>NC_139697.1:30670181-31067681 GCF_964188405.1 Protomyctophum parallelum | reverse complement strand
ATAAATAAATATACTACTAAATATAATATTTACAACTAAATACTTTTTTTTTAACAGTTTGACTGTTTTTTACGATTAACCCGCATTTTAATCAACCCCCCTTCACTGCCGAGATTGTTGTATTACCTTTAGAGCATACGCTGAATTATTTGGGCTTTTAATCCGCGAAAATCCATCAAAAAAAGCTCCCGTGGTTTGTTATGATCTGTGTGTAGCATCCACCATCTTGGTGCACCCGGAAGACGCACACAAGATTGGTTTCAATGAGGCGTTGCATCCAATGCATTTCCATTGGCCTCAATTTCCCAGAAGCCCTAGCAGCCCACAGCATGTGACGATTTCCGGTTTTGTCATCACAGCGAAGGCATCCAGTCTCATACTCCGCGACGAAGACGGATTTTCTTTTGATTCATTACATTACGGCGGATTAAACACATAAAACAAAAGGCGGGTATGTCCGATACGGCAGCGACATTAACCTGGAGTAATCCATTCAAGGCACGGAAACTGTTAAGATATATATATAATATATATAACACCCTAATTTTGCAGGATTCTCACGGGGATGAAAAACATCAAGGTATATTTCGAAGCGGAACGTTTTTAGTTTTTCCCCATGCTGTTCAAAAGCAGCCATGGTTTTACCTGACCACTTTCCTGAGGCATAGTATACGAGCTCCTTTTCAACCGTTCCTATCAGCTGTACATATGGCTGGCTGCCGGCCTCTCTCCTTCTCCTGTCCTCTCCCACCCTTTACAGCAGTGGTTCCGAAAGTGGGGTCCGGGGACCCCCAGGGGTCCTTGAGGGAGTTCCAGGGGGTCCCCAGGTAAATGATAGTTAGGAACCAAATGGACCCTTATGGTTCTGTAACTCAGAGAGTTACACTCAGAGTTAAATTAACATTGATTTTACGATATAAATTGGGGTCCCAGAGATTTAAAAGAAATGACATTAAATGGGGGGTTCGTAGCCCAATGCATGTCAAACTGGGGGTGCTTGAAATTAAAATGGTTGAGAATCACTGCTAGACCCGTAATAAAAGTCTTCTGGGGGTCCCTGGCGTATGTTTTCAAATGAGGGTCCACAGGCTAATAAATGTCGATTTAGGTCCTTTACAATACATGAAAAAATTTGGGAACCACTGCTTTACAGTTCTGACACACGGCCCCAGCAGCGTTGCCAGAGTTTGCAAGAGAAATAAGCAACTATGCACGTCTATGAAAAAAAAGCCCAAGAGAAGCGAATAGACTATAGGCCACATGAGCACTTTAAAACCATATGCATATAGGATATCTGAAAATAGCCAATCTGTACAAGCTGGATATGCCCCCCAAAAAAAACATTTTTACAACACAAATCTGGTACGGGGCTCCCTGGAACAACACATTTTCAGATGAGGATTAGGGACAAATACTGTGACATATAATAATAATAATAATAATAATTTAGGGGTCCGTCACATGAAAATATTTGAGAAACAATTCAGTTGTTTTATGCTTTAGAAACAAGCCAAAGTCGCTTATAATAAGCGCACATGGCAACACGGGGCCCCAGCCGAGCGATGCAATGGGACGCGGGACCCCTCTAATTAATGGAGGCACTCTCGCAGCCCTCGACCAGCCTCACATCTCTTTTAATGAAGGGATTATCGCGACGCATTAAGATGTATTTAACCCGCAGCACTAGCTCAGTTTCAATAAGTATTAAACAGACCATTAAATGGACTGAGGGGCTCAATTAAAGCAGACAAAGGCCAACACACTGAATGTGGAGTGAAGGGCGGTTCCAGGGAAGCCGGGCTGCGTTTGCATTTAGCATCTGCCCAAACAGTGGATGGTGAGCTGGAAGAGAAAGGGACCTGACATGATGTCGCCTGCAGGTGTATAAAGACTATATGAGGCAGGCTGCCTGTATCCATCCACCCACAGACTCCACCCCCCCACCCCACCCCCCCCCCCCCCCACACACACACACACACACACACACACACACCAAAACGGAGCCTCGGCACGAATGAAGTATATCGTCACAAACTAAAGTTTTTGCATTTACAGTATACGTTTTAACAGCGGTCGACAGCCAGTGCATTATTTGTCTATGGGGCCCGGCGCCTAATGGCGATAGCAGGCGAACCGGCGATGGTCGAAAAGTGGGAGGAGGAACGTCGCCCGAAAAGATTAAAAAAATCATCTTTTCGGGCGAAAACGGGCGAATGGGCGATGTGTCGGCCGATGCTCGCCCACTGTTAAAACGCACTCTTCTCATCTCTCAATGATGAAGGTTGTTTTACTGAGGTACTGATATTGTGCTTTCTTCATGCTTCAGGCCCATGCGGTGTGTTATTGTTTTAAAGAAGTAAGCTTTACCGTGTTGGAAACTAGAGCGAGACATCTAAAAAGAATTCTATTTTCCTAAAGTTGTTGATATCGCAAAACAATCAACTATAGCGTCACATTGGCAATGCCAGAGCCCCTGCTGAACAATGCTGGTATTGTTCACTAAACCATGGCGTGGGTTGCTGCATTTATCCCTTTCCCTCTATTCGCCCACTACTTGTTTTGTTCGTGGTGTGGTGAAGACCCATCTTGGGCTCAGCAGGTTGTCCTATGTCGGAGTCTAAAATTAGTCAGCGGTGGCCCCTGCGCAGTTTGGTTTCTGAGGATGTATGTATGCTGGTCCAAATACCGCAATGCAGATAAACACCTTTGTCTCACTCTGATTGTATTTTTTGAGACCAGCGCTTTGCTTCTTTGATTTTGTCTTGAGAAACTGAAAGGATATAGGACAGTCTGTACTAAAGAAATTATTTTTTATTATTTAATTGAATAAACATATCTGTAAAATATAGAGGATTGTGATTACAAAAAAGTCTCTTTTCATTTGGATCGAAAGGTTGCAATCTGTAACCACACACTTTACTTGTGTGTGGTTACAGATGTAACCACACACATTATGACACCAGCGCCCAACTAAGTATGAATCAGGTACAACTGTGACCCTAAACCCTAAATCTACAAGCTTGAGGAACTTAATAGAATATGGCGCCACTTCCCCATTGAACTCAATGGACGCTGCCGCCCTGTTCTTTTCTGTATCCCTATTACTTTGATGATGGGAACAATACAAGAGGGCCACACACACACAAAACGTGAAAAGGACATTCATTGCGTGCTGGCACTTCCTTCTTTCAATTTTGTATCATTGAGCCTTGCACCTACAAGAATGTACTCTTCAAATTTGGAGTGTTGCGTGTTGTCTGCTTCTGCAGTCTTTGTTCACACACACACACACGCACGCACGCACGCACACGCACACGCACACACACACACACACACACACACACACACACACACACACACACACACACACACACACACACACACACACACACACACACTCTCTCTCTCTCTCTCTCTCTCTCTCTCTCTCTGTCTCCCTCCAGAAGTCGCATAAGCATCACATAAGTACTGTAGGCAGTCCTGGATAAGGTCAATAGCTGATCTGGCAGTCAGCTCAGAGCATGTCGCTGTTTGATGCAGCACATTGAAACCATAGCGGAAACCTTCACTACACATTACCCTTTAAAATCTCAAGCATCTAAGCCAGTCTGTAGGCTAGCAGATCATGTGGTAGAACTGCCAATGCAGAAAATGAGAGTGACAACTATAGCAGTGAAAGTGTATTATGGTGGGTACGGTTCAGCAAACATTGATGGGATAGCTTCAAGTCATTATTCATGCATTTGTGCTGGTTTCGTGGTACAAAGTGGCCATTTAACACTGTCAAATCAGCCAGCCAATATAAATGTAAAAGGATGGCTTCGTAGCACAACCACAATGGTTTTTTTGTGGAACTTTGCACGCACACTCACAGTATAGGCCAAGGAAGAACCTCTGCCTCACATTTTCCACTGGCCTCATGGTAGCGTTACCTTTTAATCATGCCCTTCATGTTTTGGCCTATAACTCTTGACCAGATTATATTGTATTCACCTGTTTCGGCGGGAAAGTACTGGGGCTCCTTCATAGAGTAATATGGATAGAGGCCAAACTGGAGTTTTCATAGACCTGGCCACTTGTTTCTCTTGCAAAACTGGCAACGCAGCAAGAGGAAGAGGAAGTTATGCACACACAAAGCACAAAGACTTATGGGTTATAGGAAACAGGTCAATAGTCAAAAATGTTTTCCATGATGCAGCAATCTAGCCCCTATAATCTCTGCCTTACTCTTCAGTCTTCACTCCTTGTCATATCCTAGTAATGTGTTGTGCTTTTTGAGCCCAGAACCTGCCTGGTTGTCGTCTACATATAGTAAAAAGCCCTGAACCGGAAGTTTGCAAACATGCACTGGAGTGTATCTGTATGCGCTTGCCACTACTTTGAGTTGAAGTACCACATGACCGGTGCTGTTTTCTGCAAAACATTCAACAAACATTTAACACGTTTTTTTGTCATTCATTTAACCCTGCATGCTTAGGCCTACACTGAATTGCACTGCATCATTGGACTAATTGTTGCTATGTGGAGGGTACCAAGAGAGATAAACTGCAGTTGAAAGTGCTTGTTATGCCATTATACAGTATATGCTTGTATATTCCAAGGTTGCAAACCACTAATTGGCACTCATGGGCACAGATAAAAATAGAAGTGTGTAGTCCTGAGAGCAGCTCAGGAAGCACAGTCGATAAATAACCCAGGGATACATAGTGGGATATTTTCTGTCAAACAGTTCAGGCACCCAAGTGTTATGTACATTCTGTACAGTAACTATGTGTTATGTGAGAGAGAAGAGCTCTTTGGAGCCAAATAAAGTGCAGTGAGAAGCAGGGCTGTCCTCGCCACTGATGGTGGGTGGCATAGACACCATTTTTAAAGGCCAATTCTGTATCTGTCTGGCATGCCACTGCTGCCTTTTTAATATATATTTTTGGATTGCAGATATTTTTTCACTCTGACCACATGAGACCCCAGTTACCTTCTCTGGGGCAAATATTCACCTAAAATAGCATTTATACCTACAAGTTCACAGTGTATTGCAATGTGCATTAGCTTGTAGATTGGCAGCTGCATTGTAGTGCCTCAAAATAATACCTTACTTGAAATCTTGAAAACTGCTGTTTGAGTTATGAGGGGTTAATTGAGGAACAGAAATATTTTGCCATCAATGAATGACATTTTTGTAAAATAAACACCCACTGACTTGTTCAAATACATTTGGGATGGTGTCTTTAACAGAGTCAGCTGGCAGGCTGCCAGGACCATGGTCAACAACAGCTCTCCCACTGTGCAAGAGAAAAGGACAGAAGGGCAAGTAGGGGCAAGTATAGGAGAGAGAAGACAGACAGAGGGAGTAAGAGAGAGAGAGAGAGGGGGGGGGGAATAGGAGTGCAGTACTTTCATCCGACGGAGCATTGGTCCGAACGACAACCTACCTCAAACCCTCACCCTAACCCTAACCTCCCCCGGGGCAGACACCTAAACCTAACCGCAACCCTCTCCCGACCCGCAGCGCACCTCGGAGCATTGCTCCTTTGGAGCAATGCTCTGTCGGATGATAGTAGGCTATGCCTCCCGGGGTATAGGGGTGAAATAAAGATGTAAGATAATAAAGATAGAGAGCTATATTTCAAAGCACATTTTTGATAACTCAACCCAGATTAATATTGGCGACAGTGACCTGTCTCTGAAAGATGAAATCCCTAAAAATGTAAAAATAAATAAACAAACCAAATCTGAAAAGCGTGCCGAACTCTCTGACAAAGTTCATAGCATCCCCCTGGCCTATATAGTAGTGCATCACACTCCGTAACGGAACTCCACCAAAGTTGACGAGGCCTAAAGCCAAGCTTGGAGGCCGCCTCAGCTGTGTCTGAGGAGAGCCAACGCGTGGTGAAGGCCTTCGCCGCGCGGGGTGATGAGCGCAGGGAGCGGGAAGCCAGAGGATGTCAGCTATATAGCTAGAGAGCGTTTGGTGAAAGTGCAGACAGCTTGGGAGGTGCTAATGAATGCCGGGCACTGCTAACCGTACCGTAGTCGGTACGGGCACAGCCTGGCAGCCTCCTGTCTCTCCTGCCCGTGTGAAATGTGAAAGATCAACCGGTTGGAGGGAGCAGACGGAAGTCAACACGCACACACGCACGCACGCACACACACACACACACACACACACACACACACACATACACACATGCGTGTATGTGCTATACATAGCCTACTGTACATTGTATGAATGCACACAAGTGTGTCATTAGAGAGATACCGACACGCACAGATTCTCCAACACATGAGTAGAGTAGACCAGTGGTTCCCAAACGTTTTAGCTCGAGACACGAAAGAAAAATATGATGTTTGCCTGGGACACAAACTAGTTTATAAATAGAAGATCTACAAGCTCACAGTCACTTTATTTTTATTTTTTATTATTAAATATACTTGGCAGGCCTTGATGGTGTCATAATGGCTGATTTTAGACTTGGTTGCGTGCTGAAATAGCCAACGCGCTGTGACGCGTTGTGAGCTTGAAGATATGAGCATCTCTGTCACTGACATGTCACTGACATGCGTAGAGCAAGTTCAGTCAGGAAAATCAGAGCAGTGCAGTTGCCGGCAGCCGTTCATTGGGCCCTAACCGCAAGCACGGGAGCAGAGCATGTTCGACCGCATCATCTGCATGTCCGACCGTTGTTTCCGCATGTCGTATACCTTTGGTGTGTCGGATCTGCGATTCTGCTTTTGTATCCCTCACACACTCATTCCAGCTTCATACCAGCTATTTAAAGTGGAAGTTTGCCCTGCTCATCCTACTTGCTTGATGCTGCATACTGATACTGCTGCGCTGCTGTCTGCTTAAATCTTTTTTGCTCACCCTCCTCCACCCCAGCTTCCACCTGTCGTTTTGGATCTGCTGTTTAGGCTACGGGGGATTCGGAGTCCCTATGGTTGAGACTGATGCGCTTGATCAGAGTACCAAAAAAGGAGATCCAATTCATCGCCAAACCATAATAAATATTGCTCATTTTATATTCCATAAATATATATTCCATTCATGAGTTGTCCTGATTGAACTGCTATTTAATGATTTATTTTCAGCATAACATTACTTAATTGTCTTTTAGTTCATACTGGATCTCTTCTCCACTATAGACACTGCCTAACATTTTCTTAGTTTATATTTCTTGACAAAATTGTCAATATATTTAGTCATAGTTTTAGTCATCCTATCTTAATTTATTTAAAATAAAAAAATTATATTTAGTTTTCAGTGAAAAAGGTAGTCGACGAATTTTTTTTGCCATAGTTTCAATCAACACTGGAGGTGTACAGAGCGAGTTCCCGCGGTGCAGGCCTGCATGTTCCTATATGGAAATGTCTGAAGCAGCAGCAGCAGCTGTGAACTCCACTCAGGAATAACTCCTGGTGACACGCAGAGAAGAGCAAATCAAGTCCTCTGAGATGATTTCTCTTCCGCCGGTTCTGACAACCTGTGAGGCTGGAAGCCTTTTCTCTCCTCTATCTGATCATCCAGCTGTATGAGATGAATCATATTCAACCAGGTTTCCTTTCTCTTTTTTTCATATGCATATGAATATTCATCACTCAATGGTGTGTTTTTTTTGTTGCATTCAGCAATGTCTTAGATTCACATGGGTGGTCTAGTCGGTGGAGCTCAGAATCACATATAGCTCTCACAGTTGATATCATGGACGGATTCAAGTAAAAAATGTGCCCTGTGCACAAAGTCTTCTTTTTCATCTTGGTATTAGAAGTGGATCGGCATAATTATGCGTAATGTATGTTGCATCGTATGATGGTGTCTTGCGCCTAAAAATAGCAGACCTAAAAGCTCCCATGCAGCGCTCTGTGGAATGCCCTATTCGATTTTCAGAGTGCGACACTGTTGTACAGTAAAATATTAATTGGGCTTCATGATCTACCTATGTTTTTTAGGAGAGTTATTGGGTGCTGAATGTGTGCTCTGAATAGAGGGAAGATGTAGGCCTACAGCAGCTGGTGATTATACAGTATGACGTATACAGTATACGATCAGCGTATAGGCCTACAGCAGCTGGTGATTATATATGATGTACAGTATACGATCATATAGGCCTACAGCAGGGACACGAAAGGTGTTTACACGATCATCCTCCGCACGGAAGTTTGCAGATTTCCGACTAAGTTGAGCCTCATTAAATGTTCTTTGCGAGTTGTCTGGATATGTATCTATTCATTAGCTTCAAAGGGGTGTCATGTGTATGAATTTGAATTATGCTAACAGGAGCTAATTAGCAGATGCAAATTAGGTTAGTCCAAAAGTTGTACTGAAAAGACGGAAGAAAAACTCTACAGATAGTTGAAGGACGACAGCTCACCAAGCGCCCCCACGCTGAGCACCAAATGTGATGGTTCACCCCTGCTGCTGGTCTTTACTGGAGACAGGGCTGAACCATAAACACAGATGGGGGGAGGGGGGGGGGGGGCTTGGGTGTATGGAAAGGGAGGACTCTTATCAAACTTGCCACTCACTTTTAAATGAAAAGCCCTCATTATAATGTGCATTAATAATATTTATTATTGTTATTATTATCTATTCTTATAGAAACACACACGCACGCACGCACACACGCACGCACACACACACACACACACACACACACACACACACACACACACACACACACACACACACACACACATGTGCACGGGCTCACACACACACACACCACACAAGCACACAAACAGCCCTTTCTGCATCTGGCCCCAAAGATGAAATAAACCAAAGCACAGATTTAGACAGGCAGTGGATGGAACTCCAGCATGTCTCCGGTGTTAGCAGTGTACTCACCAATAGCAGCCGCCCACAGACTCCTGCCACGGTGACATCAGTGGCCCCAGACTGTGGCAGAGCTGGCAGGGTTTTAGGAGCATGCCTTCTGGCCTCGCCAGGGAGGAGGCAGCAAGCTGCAGGGTCACACACACGCACACACGCACGCACGCACGCACGCACGCACACACACACACACACACACACACACACACACACACACACACACTTGTGTACAGATACGTTACAGTAAGTACACATATAGGCTACATGTGCATATTATGCTATAGCCATGTGTGTAGCTATACATAAAGTATATATATTTCTTAATTGAATGTATTATTATTATTATTATTATTATTATTATTATTATTATTATTATTATTATTATTATTATTATTATTATTATTATTATTATTATTATTATTATAGTAGTAGTAGTAGTAGTAGTAGTACAGACAGACAGACATACATCAGTGACCCTGTTCAGAGCAGGAATCTCAGAGAGCAACAAGGAGCAAATAGCAGTATGCTGTTGATTGGCATGGACCACTGGACTGTTTGTTTGGCTTCCCATGCCATACCATGCCAGCCTACCTACCCTTGCACTGACCCTCAAACCATTTCCATCCTGCCAAGACTGGCAGGAATATGACAAGAGGGGGGATGGAAAATGGGATGAATTTCAGCTCAGGTTTACCAAGCAAGTTTGGCAGGATGAATAGGAATCAGTGTGAATCTCTGATGACTGTAGTCAACATAACAGGACAAGTAAAACAGCATAGTTGTCAATCGTCATCACTGGCGTGTATATGTTGGCAGCCTAAATTATACTGGTGGGTTTAATGTAAATACACCAAACTAGGGCCCAAACATATTTAAAAAATACACAAAAGTTAAAAAAGCTGATTATGATTATACATTTTATAACTAGAGCGGCCGTATATGGAGATAGGGGTGATCAGGTCCAGAGCCCGGGCAGAGGCTTTTGTGCTGGCTCTGGACAACCGGCTATCCGACGGACTCGACACCGGGCACTGCACTCCCTGTGGTGGTGTGGAACGCATGTGTCGTTTGGGGGGCGAACGGTTTTCGGTGGTGTGGAACGTGTGTGTCGTTTGGGGGCGAGCGGTTTTCTGCCTGTGGGGGTGTGGAACGCGTGTGTCGGTGGTGGCGAGCGGTTTTGACTTACGTGGATTACAGACGTATAAACATATATGTACACCGAGACTTGGTGCATATTATCGGTGTTCTTCTCAGAAATCCGAATCACTGCTGCTGAGTAAACTGTTCCTTGTTATTTACCGTCCCTCAACATATTGGTGTTGAGGGACAGGTAGAAACATGGCTCACCCCCTCAGTTCTCTTGCAAGAGGGACACTTACTTAATTCGCCGTCAGGATCAGCCTCACTGGCCTAGCTGTGGGGGATACAAGGGATGCAGTCGCATCAGGGCCCGTAGGTGGTCCGGCTCACTCTCTCTCTCTCTCTCTCTCTGTCTCTTCCAGGCTCTCTCTTCCGCAAGGGCCTGTCCGAAACAGCCTGCGTCAGGGCCTGCAACTATACTACCCTATGCCTACGGCACTGATCAGCCTCCATCATAATGTTTGGCTGATGACACCATTGTCATCGGCCTGATTACTGACAATGCTGAGGCAGCATAGGAACACCGACTGTGACATCATCAGCATACATAGGAACACCGACTGTGATATCATCAGCATAACAACCTTCATCTTAACATCAGCAGAACAAAGGAGATGATCGAATATACAGGAAGCTGAAGCATGAAGCACATGTACAGTATGCCTGCATTTACATCATTCCAATGCATCCAGAGTGTGTTTATTTGTTTCTATTGTTTTATTTTGCCCATAGTGCTACTGTATTGTATGTGTATGTCATGTGACAATAAAGACGTTGAACCTTGAATCACAAGATCCTCAAGTCACACCTCCCACACTGGTTTGCTGCGCTGCACACCCTCGCTCGCACGCACGCACACACGCACGCACGCACGCACGCACGCACGCACGCACGCACACACACACACACACACACACACACACACACACACACACACACACATGCAAACACAAACCACAGCAGCTAGGGGCTTCCCTGTCAAAGCGTACAGGTGTGATCACTAGTTTGTGCTGTTGGAGAGTGTTCACACCTATAGGGCTCGGTTGTCCCTCCTCAGCTGAATCACTTTTGACTGGAAGGTTGGATCTTGTTGGGGATCCCCGCTCTTTGTGCATCTCTCGGAAATGTGAAAACGTGGCCTGGGCCGTGGCTCAGTGGTCCAGGCACCTTTGTCTGGTAATCCAGTCTGGCAGTGTTCCGCGGGTTCGACTCCCGATCCCGGGGGCCTTCACTGCATGTCTTCCCCCCCATCTCTCTCCTCATTTCCATCAGTCTACTGTCTGTCCCTCCATAAAAAATATAAAATAAAGGCGAAAGGGAAAAAAAAGAAATGTGAAAACGTACGTGTTAGTACTGATAGCGGTGAGGGTTTAAATGGCAGAGGTGAATCAAGTCCAAGACTCCAAGTAAAAGGTGTGTCAAATATGTTGAATTATACAGCACAAGATTTTGGAAAAGTGGGGGAGTCAGTCATGGCCTGAAAAGAGAAATACTTACAAGACAGTCTCTGTCTGCACTCTACAGCCATTATCTCTGTCTGCACTCTACAGCCATTAACACTCCTCGCTAACTCCTCGCAGCCTGAAGATGATCTTTCAGTCCAAGGATGCAAATCCTCTCTCTTCAAGTGTCTACATCAGGGGTTACAAACATTTTCAGCTTGACACCAAGAAGAGAGATGTGGTGTCTCCCCATGCAGAAAGAATGCGGAAAGATTTGCCTCCAGGATGGAACCTAGGTAGGTAATTTCATCTTCTCGTGTGATAATATTGTCACACACTCTAACCAAGGAGCCATCTGCCATGCTGAGATTACTATTTGATCCAAAAAGAATGGATTCAGTTTTTCCCAGGTGTAAAGATAGTTTGTTATCAGCGAGCCAGGTGCAGATCAGATCTAGCGAGTTCAGAGCTGAGGGCCTTTTCAATCTGCAGTTTGTTCCTGTCCGATCTGCGAACAGGAACAAGTTGCAGTCACACGCTGATGTCATGTCATTTACATATATTAGGAACAGTAAAGTCCCTAGTATGCTTCCTTGTGGAACGCCACTGCTCACTGGGAGGGAGGGAGGGGACAGTGTTCCGTTCACCTCTATACCATCTGTTCTCTCCCCTCCAGGTATATTGCATCCAGCTCACTGATGTGCTATATCAAAACCAATTGCTTTTAGCTTGTTAACCAGTATGGAGTGGTTCAGTGTCAAAAGCCTTTTGGAGGTCCAGCATGACCATGCCGCAGTATTTTCCAGCAATTTGGAGGGAATATTGTCATGGCCAGTGGCCTTGTGGGGTTGAAGGGCACTCAGTTGTTTAAGTACCTCCTCAGTTGTTACCATTGTCAGCTTAAAATCATCTTTACAAACACCTAGGTTTTTGTAGAAAACTTAGTTTGAGAACCACTGATAGGTTTATCAGAAAACTGTAAGGATCCAGAAGGCATTTGTAGTATCGACCTCAGGTCTAAATGGATGGAACACACTGGTCTAAATCACATCCCATGCTCTCCAGCAAGTAGATGAAGACCAAACCATGTCTTCCACACTGTGTGGGAGTCCCTGCTGTTTCAATGGCTGCCAGGCGGGCAGCTTCTCTCCACGCCCCCTCCGAGGAGTGCAGCGCTTGGCTCCGGATCGGCGGGAGCCCATCTGATGTGGCCCCTCCATCTGACTCACAGCTCCCGTCCCAAGGCCCAGACGGCTGCAGACGCCACAGCAGATGAACGGGGCCACAGATTGTTGTAGACCATTTGCATGTAAATACACAGACCAGACATGAGTCTGGGCTCAATATTGAAAGGGTTCACTGCACGCAGGACCCTCTCTGTTGTGTGGACATATGACCGTGTGTGTGTGTGTGTGTGTGTGTGTATGTGTGTGTGTGTGTGTGTGTGCGTGTGCGTGCGTGCGTGTGTGCGTGCGTGTGCATGGTGTGTGCAGTCCAGTACATCTAAATTATACAGCTGCCAAGTTACATGGAATGTTTTAATACAATAGCATTCTGTGGTCTCTAATTGCATCTAATGGCTGCTGGATGCATTCCTTCAAAACAGAGAACGATCCAAAGGACTAAGAACGTTTACTTAATGTCTGAGATATCTATTCAAATGAAGCCATAGAGGGGCCTAATATTGTAGTTTTTTCTTTTTCTTTTTTTTCCTGCATTTGAGGTCCACCTGCCACTGTGAGTAGACAAGGCTCACTAGCCAGTGTTCCCATGATTTGTGAGAGAGAAAAACAACCAGGCCCAGGCCCTTTTTTGTATTCAGACAGCCAGCAATGGGTAAAACGCTCCCAAAATAATTTAGTCTCTGTGACACATCTAGCGGCCGCAATCTGCATTCAAAGATTTTATTAGAAGCTTTGTCATTGGTCCATTTGCCTGTCTACTTCCTGATTGGTTAGTCATTTCGACCGGGTTTTTTTCGACCAATGACAAAGCTTCTAGGAACATCTTTGAATGCAGATTGTGGCCCCTAGGTGTGTCACAGAGACTATATATTTTGGGAGCGTTTTACTCATTGCTGGAATACCAAAATTCCTTTTCATCAGTGCCTTAATTACCCCTGACTCAACTGAACAGGATCTGAAGGTTCGGAGAGCACTTTCCTGGAAAGCCTTGGGATGAAATCAGATATGGGAGAAGACCTTAATAGGTGGCTGTGGCCCTGGCATAAAATATGAATTAGGGGGTCCTTGACATGAAAATGTTTGTTTGAAAACACTGTTGGTGGCCCTCCAGTGGGTTAAATGGAGTCCCTATAGGCAGCATCCCTCTGCTCCAAGCATGTCTGCATACTGTAGCTTCCCTCTTGTCATGCAGCATATGCCTCTCTTGTTTGGTATAGACAGTCAGTCAGCTAGGGCTTTCCTCCGTGTCACTATAGAAAGCTTTCATACAGCGGGAGAGAAGTGTTAAAACTCTACATTCTCACTTCTGACTCACTGATTTAACCACATTGAGGCAGGAGCAGCAGTCGAATGCTCCTGTGGTGTAAATCTGTTTGTGTTCTCTGCCCCCCCCCCCCCCCCCTCCCCCCCGCCCAAAAAAAAAGAAAGTGAGTCCTCCCGAAATGCAGTTTCTGAGTCAGGGTTAGGAATGTGATAAAAGCCCAGCTTGTTCGGCAGTAATAGTGCTATGGGAAAGGACAGAGGTACCAGGGGTGAGCTGGGCTGTGCTTCTTCGGTGTGCCGTGCGTTGGCGGCTGCATGTGGTTGGTTGACTGGTTGCAAGTGCGAGGCTGTGCCCCTCCCCTCCCCTCAAACGCACGCCACTCCAACCTACCCCATAGAGAGAGTACAATCCGTTAGAGAGTAGAGGGACGGGGGTGCACTATCTTGGAGGCTTAATGCCGAGTCGATACAACTCTGCCACCCTCCCTCCCTTCCTTACACCTCACGTTCTGCAGAGCACACATACGTATACATCCATGGCTACGGCAGCATCAAACTTTTAGCACCTGCCATTTTTCTCTGTCCCCTCGTGTCGGTTCCTCTGGTGTTTTAGAGGCATATGGGATGAGAGAAGTGGGTCAACAAAGGTTGATGTTAAAGTGGAGATGAGGGTGAGCCTGGGGCCAAAGGACTGGCATCCGCGGTCCCCATGTTATGCACATGATGACACGTGAGAGGGAAAGGGTGGGTATATTGCTCAAGTGTCAAAATCGCCTCATTGATCTGCCCACTGCGTTTCAGGGAGTTGTCACCTCGTGACGCAACCCATCATTGCCTTTGGCGGCTCATGTCTAGACTGAGACTGAATGGTTAGAATTGGTTGGAAACATCTTGTGGTTGGTTAGAAACATCCAGTTTCATTGTTTGCTGCTGCTGCTTTGTTTTATATTGTTCGCTAATTGTCACTGTAAATGAAGGTAACCTTCGAGCATAAAGGTTTGGAATGAAATGTTTAAAGAAAGAAAGAAAGAAAGAAAGAAAGAAAGAAAGAAAGAAAGACAGACAAATGTATTGGTGTTACTGGATTGAGAAGGTATTGCAAATAGACCAGGGGTCTTTCATTTAATTCAACGAAATTTCGAACCATGCATGGCGCATACCTGCCAACCCTGCTGGATTCTGCAGGAGTCTCCTTCATTTCAACCATTTCTCCTTGATTTCCAGGCTTAGGCATTGTTTCAGAAAAACTAACCTTAGGCCTATTTAAAAAAATAGCAGATGTACAAGCTCCCAAAGTGCCGCGAAGCAATTTAGGATTTTTCTCAACTCCAATTTAGGAGTTGAGAAAAATAACTGAATTAGATTTTAGGGGTGGTATTTGCCATTCCCTGGGTCTCCAAATGATGTCCCTGTTCGGAACCCTGAAGACTTCAAGTAAGGAAGAGAAAACCAGCGGAACCACCGCTGGCCAGGACATATTTTCACTGTAAGAAGGAGGCGAAAAGTCACATAAGAGGAACACATGCTTGAGACTCATCCTGGCCAGGAGCTCCACATTGTGCTGCATGCTGCTCTCCCATGGGCCCTGGGTGACACTTTCTATAATGCAGTAATCCAAAAATCATGTTAGCGTGCCTTGGGGGATCAAATACAGTCTCTGTACCCTCAATCCTATCTCCTTGGAATGCAGTCAGTACCGCTGATTTTTTTCCAAGATTTATCTTAACACAGTGGATTATCATTGCCCCCTGAAAACCTCCTCATATTGAAAGTATTGAGCTTACATATCCCCAGATACAATGCTGCAATAATCCCTCCCTTGGACTAGACACACACATGCATACATCCATGGACTGTCTACCACACACACGCACGCACGCACACACGCACACACACACACACACACACACACACACACACACACACACACACACACACACACACACACACACACACACACACACACACACACACACACACACACACACACAGTAACATGCTGACATTGAGGAGGCTTATCTGTTGATACAACATAAAGTATCATAGCATCCCACGGTTTTATGCATTCTGCTGGATGCATTTTCCTTAATGTAGTTTCAGGAATTCAAACGTTGAATTTCATTGTACTGCATACATACACAGGTCTCCCATGGGTCTCACTGGTAAGGGTTCCTATATGGGGGAGAACCCCATTCCATGATAATTTGCTCTGCTGGAATGACATCTGAAATGACTACATGATGCCATACATGAATACATTTTACATATTGTAATGTTCTTTGAGTTTGGAAACAGCAGAAGGGTTGAAAATATGTAACCAATTCTTGGTTTTACATAAAGCAATTTTCTTGAAACTAATAACATAATTTGAGCACAAAAGCAGGAAAAGGCTCAATTCTAGAAAGTTACCCAACAAAGTGGTGGAAATAATTGCAAAAGGAAAAACAGGGGGAAAAAAGAGCAAAACGTTGATGAAAGCAATATGTCCCCAAATGGAAATTCATGCAAGCTGTCACCTTCCTATCTTTGAAGACAGCAGCGTGTCTGTAACATAAGCTTTACTCGCACAAGGAATGCCGCTTTGATTAAATGTTTGCAATTCCAACACACTGGAAAATATACTGTTGCCGGCGTCCTGGATAAATCTGCTAAATAAATTCTTTACAATAAAAACGTTCTGGTGGATGTTGATTTGCGGAGCAAAGCGGGGCTGGGACGGGACGGCGTTGTACTTGGCCCTGTTTCCCAGTAGCCTACCTCACCCCTCCAGGGGGCTAGTTGGTGGGGGATCTCTAATGAGACTTGCGTTATTAATCCTTGCAATGGGGTACATGAATTCACTCACAGGCAAAGGCTTCAGGAGCTGCCCTTGGCCCATAAAACCTGGAATGTATTCCTTTGATGTGCTCTGTTGATGATCTGCTCTGACAACAATATGGTAAGACTTCCCTTCCCCTGTCGTGCTGGCCCCTGGCCCGGGGCCAAAGCAGGTCATCTCAGACACCCTTGGACTTTTATGGGTGGTCAAGGAACACGCTGACAGGTCACAGGCGGGAGCTCCTTTATGAGTGGGAGCCGTGCATCCACCTCATTTGGAATTAGTTTATTTATAGGTGTAGTGTAAATCAAGTTTATCTTGGTCTCTAACTTTCAAACGGGCAAATGTGGCTTCGGAGCCATTTTGAAAAACCAACACACTTAAACCTGGGGGCCGTTAAACACAGTATAGCATTGCATGTGTGTGCGTGCTTTTCTTTTTTACCGTTTGTTTTATCGAGATTCTTTCCCCGCAGGCCTGCAGTCGTCTGTGAAACATAGCTGTAAAGTATAATGGTTGAGAAGAAATTCATAGAGGGAAGTTCATTATTACTCTCCATATTTTCTTGACACGTGTCGGGCAATTGTTGGTTCTTCAGGGAACCTGTAGCACACAAAACCCAACGTCAACAACCAATCCCTATATAAACCATTATAACCTTCCATAATGCAATAGCCTATTGGATTATGGAAGGTTATACTTCAATATACTGTATAATTAACCAATTAATATTGGCATACTGTTTATGGCAGAGATAAACCACTTGATTTAGTGTCTACTGCAGCTTTGATAAAATAAACAATACATTGATCTTTTACCAATAGAATGTAGGCCTACTGAATGACCTGTACAGACCTACATATATTGTAGCCTGCTTTTGACATGCTTTTGCCTTAACTTGACGTACAAACTTTAACATGCTATTGCTGGTATACTTTGATTATTGGGGAAGCTTCTTCTTCCCCATTAACCCCTACACACGCACGCACGCACGCACGAACGCACACACACACACACACACACACACACACACACACACACACACACACACACACACACACACACACACACACACACACACACACACACACACACACACACACACACACACACACACACACACACACACACACACACACACTCACGCTCCATATCTCCACCATCCCCACCACCAACACCACTACCACAAAGGCCTGTGGGACTTCTAATATATGGCCATTCAGAATAAATGGTCCCTCCTGATGTTGTGTTGGCCTAAAAGCAATGTATTGATTTAGTTTCTTCTTCACATTGTAGCCCACTGTCCAGTGTCATCATCTTTGTTTCCCTGTAAGATTAGTAGTGATTTCATGGGGTGTTTATTCAGTACCTCAAAGCAAACATAAAACATTCATGATGGAGGTAAAGTTTTCCAATTCAGTTAGATTTCTTTAAATGGCCTTACCAGTTGTCTGTCCTGCTTAACCCCCCCTGGGGTCAAAAGCTTTCAGCTGCACTGCCCCTCACCTCTGGAACTCCCTCCCCCCTGATATAAGAATCATAGACTCAATCACCTCATTTCAAACCCACCACAAAACCCACCTGTTTAGGCAGGCTTATGGATGATCTGTGTTTTCTGCTGCAAGCTATACATTATTGTCTGCTTTTGCTTTTAACTGTGTTTTGTGTCAACTGTTTTTAACTTGTTGTACGGCGACCTTGAGTGCCCTGCAAATAGCTGATCTAAAAGCTCACAATGCATCATAATAATTGCACTGTAGATCTGCCATTTTTCACCAAATGTTCGCCTATTAGCTATATATGAGATGGGATGATATAGGATTCAGGTGGCTAAGAAATGCACTGCAAACAAATATGAAATCTAAACATAAATTTCTTTAAAGGAAAAATGTTTATGTAGGCTACGATATCACCAAAGATGTGAACAGAAAATGGCATGTATTGATGGTGGCATCACATGCATGGTTTTTTAAATGAAATTGGATTCTTGAGATTTGAGCTGAGTACTTGCAAAGAGCACTTAATTGCCATGTCTGGGTGGTGTTTTTTATTTGTATTATTTTTTTCCTGTAAGGGTCTTGGCCTTGACTGACATTTCCAGATTATGAGCATGCGGTCCCCTGGTGGCCCATGGCTCTTATTCCCCCATTTATGTCACAAGCCAATCTGCCTCCGACTGAGATTCTCCCTCAGCTTTTCACATGTTCCAATCCCCCTTTTCCCTAAATTCTTCTCACCCCTGCACCCCCCCCCCCCCCCCCCCCACACACACACACACACACACACACACACACACACACACACACACACACACACACACACACACACACACACACACACACACACACACACAGTTCACTGCATAATTGCCAACACATATAGGCTATACACATATCACGCAAAGGAAAAAAATATTCAAACACACTTTTCTGTGTGTCTCTCTCACACACGTATACGCACGCACGCACGCACACACGCACGCACACACGCACACACAGTCGCACACACACACTGTGTGTCTGACTATTGGTTACTATTGATTGTCGGACAATTGGCTGTGGGACTATATTGGCTGTGGGACTATTGGCTGTCGGACTAATAGTTGTCTGACTGGCTGTCAGACTATTGGTTGTCGGACTATTGGCTGTGGGACTATTGGCTGTCAGACTATTGGTTGTCGGACTATTGGCTGTGGGACTATTGGTTGTCAGACTATTGGTTGTCGGACTATTGGCTGTGGGACTATTGGTTGTCGGACTATTGGCTGTGGGACTATTGGTAGTCGGACTATTGGTTGTCAGACTATTGGCTGTCAGACTATTGGTTGTCGGACTATTGGCTGTGGGACTATTGGTTGTCGGACTATTGACTGTGGGACTATTGGTTGTCAGACTATTGGTTGACGGACTATTGGTTGTCAGACTATTGGCTGTCAGACTATTGGTTGTCGGACTATTGGCTGTGGGACTATTGGTTGTCGGACTATTGACTGTCAGACTATTGGTTGTCAGACTATTGGTTGTCGGACTATGGTTGTCAAACTATAGTCTGTATACTGTACGGGTACAGGCTTTAGTTCCGACACTACTGGTCTGACAGTCATTAGACCGACAACCTACCTCAAACCTAACCTAACCATAACCGCAAGCACGGGAGCAGCGCATGTTCGAGTGGTAGTCCAACCGTTGTTCCCGTATGTCGGACTAATGCTCCGTCGAAATTACCATCGGATCCCATACTCTCATCATACACCTCTGCATGCAAGTCTGTACTGCACTGTGCTCTGGTCTGGGCCTGTTACACTATAAACTCAGCTTCCCATCATGCACCTGTGCACAGTGTGAAGCTCAATAGCGCCACTTTGTCACCTGTTGGTACTCTAAGTCTAAACAGACAGACATATAGGGACAAGACATGGCACACATTGCTGTTCCTTGGAGTGGCTGCACCACTCACCTGTAGTCAAGTGGCCAGTCCAGGCCTACACACGGCATGCACACACACGCACCCTTCCTTCCCTGTCACACTTGCAAACCACACAAGCACTCACACAGACACACACACACATCAACATCCACACACACACACACACACACACACACACACACACACACACACACACACACACACACACACACACACACACACGTCATCACTGCGTGCAGGATGCAACACACTGCAGTGGGATACACACATCACACAAGTGACTGACAAATAATAGAGAGCACGGTGGATATAGCTTGCACCGTGCACCACGGTGTCAGTGTCACTGTCATATCTCACACTCACTCTCTCATCATATACACAAACACAATAGTTGATGCATGCCGATTAGCGCTCAATAGTAAAATGCTCAATGAACGAATACGAATGTGTAGGCTATAATGTGAAAATACACATTCGTATTCGTTCATTTGTAGCGTTCATGCCTGAGCGTTGCAGAATCTGGCGATGGACTGTTTTAGGCAGTTTGATTGTCAGCATGAGAGCGCGATCATCCGCGATGGAGGGCGCAGCTCAAGTCAAAACGGATTAACTAAATGTTATTTTCTTGTGAATATATGAATGAATGAATATTATGATAAAAATTCGAGGCAGTTATTTGTTTGCTAATTTTCTTGTTTCATGTGTAGGCCTATACACATGAAACACACACACACACACACACACACACACACACACACACACACACAAGTTTTCCAATTCAGTTAGATTTCTTTAAATGGCCTTACCAGTTGTCTGTCCTGCTTAACCCCCCCTGGGGTCAAAAGCTTTCAGCTGCACTGCCCCTCACCTCTGGAACTCCCTCCCCCCTGATATAAGAATCATAGACTCAATCACCTCATTTCAAACCCACCACAAAACCCACCTGTTTAGGCAGGCTTATGGATGATCTGTGTTTTCTGCTGCAAGCTATACATTATTGTCTGCTTTTGCTTTTAACTGTGTTTTGTGTCAACTGTTTTTAACTTGTTGTACGGCGACCTTGAGTGCCCTGCAAATAGCTGATCTAAAAGCTCACAATGCATCATAATAATTGCACTGTAGATCTGCCATTTTTCACCAAATGTTCGCCTATTAGCTATATATGAGATGGGATGATATAGGATTCAGGTGGCTAAGAAATGCACTGCAAACAAATATGAAATCTAAACATAAATTTCTTTAAAGGAAAAATGTTTATGTAGGCTACGATATCACCAAAGATGTGAACAGAAAATGGCATGTATTGATGGTGGCATCACATGCATGGTTTTTTAAATGAAATTGGATTCTTGAGATTTGAGCTGAGTACTTGCAAAGAGCACTTAATTGCCATGTCTGGGTGGTGTTTTTTATTTGTATTATTTTTTTCCTGTAAGGGTCTTGGCCTTGACTGACATTTCCAGATTATGAGCATGCGGTCCCCTGGTGGCCCATGGCTCTTATTCCCCCATTTATGTCACAAGCCAATCTGCCTCCGACTGAGATTCTCCCTCAGCTTTTCACATGTTCCAATCCCCCTTTTCCCTAAATTCTTCTCACCCCTGCACCCCCCCCCCCCCCCCCCCCCCACACACACACACACACACACACACACACACACACACACACACACACACACACACACACACACACACACACACACACACACACACAGTTCACTGCATAATTGCCAACACATATAGGCTATACACATATCACGCAAAGGAAAAAAATATTCAAACACACTTTTCTGTGTGTCTCTCTCACACACGTATACGCACGCACGCACGCACACACGCACGCACACACGCACACACAGTCGCACACACACACTGTGTGTCTGACTATTGGTTACTATTGATTGTCGGACAATTGGCTGTGGGACTATATTGGCTGTGGGACTATTGGCTGTCGGACTAATAGTTGTCTGACTGGCTGTCAGACTATTGGTTGTCGGACTATTGGCTGTGGGACTATTGGCTGTCAGACTATTGGTTGTCGGACTATTGGCTGTGGGACTATTGGTTGTCAGACTATTGGTTGTCGGACTATTGGCTGTGGGACTATTGGTTGTCGGACTATTGGCTGTGGGACTATTGGTAGTCGGACTATTGGTTGTCAGACTATTGGCTGTCAGACTATTGGTTGTCGGACTATTGGCTGTGGGACTATTGGTTGTCGGACTATTGACTGTGGGACTATTGGTTGTCAGACTATTGGTTGACGGACTATTGGTTGTCAGACTATTGGCTGTCAGACTATTGGTTGTCGGACTATTGGCTGTGGGACTATTGGTTGTCGGACTATTGACTGTCAGACTATTGGTTGTCAGACTATTGGTTGTCGGACTATGGTTGTCAAACTATAGTCTGTATACTGTACGGGTACAGGCTTTAGTTCCGACACTACTGGTCTGACAGTCATTAGACCGACAACCTACCTCAAACCTAACCTAACCATAACCGCAAGCACGGGAGCAGCGCATGTTCGAGTGGTAGTCCAACCGTTGTTCCCGTATGTCGGACTAATGCTCCGTCGAAATTACCATCGGATCCCATACTCTCATCATACACCTCTGCATGCAAGTCTGTACTGCACTGTGCTCTGGTCTGGGCCTGTTACACTATAAACTCAGCTTCCCATCATGCACCTGTGCACAGTGTGAAGCTCAATAGCGCCACTTTGTCACCTGTTGGTACTCTAAGTCTAAACAGACAGACATATAGGGACAAGACATGGCACACATTGCTGTTCCTTGGAGTGGCTGCACCACTCACCTGTAGTCAAGTGGCCAGTCCAGGCCTACACACGGCATGCACACACACGCACCCTTCCTTCCCTGTCACACTTGCAAACCACACAAGCACTCACACAGACACACACACACATCAACATCCACACACACACACACACACACACACACACACACACACACACACACACACACACACACACACACACACACACACGTCATCACTGCGTGCAGGATGCAACACACTGCAGTGGGATACACACATCACACAAGTGACTGACAAATAATAGAGAGCACGGTGGATATAGCTTGCACCGTGCACCACGGTGTCAGTGTCACTGTCATATCTCACACTCACTCTCTCATCATATACACAAACACAATAGTTGATGCATGCCGATTAGCGCTCAATAGTAAAATGCTCAATGAACGAATACGAATGTGTAGGCTATAATGTGAAAATACACATTCGTATTCGTTCATTTGTAGCGTTCATGCCTGAGCGTTGCAGAATCTGGCGATGGACTGTTTTAGGCAGTTTGATTGTCAGCATGAGAGCGCGATCATCCGCGATGGAGGGCGCAGCTCAAGTCAAAACGGATTAACTAAATGTTATTTTCTTGTGAATATATGAATGAATGAATATTATGATAAAAATTCGAGGCAGTTATTTGTTTGCTAATTTTCTTGTTTCATGTGTAGGCCTATACACATGAAACACACACACACACACACACACACACACACACACACACACACACGTCCAAATGCAGCAGTCAAAACGTTGAAAGCATTTCGTTCTGTAACACATCGATACCTCACTTGGATGATATATTTTTACTTCTGTTTTTCTAAATCAAATTGTATTTGGCCTTTTATTTTCTTTCATTCGAATTTGAAACGGTTTTCAAATAATAACGCTTTAATGTTAGGCCTACATAATTTCGAGACGCTGGTTATTTTGCATTAGATTCCACATGAATTCTCATAGACAATTAATTAGGCCATTTGCTTTATTAAATGTAGGTCTATGACCCCCAATGCATATAGGCTTTACTAATTTTGGCCAATACACTGCCAGCCTTTAATTTGGTGTGGTGTACGTTATATGCAATATTCGAAACTATTTTTATTTTACACAAAATAAAATCACAAATCATCTGGTGATTTTTTTAATTTGCTCGATCCTTAACGGCTCAAACCCGCTTGTTTAGACATACGCGTATAGCCTAATAAACAAATAGGCTAAACAAACAAACATGTTGCTGAGTCCAAATTGTTGGTAAAACGTTAGCGATAATAAGTGTAGTTACTGTAGTATACTTCATCCATCGATGTGTATAAAGGATGTTCTGTTGATGCTTAAATATAGGCCTACATTAATGTGTTGTTGTTTGAAACCAGAAGAGAGGAGGTCCGTCCCTTAATTGACCCTTAAAAGTTTCACACGTGAAATCTAATTAACTTCCGTGTTGTGCAGCTCTTCTTGTTCGTCCTCTTGTGAGTAAGTTTTTGTTTTACGAGTCGATGTGTATGTAGGCCTACATGTGCTACAGAGTTGTTTTCTAAAGACGGGGGAAATGGAAATTACAATTTTGCTGATGAAGCTTGAAAATTAAGTTATAGTCTATAGTTTATTTTTCGCTTAATGTCC
Source organism: Protomyctophum parallelum (assembly GCF_964188405.1). NCBI lineage: Eukaryota > Metazoa > Chordata > Actinopteri > Myctophiformes > Myctophidae > Protomyctophum > Protomyctophum parallelum. The sequence goes on along the minus strand of NC_139697.1, from coordinate 31,043,136 downwards.
ACATAAGTCTTCCGGTATTTCAGTCCACCTGCAGTCCAAAGTTATCCAAACGCAAAACGACAGCTAGGGGAATTCGCCCAGAATTTAACATTCTAAATAGACTATAGAATAATATAACCCACATGCTTTAAATTAGGTTTTATTTTGGCCTATTAAAAAATGTCTTTAGGCGAGTTATAACATATGAAAGGCTAAGCGTTTATGTCGATGAAGAAGACGCTGTCCAATTAAATTAAAAAGCATTAGTCTATTATTTATTGGACATCATGTCAGGGAAGAAGAGGGCTGGGACAAATTCCACGGATCCACACATAGTCCCTCCCCCCGTGGACGTGCGGTGAAGTCACGTCTTATAAGAAGAGCCTTGAACAATCCATGTGCACATCATAATCTGAGGTGAAAACCTGCTCTAACAGACAAGGGGACGCAGAGAGAGGATCCAAGACGCCTGGTGGTGGTGGTGTCGCCTCTTGGCTGCCTGAGAGTGACTTTAGAAGTCTTATTGAGCGTTACAAAATAGAACACAATTTCCAATACATAATCGTATTAAAAACACAATGCAACTAGAGAATATCATTCCCAGCGCCGGCATTAATTTACCCAAGACGTTTTACAACCTCTCGTCGTCGGACAGCGCCAACAATAGCCCGGGGGGGCCGCCGTCGCAGCTCGAGTACCAAGAGGTGGACCGGACTGAACCCGAGCCTGGTGGTGGCAACGCGGCAAAAAAATACCTGGGCAACAACAACGGTATGATGGGCGAGGGAGAGGCAGACACGTTCACCACCACCGGGACTAAGGCCAACCCCGACGGCGGGAGGAAAGGCTCGCCGGTCCTCGCCGGTGAGGACGACCTGCACGCCGCCGTGCGTCGCTACAGCCTGGACGAGCTCGGCTCCGACCGGTACTTCATCTCTCCTCCGCCTCCGGCGAGCTCCGACGTGTCCAACCCGTGCTCCCTCTTCCCGTACGCGGCGGGACAAGCCGGCTACGCCGGTCCGAACGGCTCCAGGTACCCGGCCTCCCTCCACTACGGCTCGGTCCTGCCTCCTCCCACCGGCGCCTTCTCCTCGTCCTCCGTGTGCACCGCCAGGGCCCATCAGTTCGGCGGAGGAGGGTACCAGTTCGGCCAGGGTCCGGGCTGCCTGTACCCGTCGTACCCGGGGACGGGCTCGGGCCTGGGCGCCATGTCTCTGCCGGGCTCCGCCGCCGGAGCCAGGGCTCAGGTCTATCTGTGTAACCGGCCTCTGTGGCTCAAGTTCCACCGGCACCAGACGGAAATGATCATCACCAAACAGGGCCGGTAAGGAGATTGCCTGTGTTCTTTTTTTTTATTGGCTTCCTAATTTATTAGGACCACTGACAGTACCACTGTATCCATTTCGCTTTGATTTATGGTTTTTAATTATCTTTGATTCGTGCTCTCCCAGTCGCGCACCTCGCTGCATATAGGCCCTAGCCTATATATATTGTTTTATCCACAGGTGGAATTATTGGGCTAAATAAACAGTTTAATTCATGCAATGCGTGAAATTAAGTTTGAATGTTGTTAATGCTTGGGATTTCGTTTTGGTTGGAATTATGACTGCGTTATTCGATTTATCTATAGCTTACTTCATTTGCTAATGGAAATAATATTGTGATATCTATTGATTCAGTCAAGCAGACCGGGGATTTTAATTGCAACAACAGAATTAAATGATGCTTTTTGTCAGCTGAGATTGATGATTTTTATTTGATGCATTTGATCCACTTTTTAGGCGGATGTTTCCATTTCTCAGTTTCAATATCACCGGTCTCAACCTCACAGCGCATTACAACGTCTTTGTGGAAGTAATATTGGCAGATCCGAACCATTGGCGCTTTCAAGGAGGGAAATGGGTCACTTGTGGGAAGGCTGACAATAATATGCAGGGTGAGTTATATAGGCTACAATTATTATACCCAAACTTTAGAGAACTACAGAATTACGCACATCTTGGTGTAGGCCTAATTATCACTGGTTATCAATTTCACTTGACATGTGGGCCAAATATTTGTTTTAATTCATTGGTCAAGTCCGAAAACTTTTAACATACAGACTAAGAGAGAATCTTAGTCGGTATGTATTCTTCATGCTACTTTTGAGAGATTGTATAAAAGTACAAGTCCAGCATATGGGGAAAAACGTATAGCCTATTACAGATTTGTCTTTGTTTTATGGCAAAAAATTTTTTTTAAACAATCAACAATGTTTTAAAGAAATATATATTTATTTTAAGCTTGTTGATATTCTAGGCCAAATGAAGAGATTACGTATGGATTTGAATTCAATTAAACCATTATTTTTCTTAGCATATTCTTTATTTAAACGAACCCCCTCCTTATTTATCCGTTATTCACTGAAAATGTCACATCGGCTAAGAAGTGTATAGTGACAAATTATGGAATTAAAAAGGATTCTGTGTATATCCTAGTTTTATTGATCATTTTTTGTATATATATATTTGTTTCCTCTATAGGTAACAAGATGTATGTTCATCCTGAGTCTCCAAACACTGGAGCTCATTGGATGAGGCAAGAAATATCTTTTGGAAAACTGAAGCTGACCAACAATAAAGGAGCCAACAACAATAATACACAGGTGAGATTTTACCATTTCAGATCATGCAGTAGTTCTGAATTCAGCATTAAAGTTGACTAGGGTTTCACTGGTTATGGATTTCTGTTGAATAGCTCATGATTTAAAAATAAATCATTGAATTTATCAATGCTTTTCTTTAATTTCATAAAAGTCCTTTATTAACGTCATGCAAGCCTGCTGCCTGCAGCAGGGCGTTGCGTGTATTCATTCTCCATTGGGGGCGATAAACATATTACACACAATCCTCAGTGTATTTTCTTTAGATAAACATATTACACACAATCCTCAGTGTATTTTATTTAGATAAACTTATTACACACAATCCTCAGTGTATTGTCTTTAGATAAACATATTACACACAATCCTCAGTGTATTGTCTTTAGATAAACATATTACACACAATCCTCAGTGTATTTTCTTTAGATAAACATATTACACACAATCCTCAGTGTATTTTCTTTAGATAAACATATTACACACAATCCTCTGTGTATTTTCTTTATTATTTTTACCCACAATTTAAATGAAAGGGTTTTACATTGCATGTTTAGATTTGAACTTTTCTTTTATACTCTCATCACACAACATTCTGTTGAAGAACCGATTGTCAAGTAACAGCATCATAATAACATGGTCTGTGTCATTTCCAGATGATAGTGTTGCAGTCTCTTCATAAGTATCAGCCCAGGCTTCACATAGTGGAGGTGACGGAGGACGGGGTGGAGGACATGAGCAACGAGGCCAAGACGCAGACCTTCACTTTCCCTGAAAACCAGTTCATTGCCGTCACTGCGTATCAGAACACAGATGTAAGCTCTCTGCACAAATTAACACGTCTGATTTGATCCACATGCAACTGTCAATTATTTATTTACTTTTTCCGGCGTATTTACGTTGCATTTATTTGTAATGATCATGAATATGCTTGTCCCGTTAAAATAAACTAATAAACTAAAATAAATATTATACAACAACAAAAGACAAAAAATATATATTTAGAATATAATAGAATATATAAGGCAAATCGTATTTTTGAAATTATGTTAGTGATCATTTGAATTATCTAGATATTTTATAGTTTAAAACAAATCATTCATCTTTAGCAGAGGGGATAATTAAATTTGATTATTTGAATGTTCAATTTCATTTCTTTTAATACATTTGCAGATCACACAGCTGAAGATAGATCATAACCCATTTGCAAAAGGCTTCCGGGACAATTATGACTCGTAAGTGCATTTTAAGTGAGAGTACCGTATGTCCACATCTGTACTTCCTGTATTATATAGGTTAAGAAATGCGTAGGTTTTGTATTGCTAGCTTGTCTGTTTGCACAACACTAAAGCACAATTTGAACTCTTGTCACGCTACGGTGTTGCCGCATACCAACAAAGTATGTTTCTTTTTGGCGAGCAACCATCATGAATGATTGATTACCTTCACTCCAACACATTATGCTCTGGAAATAAATTGCTAGGAAGTCCATCATTCACCTGTTTATGTGTAATGAGAATGATGTTGTCCCTTTTTTGAAGACGTGCAATCACTGGTTGTTTGTAACTGTCTCCTTAACCACTTAAACCCCACCAGGGCGGCTGTGGCTCAGGAGGTAGCCAGGTCGACCAATGATCCCTGGGTCGGCGGTTCGAATCCCGGCTCCTCCTGTCCACATGTCGAAAAGTGTCCTTGGGAAAGACACTGCACCCTACATTGCCTCCAATGAGTTGGTCGGTGTGAGCTTGCCACCAGTTGTGTGTGAATGTGGGAAGTGAGGACGCTGGCGTCGACTGTTCGCTGCTTCACCTCCCAATGTATGAATGAATGAACCATTGTAAAGCGCTGTGACCACTCGGAAAAGCGCTATAAAAATGCAATTCATTATTATCCCTCTTGTGGGGAATACTTTCGCTGCAAATGGCAGATCAACGAGCTCACATCGCGTTGTGAGCTTGTAGATCGGCTATTTGCAGTGAAAGCGTTCCCCACAAAACCGGGAAACCAACCAAAAATAAGTATAGAGCCCTGTGGGACACGCTGTACTTGGTCCACTCTTTTCCATTTAAAACTCCTTGCTGAAAATACAAGGTCACAACACGTTGCAAGATTATAGATAGGCCTACCCTATTTTTGCTGAATTAAGCAGCCACCCCCCCCCCCCCCCGTGCGCCCAGAATAGGATGATATGATAGGGTTCAAGTGAGTAATACTTTTTTTCTTATCGACCTCTAGGATGTACACAGCCCCAGAGAATGACCGACTGACCCCATCGCCGACGGACTCCCCTCGCTCCCACCAGATCGTCCCCGGAGCCCGCTATGCCATGCAGCCCTTCTTCCAAGACCAGTTCGTCAACAACCTTCCCCAGAACCGCTTCTATACAGGCGAGAGGGCGGTGCCCCAGACCAACAGCCTCCTCTCCCCGCAGGGTGACGATGCCAGCGCGGCCGCAGCTGCGCAGCGCTGGTTCGTCACACCCGTACAGCAGGCGGGCTCCAATAAGCTAGATTTGTCCTACGACAACGACTACTCCACAGGCAGCCTGCTGTCCTACGGCATCAAGTCCCTGCCCCTGCAGACCTCCCACGCACTCAGTTACTACCCCGACTCGGCCTTCGCCTCGATGGCAGCGGCCGGCTGGGGCACCAGGAGCTCCTACCAACGTAAGGTGGCCACGGGCCTCCCCTGGTCCCCGCGTCCCAGCCCCCCGGCCTTCGCGGATGACCAGCTGGGCACCACCACTGCGAAAGACAAGCTGTCGGAGGACAGTGCCCCGCCACCGCCAGCTGCCTGGATTGAGACATCACACTCCCTGAAGTCAGTGGACTCTAGTGACTCGGGCGTGTTCTCCATGGGCTGCAAGAGACGCAGGTTATCCCCCGGGGGGTCCAGTACGGAGAACTCGCCCACCATCAAGTGTGAGGACTTGACCACAGAGGAGTTCAACAAAGACAATCCCAAAGGGATGGGTGGCTACTATGCCTTCTACACAAGCCCTTAAGACTGTATTTATTGAAACTGAATATGAAGCTTATTTTAATCTTTATTTTATTTTAAGTGCACTTCATTCCATATAATTCCATTTCTATTGTTTCCTAAAGGTGCCAAAGCTTGGTTCCCCCCCACCTCCCCTGACCGCACGCACCCCATTCAAGATGCACAAAAGATTGTTTAATGACCCCCCCTAGTGCACAGGTTTTCAGGTTCCTGTTTAATAGCAACAGTCCTGACTGGTTCTGGAGAACTCATCTTCACCTGCAGGCTATAAGCTCTCAGGGGTCGTGTCAACTTGAACTGTTTGGAAGGGCTCTCCATCCAGAGTGATGAGAACGTCTTAAAAGATCCTTCTGTATGACTGGTTGTAGTAATCACTGCATCTCCAAACTGATCTGCAAGGTTGTCACATTCTCTGTCCAACAGAGTACACACAAGCACAATCATAGATTGTTTTAATTTTTCTATTAAACATGTCCAGATTTCCCCCTTTACTTTTCCATTTAAATTTTGTATTTCTTATAGACCTGTGAATTATTTGAATTTATTTCATGCTTATTTAAAAGTAGGCAACTTTTTTGTTGTACAGTATTTGTGCACTTTAGAATGTGGTGTATCTTGTACAAATTGTCTTCATGGAGGTGTTATGAAATGGCTAATAAAACGGCTTTTCATAAAGCATTGTGCAAATGTGCAGCCTATATCTTTATACTACAGGTGCATGTTATGGGTGTCAGTTATGTTACAGGCCTACTGAGCTAGACAACAGGAAGTGTGAAGTCATTGAATAATTCTGCATTAAATTGACTTAAAATGGCCTGGGCCATGGCACAGTGGTCCACTCCAGGCACCTTGGCTGGTAATCCAGTCTGGCAGTGTGCCGTGTGTTCGACTCCCGATCCCGACGGCCTTTACTGCATGTCTTCCCCCCCATCTCTCTCCCCATTTCCTGTCAGCCTACTGTCTGTCCCTCCATAAAATATATAAAATAAAGGCGAAAGCCTAAAATAAATGACTTAAAATAAGTATGCTACACATAAAAGGAAAGCTTGAAAGATAGCACTGTTGGATCGGGATCAATTTGGCAAAAACACTTCATTATTAATTTACCTAATTTAATAAATAGTCCAGGTGAAATTCTGTCGAGCAATTGATTGGGAGTCGGGATACGAATTGCCTCACTTTACAAATTAATACTGACTGACTTTCAATGATGCCCCTACACTACACAGTAAAATCCAGAGGGTTCATAAAGCGGATCCAACATTTTAGGGTAACCAACATGTAATATTTTTGATTTGTCTATACAGTACATTGAGGCCCAACCCCCAATGCCATGTCTCAAAAATTAAGCAAGTCCAGAAATTAAGGCTACAATCGAATCCAAGATAACAATTATAAACTTGCAATTAACAAGGCATTTGGACTTTTAGATGCCCGGTGTGCTTTTAACCTTTTAGCAGTATACTTGACCACGAAATGCATGAATTGTCCTTATTTTAGTCCTTTTATATACTTATGCATTATTTTATTTTATTCTTCTCTTGGTGTAGCACTTTGAGATTTGTTTCAAATGTAAAGTGCGTTAGGAATAAAATGTATTATTAATTTATCTTGAAATAGCTTACGTTAACACATGACTCACAATGGTCTAAATAGGGCCTCTGTATTTTAACATTGAGATTTTCACACGTCGACGACTATTTTACGTCCACTGTAAAAAACAAGTGGAAGGGAGAACAATTCACCCACCAGCTCACAACTCAAGACGTTCTGTTGTATGTACGATGGTGCGTTGTGCAGTCAAGCGAGGGAAATCTCACTATCTTTATTTACACATGGCCTCTCTTAAAGGAGCCATTAAAGCATTAGAGACGACATGCACAAAGCGATAGGTCACAACATTCACATCAAGACCACTTTCCTCATTAGTGGAGAAACGGCCCAAATCCTCTCATTTAAGCATTACCCATTTGAATCGATTTACATACTCTGGAATTCTAATTAATTCTGTTGTCAGACTCCTTGACAGCAAGTGAAGAGTCTGACTAACTCCAATTAACACCTTCTAACAAGGTAGAGTTCATGATTGCCCCGGTCTCTCAGGAGAGCTGGAAATGTGCGTGTGTGTGTGTGTGTGTGTATATGTGTGTGTGTGTGTGTGTGTGTGTGTGTGTGTGTGTGTGTGTGTGTGTGTGTGTGTGTGTGTGTGTGTGTGTGTGTGTGTGTGTGTGTGTGTGTGTGTGCGTGTGTGCGTGTGTGCGTGCGTGTGTGCGTGTGCGTGTGCGCGTGTGCGCGCTGCACCCCGTTTGTTCTCCTTTCTTTTCAATGAACGACTCATCTTTGTGTAATGCATCTTTCTTGACTCTTTCTCTCTCTCACCCCTCCCTGGCAATAATTGCAACTGCTGGCTGCCAATGATAGGTCTTGTATGATAAAAGGGCAAACATGGAAAACTGTGACTTGTCAAGACTGTGAGGGGATACGCACAGAACACTGGCTTGTTTACATACGGTTACGGTCTCTCTGCTTATACCCTGGGCCTGGACACACATTGCTCCCCCTTGATACTTTACTTCTCCAGAGAGGTGAGAGGGCAGAATAATAATCAACTGCCATTATCTTGATACTGAGCCAATAGCACCTCACATTCAGTGCAAGGAGAAGGCACAAGACCTTTATGAGGTCAAGAAGGCACAAGAACCTACAGCAGCCTGTGTCTGCTACTACTTTACTGAACCTTTCAAACCATACACACTGTACATGTACGTTTGTCTGTATCCAGCATGTAAATACCCCCCCCCCCCCATCAAGGTCAGAACAAAACAAATAGAACAAACAAAGACAAACAGTACAAGACAGTAAAAGTAATTGGTAAACTAGTATTGAGAGTACTAATGAACATTGTAAAAAAAAAGGGGGGAATTATATCCACGATTCAGTTAAATAGTAAGGTGCTCTATATCCAACTGTCTACATACTGAAGGCCTCCAACCAGAGGTCACCCAGTGTCATATGGGCCTTTTACAAAATAATGTACCTTGTAGGCCGTTTTATTTTATATACCACAAGCATACAGACCCAAAGTACTTGATTTTGTACTGTAGCCTTGTAGAGTAGACCTTTGAGAATAAAAGAGAACGTTAAAATGTCAGAGAGTAGAGGTTAGTTGCCAACATGACGATACCATTTTGTGTTCAAATGAGCTACGATCACCAGGAGGAGCCAGCATAATAAGCTGGCTCCTCCTGGTATTATACGCTAATCGTCCCTGATCGCTCTGTGATCATTTGCTTTATAGATCTGCAGTACCTTGACTTATAACAACCGGTGATTCCTGGGAGGCTGTGACAACTCCAAACTCCTACTGTACAACAAGTCGATAAATTCAGCCATTCGTGCAAGAAGCGCAGCAATCAATAGACACCTCTACAGCATGCTTCCACAAACTCAGAGCATGTTGGCTTATAGGTGAGCAGGCGCACTGGGATGAGACCTGCACAAAGTGAGGAATTGACTCATACTCTCCTGCAGATGTTAACAATCTCTGTCTACAACCTCAGAGACCGTTTGTTTAGTTTTTTTGGGCGAGGGTTGTATCAGCATTCTCCTGTCACTGTATGGACAGTGCTATATGTGCTGTTCTGTGCTGTGTGTGTGTGTGTGTGTGTGTGTGTGTGTGTGTGTGTGTGTGTGTGTGTGTGTGTGTGTGTGTGTGTGTGTGTGTGTGTGTGTGTGTGTGTGTGTGTGTGTGTGTGTGTGTGTGTGTGTGTGTGTGTGTGTGTGTGTGTGTGTGTGTGTGTGCATGTGCGTGCGTGCGTGTGTGCGTGTGAAACTCACAGGTAGCCTACTCCACCGGGGCAGTGAAACAGACTTTGTTCCATGTAAATGTAAAAACCTCATAGGGAGAAACAGATTCAGGTATAGTGCAACAGTGCAATGGAATGATTTTCCCAAATAAATAAAAACAAGTGCCTCTCTAAGCACCTTAAAAACAGCTCTTAAAAAGTGGCTGCTGAATTGAGCATTATTTTACAGTTATCTTTTAAATATTTTTCTTTCCTTTGGGCAATTTACTATTACATTTACCGTACATACATTCCCACTGCCCTGCTGCTGCTTATTGCTTTTTGGTTTTGTCATGTTGTTTTTGTGTTTTTTCTTTTTCTTCTTATTTTTTTTAGGACCGCAATGGAAATAAGCCGAAAGGCTTTCTTGTGTTTATGATCCTCAGTGATGGCTGACTTAATTCTATTTCGGAAAGCAGCTCTGGGCTCTTGTAATATCACTGAAATCCAATCAAATCCAATCAATCAATCAATCAATCAATCAATCAATCAATGTGTATGTCCGTCCTTACCTAAGATGTTCCATCGCCGGTGACTCCGGTGAGAGTTTGTGTACGGAAGGCCAAGAACGCACAAGAGACATTGTACTCAAGAAGGGCTGACATCCAGATTCCAAACAGATGAGGGTTTAAGGCCACTTCCTCACCTCCACTCAGACTATCACTACAGATGAGGGTTTAAGGCCACTTCCTCACCTCCACTCAGACTATCATTACTCTCACTGTCTAAATTTAGCCACTGGCAGACATGTTTCTGGGTCAGATTAGTGTTTTTTCCTGAAAGCCCCCGACTTCACCCCACTAAAAGTAAACAAGACAGCCAAGACTGAGATGGTGGTTGAAACGATGTTTCCTCTTCCTCATGTTCTTGGCTGAAGTGTCTTTCTAAGCTGTTGTCAGTGGGAAACAAAATGGTGCATTTACTGTATGTCGCACCTTTCTCCAAAGTGCTTTACAATGTACATTGCATTCACCCATTCACACACTGATGGTGGAGGCAACCATGCAAGGCACCAACCTGCTCATCGAGAGCGATTGGGTGCTCAGTGTCTTGCTCAAGGACAGGAGGAGCTGGGGACCGAGTCAAGCAGACGATTTACCTCCTGAGCCACTGCCGCCCAAACACTATATACTTGCGATCATCGCACTGACTGCATGGTTGACTTGAAATAACGCATATAGACAATTCACTCCAATGTTACCGGCACCCTCACAGACTGGTGTGGTATTAACACTTAAACCTTACACATAAACACACACTGCGCCACAATACAAATGAGTACCCAACACATACTGTACATTAACAACACTTGAGCATTGCAGCAAGCTTCTGATTGGTTGCCTGAATACTGTAAGGTGACTTTTCCACACACAAAAAAGGGAAATAGCTGAAAATGATAAACAAACACACACTTCTCTATGACCTCTTGCAAACCTACTCTGAAATTGCTGTCCAATTACTGGCCCCATTAGTGCATCATCCTTTTTAGTTTTATTCCTGCATTTGTTAGAGATGTGTTAAAAACTGATTGACTTATAAAGAAATCACAGGACACTGTGTACAATGGCATATGGGATCACACAGAGGCGATAGGGAATGGAGGGGGTTCCATCGGCTCTTTAGGTGCCCTCAGATCGTGTTGTGCCGTCTGTAGACTGGGGCCCCATTCGACGGTGCATGAGTAATGTTGTAGCCCGAGTGTCCCGTAGCTAAGCTGCACTTAACAGAGCATTGATTCCAGAGCAGTGTGTTCCCCCTGGAGAGAGTGTGGGGTGGTGGGACACGTTCCACCCCACCTGCTCTCCTTACAGCCCCCTACCCATCCCTTGGTCCATTTTGGTACACCGCAGTGGTCTCTGTATATGCTAGCCAGACTCCAACCCGCCTCCCAGGGGAGATGGACAGGATTCACAGCACCATGCAGGGGCTCTCATAAGACGGTGTGTATAGTTTGCTCGGGAGCCGGGCAGGGGTCGGCGGCGGCCACACGGAAAAGATTTGCGGTCAAAATCAATGCATTGGCACTTTGGAGGAGCGCCTCAACAGATTTGGGAATTTCACATGGGCCTCGTGGCCCCCTGCTGCCCTCGGCTGGCCTCACCACGCGAGAACAAACATCATCCTCCAAACCTCTGGGGAGCAAAGGACTCTTCATTTCTGCAGCCTCTGGGCTCTAAACATGACACAGTCAATATTCATCTAGTGGTTTGTGACTGCCATGTTACACACCCAAATCTGTTACCTCTCACTGCCTGCGTGCAGCCCAGTGAGAGATCTACTGTATGTCAAAAGATGATGATAAATGAACACAGCAAAATCCTTGTTGTTCATTTAAAGCTGCAATCCAGAGCATTGTTTTATGAATATAATGTTAACCAGTGTGTATTGTAGTCTGTTAAATTGTACTTACTACATATACACTAATATTACACACTCTCTCTTTCTAAGTTAAATTAAGACTCAGGATTTAAGGCCTATTCATACTCCAGTTTTAGGTGATGAGGTGACCACCGAAAACTGGACCTTTAGGCTACCTGAAAATGTTGAAATGTTAAGTGTGTAATTACTAATTAAAATGTATTTCACTTCGAAGGAAAATGAAATATAGTAATTGCAACTGCAGGCTCCTTCATATGACCTCGCTTTTGTGAAATAAGGAGAGAACTTGTATCATTACTATCTCTATCAATCCTTGCAACCAAGTTGCATCTTTTGAACTGTGCCCTAGCAGTGGAGGCCCATGTGGTGCTTTGCTTTCTTCCACTTGTCTAAGTTCTGACTCATGTCTCTCAGCTGCGTTAAAGAGGCGGTACCGGCACACTTCTCTTTGTGCGCTAATGGGCTCGCAGCGTCTCTGAGACTCGGGGTACAATTAGGAGGTGATAGTTTGATCTCCCACCTTGCCGTTCTATTTCAGACCTAGCTGCCATGTGATTATACATTTCTGGGGGGTTGGGGAGTGGTGGTCTATTTAAAGAATGACTCCTGCAAACTCTGTTGAAACGGGTTTTGCTATTTTAATGCATTGCGCTCCATTATTCATCACATCTGCAGGGAGGCTCGTTCTGCGATCACCGCAAAATAGTTTTACAGTGAAAAATGTGACATTGGGTGTTTAGTGCATACATTAGGTGAGTGACGGTAGACAGGCCTATTAGTGTTTTCAGACTCGTCAATAATCCTGAGGTTTAACGCTGAAATCAAACCATGACAGCTGTAAGACAAAATAACAAACCTTCACCAACATTCCCAAACACATACATGTCGGCTCTCTGTGCTCAAACGAGCATTATACGGCACACAATCAAAATATATCAGAGTAGAGCCCTTGCTAAGTGACTAGTGGTTACTGACACTGCACGTTTTCGGCAGTAGTAGTTAAATCTGACATTGAATAATAAAAACAAAACAAAAAAAATAATAATAATGAATATCTAAATACAATGAGATTGAGCTAACACTTAAGTTGTATTTCTCTGTGTCCAGTCTGAGAAAAGTTGCCTAGCGTGGCAGGGACTCTGTCTCTCTGTCAGTTTGAGCGCGCAGGACAGATAACACTTGCAGAAAATTGTTACTTTGAGAGCCCGTAAATAGCCTACATTTTGATATGTTTTATTTTGATGGCAGCTTAACTGTAATATAATCGCAATATTACACTCGAGGGGTGGTGGCTTGCCTTTATCATATTATTTGCACAGTGCTTCCTTGTTTACAACTGTCGTCACATTGAGCGGAGCGAGCAAAACACATAGTGACCGGAACAAGGTCATACTGACTTCGAAGAGTCTCTCGTTGCCTATTGCTGTTAGTGTGAATTTGGCATAAGGTTTATTAGTTTTAGCTTCTTGTTGTTTGTTGCTCAATCAATCAATCAATCAATCCATAATTAATGTATATATATATGAATGTATATATTGTACAAACTGTCTACCTCATTATTTGTTAGCTTTGTGTAGGCCTACTTTGGCAATGTCTGTTGCACGACAGAGTTAGTTTAAAGTAAAATGATACGTAACTTGCAGAGTTAATTCAGTCAGATATACTCGAGGGGTTTCATGCCGTGCTCAAGGGCGCATATATATACTCAAGGGGTTAATATGCTGCATTATTATGTGGGAGTATAAGTGTGTGCACGTCCCACACGTCATTCGCTGATGTGGCAGTCAGCTGACCAATTGGGCGGGCTACTTAAGCTCACTAGACTGCATGCTCTTCCTGCCTTCCTCTGCATATTGTTCCTGGTTGTTATGTGATGTTTGCTCCCACCACCACCGGTGGGCTCTGTTATTTATGTTCCCCATGGGGGTTTTATTGTATCTCCCTGCTCTTAATGTTTAATGATGGTGTTTGATTGTGCCGAGCAGGGAGAAAGATTTAGCAGAGCCGAACGCCAAGATAAAATATTATATGCACACTTGTATTCTCATTCTATAATAAATATTGGTTGAATCTATTCATGAGTTGTCTGACTGAACTAGAGTTATTATAAGTTCATTTCTGGTTATTTCTTATAGAGGGTATGTACATGCATAAAGTGAGTGGCAAATCGAGTGGCAAAGTGAGTTTAACGTTAATCCAATCTGAGAACCCAACAAGAAAAACAGAAGTGAGTCAACAATCTGTCTTGAGAGACTAAATGCAATCAGATAGGACTATTCTGTTTGGATGTATTGTCAAGGCCAGAAAGTAGTTTTTGCCACTCAGTAGGCATCTGGGTATGATGATGATGTCACGGCATACCCTCTATTTAACTATTTTAGGTGTTTCTCCAGTGGTGTTTATTAATTAGAATTTATATCAAAGACACTGACAAGTGACAATATAGTTAAACATGGGTTTTGTAGATTACATACCGGTAATATATTAATTTTACATTTTGCAAAAGGTTCTATAGAGTGCAACGTTTTCTGAATGAATGGGCTAAATAATCAGGGGCTCAAGATAAAACTGAATACTGCACTTTCCATGACAATTAAGGCACTGTAAGTTATATATTTGGTTCCAACAAAAAGTATTTTGTTAAAATGTAAAGCTCTGTGTTACAATACTAACCAGTGCTACAGCTCTTGTTCAGAAAGTCTCCCTGCCTCTCCAGCTCTTTAAAGTGTGCCGTGATTTTGGTATTTTTTCCAGTTTTTCATGTCTTTGGTGACAGTACAAATACAATTAGACCCCTTGGTGTGGTTGTTATGTACAATGATGTCTTCCTTTTGTATTTAGGGTTTCTTCCTGGAGGCTGAAACCTTGACAGTCAAAACGTGCCAATGAAAAAACAGTGATATAGTGAAATCACAATATCATCCCCTCCCCTAAAACACTCCCCCTTTATCATACAACAACAGCTGTGGCTTCAGTTCAGGTTCACCACCGGTATCCGGAGAACTCGCCAGTTTTCCAACTCGCCGGAGCGAAAATTCTTCATCAATGTCTTCATAGTTATGCTAACATGCTGTCTTCATATAGCTATGAAGACATCTGTGGGTTTGACATAACCTACTACACTGTAGTATGTCAAACCCACATGTTCATTTCCAAAGTGATCAAATTATTTTGTGCAATTAAATGGTCAGCTATGATAATGATAAAAGGTTGAGTAGGCCTATGTGAATACCAATGATAGTAGTCCTATCATTTCAGGATATTGTTTACTAATGAATTACATTGTTTCTGTAGGCCTGTTTAAAATGTAGCATTCCTACTTCATCTGAACTCTCTCTCTCTCTCTCTGACTCTCTCTAATGCAATTTAAATGAAGGTGGAGGGGAGTCACAATTTTATCAAATCCAATAGAACCCATTTATCAGAGTCTTCAATGTAGTGTTCCAATTCCAATTTTGTATTCTTATTTATTTGTTTCCTCACTTTCGACTGAACAAACATTCATGCAACAATAATCAGTAGCTATATATAGAGCCAGGGAAGTGCACACATAGACATGAAAGGGGGCTTCAACCCCTGCCCCTTTACCCGTCTGTAAAACAACTGCCCTTTCCAGACCACGAACGCAGCATTTACTATGGTGAAAGAAATGCAAATGCAAAACCTTTCCATGCCATACCGGAAGGCAGCATTAAGGAGATTTGCTTTTTCCCCTTAGTCTCCTGAACTTGAACACAGCATTTTGCATTGAACAAATTGTGTTTAGAAATCCATGTCGTACACCGCATCTCTATAGCTAAAAGTGCTGGGTTGAGCCCCGAAAATAGCAGATCTACAATCTCAAAGGATCTGCTATTTTCACAATTTTTGTCCAAAAGTGTCCTCTTACGGGATTTCAGCCCCTGCCTCTCTAACACTCTCTGCATATCGCTAGCTGCACTGCACTCCACTGTGGGCCACACAGCACACGGCAGTATGTATGTCGCTTGGCCAGACGAAACTTGATTTATACAGGGGTGCCATCTGCTGGTGATAATCAGTCATTGGACTACCTTGTTTATTTAAAAAATAAAATAAATAAATTGATAAATATGAAACAAACTCCTCTTCCAGTGATCACAACTTTATGTCATGATGTAGTTTTGAGTCCGGCTCTCATACTTTTATTTTTTTCCCCTATAGCCTACTGATGCGACAATATATGGACACCGTCTCATGTTCACTAATTCCAGTTGTGGAAAATGTAAAAAATACATTGTAAGTAAAAGTCCAGTATTAAACATTCACTTCAATAAAAGTAGATACAAAGGCATAACAAATATATAGGCTACTTAAAGTACCAAAAGTAGTCTATAAGTGGTTCCCAAAGTGGGGTCCGGGGACCCACAGGGGTCCTTGAGGGAGTTCCAGGGGGTCCCCAGCTAAATGATAGTTTGGAACCAAATGGAGCCTTATGGGTCTGTAACTCTGAGAGTTGAATTTACATTGATTTTACAATCTAAATTGGGGGTCCCAGAGATAGAAATGCCATTAAATGGGGGTCCGTAGACTAATGCATGTCAAACTGGGGGCCCTTGAAATTAAACGGGTTGAGAATCACTGCTAGAGCCGTACAAATCTTCTCTTATGGGGGTCCCTGGCATATGTCTTCAAATGGGGGTCCTTGACATGAAAAAGTTTGGGAACCACTGGCCTATAAACATCTTTGAAAATGTACAAGCTCATAACATGTCCCTTTGGCTCGCGTCGTTTTGCAGTGAGCTTTGTAAGCTTGTAAATGCACCCAATATATAGGGTTTTGTAATAATAGAGGGTATGCATGTGACATCATCATCAAACCCGGAACTTAAGGAATGCCTACTGAGTGGCAAAAAATTTCTTTCTGGCCTTGACAGCCCATGCATCCAAACCATAGACTGTAAAAAATATGGACAAAGCGTTCCCCGGGTCTAACATGAACGTAAAATGAAGCCTGTCAGTCCTTGTATTGTAAGTCGCCATCTTTCTAGATCCGTTTGGGCCCAGCTGGCCCATTGGCTGGCCCAGACAACGAGGCGGGACTTCCCCCCTTCTTCTTTGTTGGTTTATATTTTGACTCAAGTGGGTGGGGAATCCCGATCATAGACTGTAACGGTAGCCACGCCCCTCAGAACATACGCGACTTTATGGTCATTTCTTTAATAAATGGGACCATAATTTTCCAAAAAGAATATTATGACATTAGAAATGAGACTTTAAACTAGTGACTGGAAGCAGAAAGTATTCATGACCATGTTTATTAAGGTAATACAGTCTAGGTGAAGTTGGGCCAAAATACATGGACTTCTATGGGGCTATGGGTTTTTTTTGGCCCAATGACAGCGCCACAACAGGCCATTATATGAACTTTCAGGAAATCCTGATTTCCATAGTGGCTTCACAAAATATCTGTCTGACTGCCCCCCTGATCCAAACTGAAACGTTAAACATTGTTAAAATCACTTTGCCACTCGATTTTCCATTCACTTTATGCATGCGCATACCCACTATATTCAATAATCTTCAAAGTAACTATGTTTTCAAATAATTGTAGTGGAGTAAGTACAATATTTGCCTCTGAGATGTAGTGTAAAAGTAGCCTACAAAAAATTGGAAAGTAAACAAATACCTCAAAAATGTACATAAGAACATTGAGTAGGCCTAAATGTAGGCTATAGTTACTTTACACCACTGTCTAATTCAAGCCAAAGGCTTTTAGGGCAGTGGTTCTCAAACTTCATCGTTAACATAATAACATAATTTTCACTCTAGCACCTTATATTCATGGATTATTTTACTACTTTGACATTTAACATAACAGTATGATAGGCCCTGCCTATATTGCGACCTTAGGTCGCATTTACTATGAAAACTTGCATCTCCCGTTAGTCATGCCTCCATATATGGTCACGACTCGTGACATCACACCTCCATATATGGTCACGTCTCATGACATCATGCCTTCATATGGTCACGTCTTGTGACATCACGCCTCCATATATGGTCACGCCTCGTGACACGTCACGCCACCATATATGACCATCTCCATATATGAAGATCATGACACTGACCTCATCTAACAGTACATGGAGAAGACTGGATCATCACCTAGATCTGCATATATGGAGCCGGCCATGCAGCAACTCTACATCAGACCTCAAACCCTTAGATCTCCATATATGGAGCCGAATGTTCTGACATTCCATATGTTGATCCTACCCCACCCGTCCTTCCTGTTGACATTCCATATGTTGATCTGAACTCATCAAATCCTGTACACTCAAGACACGCTCCATATGTGGCCAATACAGAATTCATTCCATATGTTGATCTGACCCCCCCATGCACTCGCCCAGAAAAGCGCCAGTGCTCACCTACAGTATGTGTTCCTAATGAACTCATGTACCTCTGTGATTATTCCCAAGTTGTTTAACTGTACCAACAATTTATAATAAAATATTTAAGTATTTGATTATCCCCATCTGCTCATGCAAATATAATATAATAAAAATATCTAAACAAATTGTTTATCACATACCAACTACTATGGTGTGTGAAGTCACATTCTCTTTCTGAATAATGATGGCAGGTTGACTGTTCATTATCACATATCATATAGCTATTTAATAAAGAAATCAATACATTGACAAAATATAACTAAAGGATTTCATTGCTACTTCACTTATGATAGTCCATTCAATTGTGCCAATACATATTACGGCATGTATTCAATGTGTTTTCTATTTAAGCTCCTAATGTGTCCTGCACAGTTTTGATGGTTTGATGGTTTTAACTGACTGCTTTCCCACTGTTTGAGAGGAAGGAATGCTTATAATGTGTAGTATGTGTGTGTGTGTGTGTGTGTGTGTGTGTGTGTGTGTGTGTGTGTGTGTGTGTGTGTGTGTGTGTGTGTGTTTTCTCTTTGTCTGTGTCCTAGGTTCCAAGAATCTAGAACGGAACCAGTTATTTTGGTGGAAAAGGGGCCTCTGCCACTCTGTCTGGCTCTCCGCAGCTTTGCTGGTCTAATCCCAGGATGGTTCGAGTTCAGTTTGAACAAGATTGACATCAGCTCAATGTTGAAGTTTGACCTACATGTTTGGTAAACATAGGGAACCGGCTGTTAGTGTGGACCTGATTCTTTCTGTCTTCTTTCAATACTGTCTTCTTTGAATACTGTCTTCTTTGAATACGGAAAACTGTTCTGCATTCAGAGGCTTCCAAGGTGAGTTGCTTAATTACTAAGAACTTGACTACAGAAGGCATGTGTTCATTGGGGGATCCTAATGAGTCCCCAAGTGAACATTCCTTTTGTTATGTTAGTGTACAAGCATGCTCCTTTTGTCTTCTTGTTCATTGGGGAAGCTGCATAGTATGGCAAAAACCTTCTGTATAATATACTGTTAAGATTTATTTTCCAGTTCAACATATTATGTTGAACTGTCATGATCGGGTGTCACGATACACTCATTTCATGATACAATACACAATATTGGGCTCACGATATCGATACAATGTTTTTTCCCCCCAATTATCAACTATCAACATTACCAATTATCAACTACTTATCAACATTGGCCATCATCTATGAAGCACTTTTACAGGACAGTGCTTTACACACAAAAATAAATAAAATCATACGAATAAGTGAAATAAGTTCTCAATAACTGTAAACCACATTGTTTTGCAGGACTGAGACAGTCGGTAATAACTATTGCATGCGTAAATATAATTTCCACAAACCTCATAGTCATATTGTTTGTTTTTGGAAAGAATATCTAAAATATAGTGTGATATAGTATGACGTCACAACGATACATATCGTCACGTTTTTATATTGCACTATATCGCGGCACAATATGTTGTGACTCGTGACACCCCTAAGCAGAAATGGGGTTATGAGTGACATGTGACATTGTCCATCAAACAGGGTCTTGATACTCCATACTGTACGTTTGCCTGTAATCCGCACTCAGACGAGCGCACATTTCTATTTTATTTTTATTTATTCTTTTATACTTTTTGGGCAGATTTGTGCACGTGTCTGATCACCAGGATGTGGTCCATGGTGAGAGTGTTGGCTGTTCAATTAATCCTGTTCATACAGACTGTTACTGGGAACAGCCTGAGCCCAGGTAAACGGCCTCTAATTTCCGCTAATTATTATAAATGATGCTTAAAATTCATGCTAAAGGTTATGGGTTCCACGCTGCCTTATAACCTGTCATGTATTATCTCCTTGCTTATCTTTTAATATATTATACAGTGACTACCCTTCTTTCTTTAATATTTTGGTATTACATACAGTAGCCTATTGTATACTTAGAAAGTAATGTACAGTTCTATGGTTTGACAATATTATATTGTTAAAGGACCACTTCACCACTTTTCAACCTATCTTCATATAATAGGTCCTCACTAATAATCATGAAAAAATTGTGCAATTTTTTTCTACTCTGCCTGTGTCTCATAGGGGGCAGTTCAGAAACCGTCTTCCAGTGACATCATCGATGGGGAATCCAAGCTAATAGAAACTACAGGCTTTCTAGTCCTGAAAAGTTGCAATGCGAAAATGGAAGCCATCGTTCTCACGATAATGAAAATCTAAACATTTTCGTAAAAAAATCTTGTTTAAAAAATAATCTGCCTAATGATGATGTCACTGGAAGACGGTTTATAAACTGCCCACAGCCCTCCTATGAGACAGTGTCATTGTGACTACTTGACACCAAGACAACCATGATAGCTGGCAGGATGTGCCTCATGCAGTAACAAGTATTAAACAACTGGTGTATTTGTAGTCGACAATCTCTGGCTGTAGCAGCAGGGTCCATATTTCTCAAGGACATTATGTTCATATAGAAACACATCCAGAATGCAAAACAGATAAAGATCATCAGCAGGGTGCCGAACCAAGAGCAATAGTGTGTAATTGTGTATTCCTGTGTGTTATGATGACGTCCTGGTGAAACGTCTCACTGTCAGGTGTAAAGAAGCAGACTAGTCGCATCACATGTATGTGCTCATCCGCACCCTCCATAAAGAAACAGTAGGGCTGGTTCAGCATGTGACAAGAAGGGACTACAGTAAATTAAAGGGAAGGGACTAAATTGGGAAAAATAGGAAATAATGTATATGTATATGCTAAAAGTCTTTTGCATATACATTATGTACTGATTTATAAACTCATTCAAACTCACAATAAAAAAAACCCAGATGTAATCAATATTTATTTTACATCTGAGTGGGTACATTACCTCTCAGTCTGAAAAGTCACTCTCTTGTTCTGCATTGCCAGTCATGCTTACATAAGGGGGCATTAGAGTCTAATGCAAAGTAACCCCCTTAAAAAATGAATGCCGTCATGAGTCTAATGATTAGACTCACTCACCTATGACGGCATTAATTTTTTGACCCGTTTCCTCTCTGTCCAGTGGAGGGCATTTTAAGACTGTTTGGCAGCCAAGGCGAGAGCAAAAGCGGAGGCAGCTAAAACCCGTCTTGCCTTTGCTCAAGAGGAAATTAATCTAAAGCTAGAAAAAGCTCAAGTGGAAGCATCCATTGACATGCTCAACTATAAAAAAAGAGGCAGCTGCAGCAGAAGTGGAAGCGGAAATACTTGAAGCTGCTGCTGATGCAACTAGTGAGAAACTCAGTTGTGAGTTAAACCTAGATTCTGCTCCCTAGATTCTGCACCGAACAATATGTCATTGACCACGCTAAAATGCAACAGTCACAACAAGTCCAAGCAGAACGCCAGGCACGTGATAATAGTCCCCCATTAAAAACAGAACCACGCCTTTCACTTCTCAAATCTGAAGCCAAACCTTTCTATCCAGATCAAGCTAATACTGCTTCCCAACCACATTATCCTATCACACCAAATCCTGCTGATGAGCCACGTAAAGTTAATTCCAAAATGCAACATGCTACTTATGTTCGGCATTCCAGATTGCAAAGTGACAACAGCCGTTCTCCCTCTCCAAACCCCAAAAATGACAGCTCGAACATTAGTGACTTTGTAAGATACCTAGCCCGTCGTGAGCTTGTGGCTACAGGCTTACTTCAATTCAATGACAAGCCTCAGAACTACAGAGCCTGGAGACGCTCTTTTGAGTCTGCAACCACTGGATTGAATCTGACACCAAGTGAGGAGATGGATCTTCTGCTTAAATGGCTTGGTAAAAACTCAGCAGAACAAGTCGAACAGTTAAGAGCAATACACATCAATCACCCAGAGGATGGATTGGAAATGATATGGGACAGACTTGATCAAACGTATGGCCCACCAGAAGTGATTGAAGATTGTCTGTTCAAGCGACTTGAAACCTTTCCAAAAATAACAGGCAGAGATTATTCTCTCCTCGACACAGCAAGAGGAGTCAACCCAATAGTGCAGAAGCTCCCATTTCGTCTACAGGAAAAGTGGGCATCAGCCGGCGCATCCTATAAGTATCGAAATCATGTTCATTATCCCCCCTTTTCCTTCTTTGTGCAATTCATTAACCAAGAGGCTAACATTGTAAGCGATCCAAGCTTCAACTTCTTGTCTCAATCAGACACGGCTCCCAAGACTGAGAAAACAGTTTGGAAGTCAAACAGAGTCAGACCACAGGAAGTCTATGTCCACAAAACCGAGGTTTCTCCTAAAGCCACCTCAAATGCTGGCGAGCCCCAAACGAAATCTGATGACTGCAATAAGCTATGCCCCATTCACAGGAAACCGCACCCTCTACGCAAGTGTCGTGCCTTTCGGGAAATGCCCATCGAAGTACGCAAGACATTCTTAAAAGAGAATAACGTGTGCTTTAAATGCTGTTCCATCGTCTACACATTTTGCTAAGGACTGTAAAGCTAAAGTGCAATGCTCCGAATGTAAAAGTGAGAGACACCACACAGCGCTTCATCCCGCACGCGCACCCTGGACAGTAGAGCCTCCTGCATCTGAGCACGGCGGGGAGGATGAGGAAAGTTAGGAAACATCCTCCCAATCTGAGGTTACCACCAGATGCACTAAAGTCTGTGGCAGAGACCTGACAGACCGATCGTGCTGCAAAATCAGTCTTGTCAAAGTATATCCTTCTGGCCAAAGAGACAAAGCAGTGAAACTGTATGCGATTTTGGACGAACAGAGCAACAGGTCGCTAGTTCATTCACAGTTCTTCGACGTGTTCAGTGACCAAAGTCCAAGCGCTCCTTACACGCTGAGAACGTGTGCTGGAGTAAAACAGTCCACAGGAAGAAAGGCCAGTGGCTATGAAGTGGAATCTCTGGATGGAACTGTTCGCATCTCATTACCAAGTCTTATAGAATGCAACGACATTCCCAATAATAGAGATGATATTCCAACCCCCAATGTCGCTCTTCATCATGCACACCTAAAGTCAGTTGCACACCTCATCCCGGACATCGACCCACATGCCCCAATCTTGCTTCTCTTGGGTCTGGACCTTATCAGGGTACATAAAGTCCGCAAACAAGTGAACGGCCCTCACAACCTACCCTATGCTCAGAAGTTGGATTTGGGTTGGGTCATTGTAGGCAATGTTTGTTTAGGTAGCGTCCACAAACCACCATCGGTCAACACCTTCTTCACGAACACCTCAGAGCCAAAACGCCCTACTCTCTTTGAACCATGCCCTAACGTGTTCCATGTAAAGGAAACGTACAGTGATGTGCAAGTCACCAACCACCCCCCAACATCTGAGGAGAAAACCACCTGTGATCCTGATCACTTGGGATGCAAGTGTCTTTAAGCGAACCAAAGATGACAATCAAGTGGCTCACTCAATTCAGGATATCTCCTTCATGGAAATTATGGATGAAGGACTAAGGAGAGATTCAAGCAACAGTTGGATTGCCCCATTACCTTTCAAGTGCCCACGACAAAGGCTCCCTAACAACAGGCCTCAAGCACTGAAACGTCTCATGTCTCTCAGGCGCAACTTTGAGAAGAAGCCTGAAATGAGAGAACACTTCCTCAGCTTCATGGACAAGATGTTTGAAAATGGCCACGCTGAGTTAGCCCCTCCTATCAGTGAAGAGGAGGAGCGGTGGTACTTGCCCACATTCGGCGTGTACCATCAAAAGAAACCCAAGAAATTCCGAGTGGTGTTCGATTCTAGTGCCCAATACAATGGTGTATCGCTCAACGATGTGCTGTTAACTGGGCCTGATTTGAACAACACACTGCTTGGTGTACTGATCCGCTTCAGGAAAGAAGCAATCGCCTTTACAGCAGACATAGAACAGATGTTCTATAGTTTCCTAGTCAGAGAAGAAGACAGGAACTTCCTACGGTTCCTCTGGTTCCAAGAGAACGACCCCTCCAAAGAGATTGTCGATTACCGAATGACAGTCCATGTCTTCGGTAATAGCCCCTCACCTGCAGTGGCTATTCATGGCCTACACCAATCTGTTCAGAACAGCGAGTTCCACGTCGACCCTGATGTCAAGAACTGTGTAATGCGTGACTTCTATGTAGATGATGGTCTGAAGTCTTTGGAGCTTCGGACCTCTACAAGAGTCAGTGGCGGCAGGTTCAGCACCTGTCCAACACCTTCTGGGACCGATGGCGGAAGCAATTCCTCCCAACACTACAGCCACGCAGAAAGTGGCAGTCCATTCAACCGAACATTGAGCCTGGAAGTGTTGTTCTCCTCAAGAACAGTCAAGTCTCAAGAAATGAATGGCCTCTTGGACTCATAACTCAGACCTTCCCTAGCAAAGACGGCAGGGTGCGCCAGGTCGATGTGAAGGTCATTAAACCAGGAGGAACTTCACTCTTCCGAAGGCCTGTTACAGAAATTGTGCTTCTTATCCCCCCAAATGTTTAGAAGTTTTGATATGTGTCTTAGCTTTATTGAGTGACGTGTAACCACGCCAGACGGGGAGTGTTTAGTTACAACGTTTCAACACAAATGTGTTTTGTTTAAAGTAATGCTGTATGTTCTGTAATTGTGTGTGGTCACTTTAAGAGCAGAGTGTATCAGTAGTCATGTGACCAGCAGAATGTCATGTGATCACCTGTAACCAGGAAGTAAATTCAGTTTAGTACATGGCTGAGCACAGAGAAGCTGTGTGTTTTTGTCTATGATAATCCAGCAACATCTATCTGCATATACGCCTTTTGATAGCATCATGGGTATGTAACTAATGCTTAGATGTTCATTGATGATTGTACATGATTATTTTTGATATATTGTGGATATTGATTATGCTTTATTTGTATGTTTCAGTTTCACACTTCTTTGATGTTAGTAAACCTGTGGATTTGGAAACAACTGTCTTCAGAGTCTTAATGTCAAGGAGGAGTTTATCTGACTGTCAAGATATCTAGCCACTTATATTGAGGACAGTACATGAAGATAGGTTGAAAAGTGGTGAAGTGGTCCTTTAATGAGTCTATTTTTTCTCATTCAGCAGAGGCTGCTGCCATGCTTCCATTGGCCGCTGGGATGCAAAAGCCATCAGAGGGTGACATTCGCCTTGTAAATCAAGTGGGGAACAAAATCTGCTCCGGCAATGTGGAAGTCTATAAAAGACAAAAGTGGTGGGCGGTGTGTCACTTAAGCCGTGGGAATGCCAAGGTAGTGTGCAGAGACTTAGGGTGTGGAAGCGTGCTGCGAGTGGAACATTTACAATGGGTTGGTCCCATCCAAATTGATCCAGCTATATATGACTGTAGAGGAGATGAAACAAGGTTTTCACAGTGCTATGAAGTTTATGACTCAATCTCAAGCTGTATCACAAATAGAACTGAGGGCATTTTCTGTGATGAAGGTAAATATGAATACATACTGCATTATGAAACACTATGTTCCTATGGCCTATAGTGAAAGAAAAAAACACTTAAAAGTCAACCCAGTATATTTATATCTTAAAATGCAGTAAAAACTTATATTTTATGATTTCATCAAATCCTGAGTGTACTAGATAACTAGACCACTGGTAGAGGTTTTGGATGTGCAGTTATTTTGCCATGATGTAAAGGTGGGCAAGGAATAAAAAAGAATTGTTTTAGATTCCTTGCTCACCTTTGGAGTTACATCAAGGCAAGGTAACTACACAATCCAAACCTCTACCAAACAACCAAAGTTTAAAAATACATTTGAAAATAGACAACTAAATATTGTTAATGAATTCGTTTTCCTTTTGCATATGTTCCCTTTTTTCCTCTTTGCCTCATTATCTTCCTATCGTTTTCCTCTTTAAGCTCCAGCTTCTGAGCTCATATGTGGTCGGAGCCACATACAGATTGGCCTGCGACTGATTAACATGGAATTCTATGGACTGAATGGTTCCTCTGGCCACCTGGCTGACCCGCGGTGCTCGTCTCTCACAGAGCAGAACAGGACAGTGTGGTACCAAGTGGAACGTCAGGCTGACACCTGTGGGAACTTATTGACGGTGAGTATTGTTCAGGGCTGCACTTATCGATTATTTTCTTATACCACCAGTAAGACGCCCTGAGGGTATTCGCCTGGGTGACGGCCGGCAGACTGCTGGCATGGGTCAGATCAACATATGGAATGGATTCTGTACTGGCCATATATGGAGCGTGTCTTGAGTGTACATAGGGTTTGATGAGGTCAGATCAACATACGTAATGTCAGAACAGGTCAGCTCCATATATGGATAGCTAAGGGTGGCAGCGGGGGCAGTGTCTTGAGTGTACAGGGTTTGATGAGGTCAGATCAACATTATGGAATGAATTCTGTATTGGCCATATATGGAGCGTATCACGACATTCACGAGGCGTGACGGACGGTCACGAGGCGTGACAGACGGTTTTAATAGTAAACTGATTATTTGATCAATTACCTGACATAATAGATATAGACATAATTTTATAATACACAAAATCGATTAGTCGGATTAACGGCTATAACTTCGTTGTGCTACACCAACTACGGTGTTGCACAAATATAACGGCACAAAGCCAATCTGCAAGCTCAGACTAGGTTATTCAGACTGACTTCATAGACTGGCCACATTAAGTCATGCACGATAACTTGTTCAGTTACCTTCTGATATAATAATAATACTAATAATACTAATAATAATAACTTAGGCAAGTAGGCAATACAAATCAACAATGGAAATTAACAAAAGCAAAAGAGCAATACAAAAATAATGAAAAAGTAAGAGAAAGCAGAAACTAAATGTTCATAAAAACTAATTAAAAGCCTTTCTATAATGAGTTTTTAAAAGTCTTTTAAAAGTGGACACTGAAGTGGTCTGTCTAATTTCCAATGGGAGTTGGTTCCACAGCAGTGGAGACCTAGCAGCGAAGGCCCTGTCAGCAGCTTTGTGTTTTCTGCTGATCTAAGATTACGGAAGGTATGTGAGGAGACAAGATGTCAGAGATATACACAGGTGCCAGGCTGTTTAGTGCTTTAAAAACAAACAAGTAACTGAACACAACTGGTAATCAGTGCAGTGAGGCAAGAACTGGGGTAATGTGGTCATATCTCCTGGACTTTGTAAGAAATATAGCTGCTGTATTTTGAACGAGTTTAAGGCGATTGATTGACTTTTTGGGGAGTCCGGAAAAAAGAGAATCACAGTAGTCCAAGTGATTTGTGACAAAGGCGTGAATGAGGGTTTGTGCATCGCTGAGAATTTATATGAGAGGCAGTGTCTTGAGTGTACAGGGTTTGATGAGGTCAGATCAACATATGGAATGAATTCTGTATTGGCCATATATGGAGCGTATCACGACATTCACCAGGCGTGACGGACGGTAACCAGGCGTGACGGACGGTTTTAATAGTAAACTGATTATTTGATCAATTACCTGACATAATAGACTTACATTTTTATAATAAACAAAATCCATTAGTCGGATTAACGGCTATAACTATATATATTATAATATTTTTGCAATATTCCTGATTTGGTAGATGTAGTGGATACTGGT
The DNA here is from genome assembly GCF_964188405.1 of Protomyctophum parallelum. Taxonomy (NCBI): domain Eukaryota; kingdom Metazoa; phylum Chordata; class Actinopteri; order Myctophiformes; family Myctophidae; genus Protomyctophum; species Protomyctophum parallelum. The sequence continues at coordinate 31,015,358 of NC_139697.1, read as the reverse complement.
TCTTTGTTTCCAGCTGGCTAGATGATTCACCACCTGACCATGACCACCCAGTAACCCTCTGTCTTTCAGACTAACAGCACCCATGCCATCTACTCCAACACTTTGTTTGTCTACCATGCAAATGATTTCTCACCCCCAGTGAGTTATCCCTTCTCCTGTGCATATCCCCTGAACATCCCTCAGACCAGCAGCCAGGCTATCAGACCAGACCTTCAGTAAGTAACACTAACCCTTCTCCTGTGCATATCCCCTGAACACGGAGACCAGCAGCCAGGCTATCAGACCAAACCTTCAGTATAAGTAACACTTTCAAAGTTGAGGACAGTGAGGACACTTTATCTACATTAAATGTTGTAGTATGCATATATACAGTAGATGCCTGGTGATTGGTGAAGCCATAGAATACCATGCCCCCCCCCAGTAGTTTTTCATGTTTTCCTATAGACTTTTTAATCACGTAACATAAGAACTGTGTTAAAAAGTTATATATAAAAATTAATAAATCTAACGGTGGCGACAATACGGTGGCGAGTTTGAAGTTGGTTTGAAGTACACTGTATATACAGTATGTAGGCTAGTTGTTTAGAAGGTCTGCTGTGATTACCTAACCGTCTGCTTACTCCTATTCCTTCTCCATTCACATCTGCTAGAGTCGATCCAGATCTGTAACCATCAATCCTCGCCCTCACCATCGGACCAAGCACCTGTGAGTATCAAGAACAACACGGTTTTAAGAATGTGAAATATCAACATCATCTCGGTAACATTAGAGTGATCTAAATGCGTTTACTCTTTGTTTTGGATCTTCAGGGGACAAGCGAGCATCAGGGACCAGTGGGCAACATTAAGGGGATATGCGCTGTCAACTCTGACCCCGAATGATGGAGGACAAGAAACGTTGATTGGCATTTATTGCACTTGTTTTTTTAATTGTATTTAATCATAATTAAAGGGACATATTTCACTTTGAAAGAAAGTGGTACACCTCTCTTGGTGCTTTAAAATAGCTCTCCACTAAAGCAAAATACTGTGATTACTACCAACTCCACCAAACAGACTACTATGTTTACTATACCGACTGGCAGATTGATTTGATTGATTGATTTATTTATTAACAGTTTGCAGAATTACAGTACATTTCAAGGCTCAAGCACAACTCAATACAAAAACTTAACTGTGAGTGGACGACACCATAAAGCATTATTACAAAGATTACATTATTATAAAAGCATTATTACACTTGTTTACAAGAGGGTCCATGCACCGTTTTCAATTCATCATAAACGTCCATGGCATGGACGTCCATACAAACGACTAAATTAACATTTCATAGATTTCCAGATTTATTTAGAGGTTTGGTTTCTCCAAAAGTCAACGTCTAGACTGTGTCACAAAAGCGCACTTGGGGACTTTTGTTGTAGGCGGGGTCAGCGAGTTTGCTCTGCCTCTGCCCCGCCCCCAACAGCCTTCTCTCTGGCTTCGAGTTCCGATTACCGAAAGGCTATTGGCGGAGAAACCTGTCAATCACCCGTAAGGCGTCTCTGTCTGTGGCTGTGTGGCATGATTCAGTACCCCAACCCAAATCATCATACATACTAGTTCACAGTAAAGTGACTGCAGGACCCCTCCAGCACCGCACCCGGGACGGTAAAAAACAACTTGAAGAAGGCGACAGGTGAAATAATGGCGCAGCCTGCTGTATTTGCTGAGCAAATGAGACCCCTTTTGAGGACGGTAAGATCCGACAAAACACATTACACTCTGCTGGAAAAAATGCATGCTTTTCTCACCCCAGATGTCTGCTGCAAGAGAAATAATGGGGGATGCTGGCTTTGGAACTGGAGTCAGCTGCTATTGTTAGCACCCGGCTTTCCAGTAGTCAGGACTCAGGACACGTGGCGAAGGAGCGTCTTGTGATTAAAACGCCTTCATATGGAAGGCAGTGGGAGCATCAAATCACATTTGTTGTTTGTACAAGGTTGTCGCCTTGATTGGTTGGTGTTTGTCTCATGTGGGTTCGTCACAGAAAGCAAATTAGGTGCTACTAACTATAGTCAGACACGGTCACACGAGTCGAGCAGGCAAAGTCTCAACCCCTTGTTCACAGTGTTCAGGACTCACTCAGTCAGGAGCATATTACAATTATATCAGTCATTGTTTAACAGGACAGAATTATCTAGTTAAACACTAATGCACTGTAATGCCATAATGAACATCATATTATATTTACCAATCTTCTTATTCACATGCATGGAATAAACAACTTCATCATGGGTCCTCAGTTCAACGCCGGGCTAATGATCCTGATGGTGGCGCCACAGCAAATGTCTAAAAATGTGAAATTCCACAACAAATCAGTCGTCCATGGTGCCACTACCGTAATTTATATTGCATCAATAAATGCATCAGCATTTTTTACATTTTCTTCCTCAAAATGCCCGGCCAGACTCACTGCTGCTCAGCTGCTTAATTTATGTTTGGCCAAAATATATTTTGAACTATCTTGAAACACATGGAAAATGTTGGTATTGGGCTAAGTTAAGAACATGTTCTTCACGGTGCTTTGAAGTAAGGAATTTGCAAGCCTTCAGACAGTATGTGTTTCATTCCGAAGATTAACTAACAGTGTAGTTCACATTACAGGACTTAAATGCCCCTTTGAATGTCGTTCTGCTGTGACGTCAACAAATAACTATAAAACGGGTGCTTGGAAAATACAGATCTTATTTTGTGCAACATATTTTTTGTTGTGACCTACCTACATAGTTTGTGGGTTACACAAGCCCTACTTAATGCTGACCTCTTGCCCCGGTCTGACTTGTGTGTGTGTTGCCCCCATCCTGTTTGTTGTTTGATTTGAGCTTTACAGATATAGAAATGTAGGTGATGGAATAACTCGCACTGAGAGCTACTGAGTCCCCGGAAACACAACTTGTTTCACGGAGCTATACGTTTAACCACTTATATCCTAGTTGACCGGTATCTCCCAGGGCTCTATACTCATTTGCAGAAAATAGCCGGTCTATACAAGCATGTTACAGTGTGAGTCATTGTGGGCTTGTATGCTATGAAGCTAAGGGGCTTCCAGAGGTTAAATGACATTCACCTCACGGTCTAGCTGTGTTTACACGGACACTTTTAATCGGGTTAAAACAAGATTAAAAATAAACCTGATGTATACAGTCTATACACCTAAATACACCCGTGACCCGATCAAGTCCAACATGATTTAAATTCTAATCAGGTGCAGAGGAGTGTTCTACCTAAAGCGGGAAAACACATGATGTGGTGGCCCATTTTATAGTAATAATATTGTTGTTATACACGGCTAACCCGATTAAAAGTGGACACATGTAAACAAACATCAGCCCTTCTGGCTCCAAAACTGTGGAATGCACTTCCCATTGCAGTCAGAACTGCAGCATCACTTCCAATCTTCCGCCGTAGTCTGAAAACCCACCTTTTCAGACTCCATCATGGCCCATAGCACTTACCCCACCCCCTTAGATAGCATTTCTGTAGACTTAGATAGCATTTGACACAGACTTATAGCATGTTATGTAGACAGCACTATAATTGCATTGTATGTAGTCACAGCACGTCATAGTACATATGTATAGCATAGTATATGTATAGTTTCATTATATAGATATTCCACTGTTACTTTCTTAGCTTACGCATGTTTCATGATGCTTTTTATGTGATGTATTCCCATGCTTTTTTGTTCTTGCTTAATGTAAGTCACTCTGGATTAAGAGCGTCTGCTAAATGCCTAAATTGTAAATTGTAAATCAGATCGGATTGATCTCGCCACATGTAAACACTTGATCCAAAACCTTCAATCGGGTTTATTTTAATCAGAGTGGAAGAAAGGTGTTCATCTAAATGCAGCTATAGTGTCAGAGCCAGCACATGTTTTTTATTGGGGTTGCTGAGGGGGAAGGAACAGCTGGCATAGCGGTCCGGGCACCTAGGCGTGTCGCGGGTTCGGATCGGGATCCCTAGGACATTTGCTCCATGTCACTCCCCATCTCTCTTGCATCGTGGCTACGAGCTGTGCGACCTTCTCTCTTTTACACTATATCTCTTTTTTCTATATATCTTCTGTGGTCAGCAGCACCTTCTCACTGCTGGTGTGCGCTCCTGTTCCATTGTTGTTTGCCCTATAGACATGCATGCATAGCAAGTGCTACCGTTGTTGTTAGCTTGCAATTTGGACCTACAGTATGTTTGATTGATTACTTTAACATGTACATGTGTTACACAGTCAAAACGACTCAAAAGACATGCTGCAGCTAAAAGGATAACACAAAAAGCCCCAGGGGCTTGTTTCCATTGTCGTACATTGTAGTCAATTCATCAGTACATATACGTACATACGTACATATACGTACATACGTACATGTATTACAAATGCAATACAAAACATATATTGGAATAAAGCTCAGCAGAATCATAATTAAATATACAGAAAGGAGGGGTGGGGGCGAGTTAAACTATGTTCACGTATTTTAAAGACAGGAATAATTTTTGGTTAGTTTTTTAGTTTGGGTTGGGAATCGAGTTGTATTTTGGCTGAAATAGATGTCAATGCTTCTGGCTGTAACGGGGCCCTTCAGTCAAATGGACTGCCGAGTGCCGAAGTCCTAATTAAGTCTCTGGCCTCTAACCCATTCTGGAAGGGAACCCCTTTTTGTGTTTTAAGCATTATGTTATACTTTAGCTATTGAAAAATAGAAGATCTACAATCTCACAAGCTTGTAGATCTGCTATTATTGAAAAATCGTGAAAATGTGTCGGTTTTTAACTCAAATCTTTGTTTCTTGGGGGTCCCTGGAACAACATATTTTCAGATGGAGGTCTGCTCTGCAGCCAAATACAGATAATTATGCGGGTCCTTGACATGAAAAATGTTGAGCACCACTGACATAGAAACATAGGTTTTTCAGAAAACTGTCAGGATTTAGAAGACATATTTTTTAGAATCAGCCTCTGGTCTAAATGGGTTTAACCTTCAAGCTCATCTTGACGAAAAAGTACTCCATTGTTCTGATGTCAGCTGAGCGTGGATGCTTGAAACCCGGCTCCACTTAGCCGCTGCTGCCTTAACCAATTTCATTTCATATTAATTCTCCAAGGACAGGGTTGACACTAAGGTCTCAGAGGCACTTGCCCGAAAAGTAAAAATCATCCATTATAAAATGATAGGTAAAATTTGAATTACTGTTCAATTTAACACTTCTTTACTTCATGGGGCTGTGTGATAAAAAAAAAAAGTCATACCAATTTATTTGTATGCCAAATACCTATGAATATGACTATGGGTTCACGCTAGGGATGGACCGAAAGGGAAACCGGATACCGAATATAGGAAACAGTTGGCCGAAAACCGAATACCAAATATCCGAATATGATTAATATTATATATACCTGTATCTTTTTTTAAACAGTTTTAGTACTATTGCTGTCATGGCCATACCTTAAAGCTACCTAACTGATTATGGCAAAATACATGATTAGATTAAAGAGGAATAGTAAAAAAAATATAGGTATTAAGTTCAACCGTAATTGCACTTATGCATCTTTGTTTCCTAGCCTGCCAGGAGCTAATGGATGTTCCGGAGAGTGACGGAGAGAGAGAGATAAAGGGGTTGAAGGAAAGGAATGAGTCCACTATTATAGTATGGCTTTGCCTGAGGCACCCATTATGCTTGCAGAGTTTATATTTATCACTAAATGACAGTCCATTTGGTCTGATCTCCATTCACCTTGTTAATGTGCGTGTTCTGACTGACGTTATTATGTCTGGCGCCAGGCAGCTATATCATTCTCTTGTTTGTACTAATATTTACCACCATCTCACTCAATCTGGCTTAATGATGCGATCTGCTACTTGTAAAGCTTAGAAAGAATTACTGACTGCTTTTTTTGAGGCATGGAGACCTTTCATAGAATATTTTAATAACCATATCTATCCAGAAGAATGCTCTGTGAGTGTTTCAAGTGTAGCGGACAGTGTTTCTCCCACTGGTGTATGACACAATCACAAGACTGAGACCCATGATGTGACCCTTGACCTTGTTTGTTGTATTTATTATTATTATTTTCTTCTCTGTTCTTCTCTATTGCGCTGTTGGGGGGGGGGGGGGGGGGATGTTGTTCATATATGGTTTTTATTGTTTGTGTTAAAAAATGGGTGACATTACATGCTTTGCCATTTGCTATTTAATTATCAGCAAAAAGAATATGCATCTTTTAGTGAGAATGACTGTTGCCTATAGATCCCACCAGGTACTGATATGCCAGGGAATAGTCTGCGTGAGTTGGCTGGGTTCAGTGGTTTTTAGTTTAAATGACTTGACTGAACAATTTACTGATGTTCTTTTATAGCAATAGTTCATTCTTCACCTGAGGGGAATTCAGTCAAATACTTAATTGAAGTGGTGAAAACTGAAAAGCAATTATTGATAACATTGTTTGAGTCCAGAATCCGTAATGCCCCTGCCCCTGAATAGTCCTTCACCGCTCACCCAAACACATCTCTCTACTAACCACCGTTTCGGTGGCCACCTTATCACCTAAAACTGGAGTATGAACAGGATTTCCCACCTGCCCCTGCCAGGTAAAATAAAAACCTTCGGGCAGGTGGGGTTTGTTTTCAGGTTTCCCGACCGGGCAAGTGCTCGTTTGAGAGGAGAGTAGACACGTCAATCTATAAACACAACATGAGATATGTGTCTAAAAAAACATCTGAACGTGGCCAGAGCGCTCTGTCTTCTGGTCTGTGGAATGTAAAATAGCCACACACATAGAATAACAATTGTGAACCCGTCCCATAGTCCTATTCATAGTAGGTATTGGGCATAAAAATTGAGGTGTGACATTTTTTATCTCACAGCCCTAGAAGGAAAAACAATGAAGTGACCGGTAATTAAATTCTTTAACCATCATTTATTAATTTTATAATGGACGATTAACTTTTTGAACAAGTGGGCATGAGCTTTGGGCAAGTAGAACATGACCTGTACTTGTGTTGCCCAAAGGGCAAGTGCCTCTGAGACCTTAGTGTCAACCCCTGGGATAGTGTGCTCCTCGGCATACACCCTCCCGGTGAAAGTTCTCACTGTCGGGTCAAAAGAATGTTTATCAAAGTTGGTTTGGTTGTCTACTCCACATCCTCATCAGACAAATAGTAGGGGGTTGGTAGTGACAGGAATTGGGGAGGGAAAAGGATGATTCAAATAGTTGATAATAAAATTGTCTCTCCCATTTTCCAATAGTGTTTCTTTAGCGGCCGTAGAGTAAAAAAACAAACATCGTCTTAAAACCTTCACCAGCGTTATGACATTTTCTTTGAATGGTTCGTTAAATCGATTGAGGCCCTTTTGTAGAACTAATGGCATAGCGTTCAACCTTTCACAATGGAGGCTTCATCGCTACAGCAGCCTATAGGCTAATGCCTGCACAAAGGAGAGCTTGTTTGTTAACGTACCATACAATCCAGCCTCTGTAGGGCAGAGGTTTTCCTACAAAATTAACTTAATATTATGCAGAGTGACGTGAAGTTTCAGACCATAAGCTTCTAAGGGGCCACTATTGAGAGTATGATAAATGTTAGCCATTGTGTACCACCCTGCCCTGGAGTTCCTTTGTCGGTCCTTCACAGAAACATGTATGGAAGTAGGTCTATTTTCTATTGGTAACACTGCCATCTTCGTATTTTGAGAAAAGAGAACTAGTAGTCCGGCAGTCAACAGGCTCAGACTTTTGTTAAAGCTGCGGGTTCGACTCCCGAACCCGACGTCCTTTGCCGCGTGTCATTCCCCATCTCTCTCCCCCTTTCCGTGGAAGGTTTCCTGTTCGAACCTGGGCTCCCCCAGAGTTGGTCTCGAAGTGTCCTTGAGCAAGACACTGAACCCCAAATTGCTCCTGATGTGCTGGTTGGTGCCTTGTATGGTTTCCTCCGCCATCCGTGTATGAATGTGTGTGAATGGGTGAATTGATGCACAATCTCTGTAAAGCGCAGTTTCTGACTGGTTTGACGTCTTCATCTTAAAGCTGCTATAAGCAATATTATGTCAAATTTTTAATGACCACTTTATTTTTATTTATTTTTCAGAAATTGGCAAAACGCTCTGGTTCAGTCTCTATCCTTTTAATACTCTATGGTTAGACTAATACAGGGAGGTAAGACAAGGTGTGACAGCAAACAAGGCAGACAGAAAATCACATAACTCTACTACAAAATAAGGTACAGAACACAAATACTAGTAAAGGTCCCAAATCACTGACAAAGTCCAAGGGCAGAGGAGCGTACTGTGACAGTAGACATACATTGTGCCATGCCATAAATGAGCATCATTCGTGAGGACCAGCTATATGAAGATAAGGTTGAAAATGGAGGAAGTATCCATGGATGTGGTATGGTTAGGGGAAGGATGTGGAGAGAGCGTTCACCATGCACTTATCTGACATCGTTTCAACAAAAACAAACCAAAATGACCTTGTGAGTTATTTTTATTCCGCTGTGATGTTTCTATGATATAGTCAGTGTTTGCTCATAGCTGTAAGCTATCTCTCACTGCTAAACTGGTTATAGGCTGTGTCGTGTCCCATGCATTCTCTTTGGCTAACTGGCTAGAATTACTGTGGAAACACAAAGTATTTATTGAACCTATACAGTAAGAACATGGATTCTCTTGAACTTCTTCTCAGTTTTTTGCTCCTTTGTTTGACCAAATAAGGCTTTTTCAAGATCAACTTCCATCTAGTTTTTGGCTTGAGGCCTTGAGCTAGAGATGCATGATTATAATATGGCAGAAATGATCATCATAATGAGATGATCAAACTAACTAGGGGCGTAAACAACTTGTGTCACGCATGCACACATACATGCACGTGTCCACACATGTGCGTGTGCACGACGTCGAGTCGCCGACACACACACACCACACGCGCGCACGTGCGTATGATACTCACACTCACACATGAACGAATACACACAAGACAGTGTATTCCTTCAGAAATAAACTGATTATTGTCTTCGCTACTTAAAAAATCAAATCAAATACATTGATGTATTACCATGTGTTGTTCTTGCTTAGGCCTCATTCACACGTATCAAACGCAATCAAAGAAATGTTTGGTCATATATTAGTTTTGTTTAGGCCACCACAATGCTTTTCCAATGGGAGTCACATGGTTTGACGACCAAACATTTGTGTTTGATTGCTGATTGCTGGTGGTGTTCTGCCCCTCCCCACCATCAAACAAAATGTTTTGGTCAAACCATGTGACTCCCATTGGAAAAGCATTGTGGTGGCCCAAAACAACGACCAAAAATATGCTTGATTGGTGTTTGATACGTGTGAAGTGAATGAGGCCTTACTGTCAGTCACTCCGGGTTAAGAGTGTCTGCTAAATGCCTACATTGTAATTGTACATTCTTGTGAGCAAGAAAAACTCACTTCAATCAGGCGACCCTGATTTCTGTCCTGACGTCGTTCACCCCTCAGATATTTATTAGTTTGCTGTTTTCTGACCCCAATCAACTTCAAACAATAGTTATGTTACCACACGGAGGGAGGAATTGATTAGATTTTTTGTATCGAGTGGTTCAACCACGCACTGTGATTACTGAAGGAACAGGGAGGGAGGGGTGTGTGTGTGTGTGTGTGTTCTATAGGATCAAACCTCTTATTCTTTGTGTTTGTGTCCGTACAGTGTTTCTTTCTTTGTACCGAGATTACTCGATGAAGACGGTACAGGAAATGCCAGGAATACACACAATTGTGTTCCATTCGACATCATTGTCCTGTCACAGCAGCTCACGAATCTTGCTGCTGTGTTGTACGTTGTGCACATTGTTGTTGCACTTCGCCCAGCAGATAGTTTTTTGTTGGTCATGTTTTCAAATGCTCTTTGGGTGATTGCAATCTGTGAGAAGTATGTGTCTCTGATGTCTTGGTTCAGTTAGTGAGCAGGCGCTTAGGAAGTGTAGCTCAGTTTCCATTTAATCTCTCTCTCTCTCTCTTAATTGAAGAAATGTTGATTAGTCCCGTTTTAAGCCAACATAAACAGTGTTCTCAACCTGAGGCCTTATGAAACGGTCACACAAATGTGGTTATCAACTCTATAAGGATTTCCCAATTTAGAAAGGGGTGGTGTTTGCAGCATAATAACAACTTGTCTTTTACAGTAGGTCAGGTCCCTCCCTGTCCCTGTCACACAAGTCAGATTTCAGAGTTTTAATTAATGTAGAATTATGTGCAGGATGTAATTTACATATACAAATGTGAGGGACTTCTCACATTTTTTTAAATAGTTTATTTTTAACCAAACATCCTCCTTCTCACACTTACACCAGTGTGCCAGTGATTGTTGCCTACTCCTGGTCTAGAGATGAGAAAAACAATCCTGTCTGTTCACCTCTTAACCCTAGCCTGGAAGCCAGACGAATCAACCCATGCGATGATCTGCAATGATCCGGAGGAGTGCTTATCTGCTAGATAAAGAAATCACACCCATGTGAAGTGAGGGGCGCTCTTATCATCATTCATCATACATCATCATACATCACATTCCGTGCTCTGCCAATCAGCTGAGCACATTCTGTGCCCATACAGGCATACACACACACAAACACACATTCCGTGCTAATATACAAACGCACAAAGATGTGAAAAACTTGAGCGTGTGTACACAAGTTGACGTGCAAACACAATTAAATAATTCAGTCAAATTGATTATAACCATTGCAAAAAGCCACCCTTCACGGAGGCTGACGTGTCCAGTGTGGTTGGCCCCTGGACTTGGATCTATAGTATGGTTACTTTGCCAGGTGTTTGTGCTAAATATAGCTTCATCCATTAGATGGCACCCTTCTCATTTAATTTCATCTGGGATAATATATCCCAGATGAGTTGTTGAGGCAATGATTTATGGCTCAGCTTTATTACAGCAATAACCGTTTCGGTGGTGGTTAATGTAATGATGTGCGGTGGTAGGATAGTTGATGAGATGCTGTTGACGTACATAGAGTCATAGACATTGACGGATCGTCCTGTGCATGGTGGGTATCCAAGGCATGGATTCCACACTTCCACAGCGTGTCCTTGAGTAATCAAATAACCATCTTCTTTGGTTTCGCTGACCACTTTATTAGAATATGTTGCTCTATATTGTCTTTGTCTTTTATGTTGACTTGATGCTGCAATTTTACCCACACCAGTTTAGTTTAGTTTATTTGCACAATAAACCGTACAAAGACAGGTAACATCAATAAAAGAGAAGTGTGTGCAGAATTGAGGAGGACACTTTGTCGTGGAGCACCTGGAAAAATAAAGGTCAAAGAAAAAAAGTCATGGGGAGGAGGGGGCGATGAGTCATCACTAAGTGAGGGATTACTGGACGCCGAAAGACGTGGCTGACCTTGAGGGATCATGACATGTCAAGAGAATGAAAGACGGACATGCAGGCTCCTAATGAATATGACTTGCCGTCCGTCCTTCACAGTGCACTGCACCCGCCTGTGTAGAATGACTATCTACATTAAGACACGTGTTTCTGTTTATCTGTATGCGTGTATTGGGGGGCCGAGCCCTTGTTGTATGTATGACCTGAATACCTCAGTGGGTGAGTATTTGTGCGTCCTCCAAGTGTGGACGTCCTCTGAGGGAGAGAGAGAGAGAGAGGGGAGAGAGAGAGAGAGCGCTCTTCACTGGTTGAATAAAATATTCATGGTAGCAGGGATTGGCTGTTGAGTAAAGAGCGGACTGGCAGGGTAGAGCTAAGCTGGTCTGTTTTAAAGCAGCTCTCTCTCCCCCTTTCTGTTCCCCCTTTTTATCTCTGTGCTGCTCTGTCTCAGTCTTTCTCCCTCTCTCTGTATGAACAGAGACGAGGCGACGGACAGACAGACGACCACTAGTACTGTATCTCTCTGTATGAACAGATGAGCTGAGGCAGAGGCGACGGACAGACAGACAGACAGACAGACGACCACTCTAGTATCTCTTGTTAGAACCCAGCTCAGACGCAGACGTACATTGTCTCACTCACACACACACACACACACACACACACACACACACACACACACAGTCTCTCTCACACATACGCACACGCTCAGACACAGGCTCACATGTACCTAGGGAGGACAGCTGGTCAGGGTAAGGAACTGGCTAACGTCTGCTGCTGAGGTTCCAGTCCCAAATGGAGGGAAAGGCTGAAGGAGAACACGTGCTTACGGTATGTGAGTGTGTGGATGCATATTATTCACACACGTGAGATATTGTAAATGTGTGTCTTCACTATTGTCCGAGCTGTGTGTGTGCACTGTGCAAGGGGTTTTCTGTGTGTGCACGACATACGCAAACCCATTTTAATATCTGTAACTGTGTCTGACTCTTATCCAGTCGTAAAGAATGAGTTCTGTGTGTGTGTGTGTGTGTGTGTGTGTGCATTTGTGTGTCAAAGTGCGTCCTTTCTTAGGCTCTTCCGCTGCACAGCAGCTCAGCGCTGGGTGTACTATATGGAGGAGCGCAGGTGGTTGGCAGATCTGAAAGGGTGCCTGGGGTGGTATGGAGAGAAAGAGAGAGGGATGGAAGCGTAGAGGGAGAGATTTGAAAGAGTGGTAAGAAGAAGCCCCCTTGCCTTGACTACTTTGTCGCTTGAAATGGAAAACATCCTTTCTGTTTTTTTAGATGACATGGATGCTGAGAGAGAGTGTGAGGAGGAGGAGGGAGGAGGGAAGAAAATGGGGACTGCCGTGATGATCATTTAATAACAAAACAAGCATCTGGAAGCTTCAGGGAGATGTTTTGTTGTTTTAAGAGAGAATGGATTTAGAACACTCAGGTACTCATTTTGGGCAGCAGCCCAGATTAGTCAGGGGGCAGAAATGTGAATGAATGCTTACTAGTCCTGTGAAAGTCAGCAAGAGGGAGGAAGATATATTTGTGGAGCCGAGGGGTGGGGTGGGTGTGTGTGTGTGTGTGTGTGTGTGTGTGTGGGTGTGTGTGTTCAAGGAGTGTGACTATCCTCTATAGGCTCATAAATCCTCTATAGAGTCATGAAACAACAAGCGGAATGATAAAAACATTTGTAAATGTCCCCTGACTACCTCATTTTTTAGTCCTACTTAATTGGAAAACCATTTTGTCCGTATAAATCTTACCACCTCTCTGTAAGTGATTTGATTGTAGATTTCATTTGTTGTCCACGGAAATCTGAAATTAACTGTTTAACTCCCTAATTCTTGGCAAATACAGTCAATTGATTGATAGGTATTGTTTGGATTACAGGCAGCATTGTTGGTTTTTGCCCTAGCGTGTTTGGTAGTAAGTTGTTCCACTGATTAGGTATAGTATGCAGAGGCTCAAGAACTCATTATTGAATTTATCAGGTGCACTTTGGGATTGGAACAAAAACTCGCACAGCTGGGCCTGTCTGAAGGGACCTCAAGTAATTTGAGAGGTGAAATAATGTGGTGCATATATTTTGCTTGTTGAAGTGAGTAATATTGCTCCGTCGGGGCACCTGAATATAAGTTCAATGATCATAGCATTTTGTTTACCGTTTAAAGCTTTGAACTTATCTTAACACAAACCACAGTGTTCCATTCCACTGCTGAACCACAGAAAACACAAGCATACATCGTTGTACTTTGAACTGATTTCTGCACCTCTAGTTTCCTAACCTTAACCATTGCCCTAACCATATCTTAGCGACAATTCAAGCCTTAACCTATCATAACCTGATAGGCCATTGAAAAGTGAAACCACCTTCCAGGGTGGAAGTCTTTGGAAACGCTCCGTGTCCCATCTCCATGTAAACCTGCAATATGGAGAATCCGCAAAACGTGTGATAAACCATAAACCATAAAACCAAAACTCTACTATCTTTAATAATGTATGTAAATTACTTCTCTATAGACAATTAAAACAAAACCTAAATACACTAACAAATCGGACAAAAATACAGAGGGTGGCACTCACACCTAACCTAATGTGTTTAACAGAAAAAAACTATGTGATGGAAATGTACAGGGTACCCCAGCTCTTATCTAGTTTCCCTGAAAGAAACAACAGGCTGAGATACATAAAGCAGGCCTGAATCTGACACAAAGCCTGTAAGTCAGCACACAACCAGAGCTGTCTCTGTCTGACATGGTGGAAGGGAGAGGGGCTACGCAGGTGCTTTTATTGGAAGGGAAATGGAGATGATTGGTAAACTGATTATTGGCGGAGCAATGACATAGAGAGGCGGAGCCGACCAGTGATTATACTAGCTGTTGCCAGACCTACTAAACAGGCGCGGCCGTTTTCTGGTTTTTTTTCTTTTCCGGGTTTTTAGACAGCTGGTGGATGGAACTTAAGCTCCACCCACGTGGCTGACTGCCACGGGGGCAAGCGTTTCCGGGAATCTGGCCATCGCGGCATTCAGCCGCATGGGTGGAGATACTTTTCCATCCACCAGCTGTCTAAAAACCTGGAAAAGACTGCTGGCCGACCGCAGAACACGGCCGCAGCTGTCGGCTCAGGTCTGGAAACGCTGTAACTGAGCTGGACCTGGGATTTAGGACAGCAAGGCTGCGTTCGAATCCATAGGGTTGTTCCCTACTCCCTACTCCCCATATGGGGATCCAGACTTAGTGGACTCTAATAGTGATGATTAGTGATTTCAGTACTCCCTATATAGGGAGCACAGAGTCTGACGTCAATATCGGTAGAGGGTGCTATAGGTCCGTGGGTACTTTTTATTTGCATTGTAATCCCCATAGGGTTTTTTTTTTTCAGATCGCCTCATATGGATCTGAAGAATCAACTGACTAGAAGAAACATATTCTACAGCAACTGATTCCTCTCCTAACGTCAGGCGCTGGCCGAGCCAGTACTTGTTTTATTTATAAATCAAATAAAATCAATAAAACAATTGCAAATAAATGCACAGATCACTCGAGATCTGTAACTTCGAGATCCGCCAGGGAAGAAAAGACAGGGGAAAACAAATGTTTAAAAAGTACAAATTAAAGTAGTGCACTATATGGGGCATAGGGAATGAATTTGGACGCAGTCCAGGAGAATATGTAGAGAGGGAGAAAACACAGAAAGCAGTGCTGCATGCTCTCTAAAGAGCACACGTAACACTGGTTTATCTGTGTGTGTCACCGCCACCTAGCCACCTGGCATGCACACTACAGCGTTTTTTAATCACTGTTGTGCCTCCGTTTTGTCTACAGACCATCGACGTGTAAACGTGGCCTATTAAAGTTAATTAGACTACGGTAATTGCTATCAATCCCCCAGACAGTTTGTCAAGCTCCAAACACAATGCTGTTGCGGATGTATTCTTAGATGTAGTCATTCGTTATTTCTGCCCACTTTTCCATCACCTCTTACTTCATATGCCTTGTCAGTCAATTATGAATAATTTAGTCAGGACTCAGTGTTATGAATGCTCATACAATAGGGCACTTAAGCACTGTGGGCCCATAACGATGCCTGGCGTGCATCACTGTGACAGACAGCCCTCTGTCACAACTGCAGCAGTGTATCTTTGTGTGTGGTTGTTGTGGTGCTGATAAATACAGTACAGCAGAGGCCCGGGGGCTGTTGAGAGGTGCTTGGAGTTTACAATGTACCATCACAGGATTATGTGCTGTACATCAATGGTTCTCAAACTTTTCAGGCCGTGATCCCTCAAAACTGGGTACCCCCCTGTCGAGGCGTCCTTCCCCAAATTATCATATTTTAACTGGGGGGACCCCCCCCCAAAAAATAATAATTTGAGTTGATCAGCTATTTTCACTCATTTTCTGTCTTTTAGGTAGGCTATTAAGAAGATCTGGGGACCCCCAAAAATATATTTTGGGGATCCTGATCCACAGGTTGAGAACCACTGCTGTCCATGAAGATTGTAAAACTGATCACAAATAAATTGTCACATGATGATGTTGGTCATTACCTTACAACTCGACTCACTGATTCAGTTGCCATTCTACCCTGCAGTGACAGCTGAGTTCAGTGAGTAGCTTAATTATGTCGCACGGTATAAGCACTTTTTGTGACACACTTTTTTCAGAGAATAAAAATAAATTCTGCAGCGGCTCACACAACTCAAACACTGGCTAGCACCCCCCCCCCCCCCCCCCCCCCATGGAGCTCTCCCCCTATGGGTAAGCCATCTGAAAAGGGACTGTGTCCTGCTGCATCCCTTTCCTCATAATTCTATTCAAATAGAGGCGAGTTGGGTTAAGGGTGTGTGCCTCATGTGGTTGATAACTGTTCTTTTTCACATTCACGTCTAGCAGATTCGGTTTTTATATAATTGTGTGACAGGCACTAGAGAAAACGCGTCATTACGCGTGAGTCACGGCTTGCATGTCTATTATGTACGCATATATGAATATTTATAGCTCCCATTGCTCTGCATGAAGACTTGTAAGTAAATGATTATTCTCACTTCCGGACGTTTTTATTTTGTCATTGTAGGCCTGGCCACATATATTGTAATTCTATGAGACAAGAAATGTGATGGGATGGGATAATGTTTTCATAGTAGTGTGACTGTGCCTCTATAACCACTTAAACCATGTACCCCGTACTTGGTTGAACGTCTTCCCAAGGGCTCTACTATACCCACTCCATTGTTGCTCTATACATTAATATCTTTGATGAAAATAGCCAATTTACAAGCTCACAGTAACACTTTGCTACATACTTTGTGTGACATTTCGCTTGTTAAGACCCAGAATAGGGTTTCTAAGGTTCAAGGGATTAAATCAGACTCAGAAATAATCTGTTCAATTTACACTGTCTGTTGGGTTAAGACATTATATAGAAAACAGAGGGACAGGTGCCTTCTGAGTTGTGGTGCGGATGCTTGGTTTAAAAAAGTCCACAGTCGTAGGATTAATCCCTTCAGACTGATTAATGGACAGAATACAGACAGAGAAATCGATGCCTGGCATCTGTGACTCATCATGCTTTGTGGCTGTGAATTGGATGGAGTTTTCCCCTTCAAAAGTGTGGCCACCAATGCTTGGATTGGCTTGTCCTGAACGTAGAATCAATCCATTCCGTTCTCTCACTCCAGGTGATATTCTGTTCCCTGACTTGACGGGAGAGCTTCTGTTTTATAGCATTCCCATCTCCTGACCTGAGTGTTGAGCTTCTGTTTAGCATTCCCTTCATCTCTGGCTGGCTGGGAACTGCCGCCCAGGACACGTCCTCTGACCAATGTTTCCACTTGTTTGTTTCTACTAGCCCTTACCTGTTGTGAGATATTGCCCCCCCCCCCCCCCCCGTTAAGAACTCCATATTATTATGGTCAATGCCTGTGTGAAAAGTGGGAGTGATTGGTGCAGGCAGTGAGGATATACGACAGTGTTTCTGACGGACAGACATATTATATATGATATATGATGATGATTTGTCTTTTTCCACGGACTGTCCTCTGCAGTGGTCTGCATGAGGGAATAATCTCTCCCAGTTCAGTCCAAGATAATGAACAACATGAAAAAGCTGGGCTGAGTCCTGGGTGAGGAAGGGTCTGATCCTTTGAATGTTATAGTATATAGTGTCTACTACCTACAGGATCAAGTGACCGCTGAGTTTATTACTGCTTTTGTCGGTTCGTGTGTTAAAGGACCTATAACATAAAATTATACTTTTTCAATTTCTTTTGTGTTTTTAGGGCTCCCATATGTGTTTTCTATCCCCACAAATAACCAATTTTGAACAATCAGGCTTTCATATCATATGGGTGTTTTAATGGAAATTGCTCTCAGGAACAGCTCAACTGATTTTGGCCTCATCGTGATGTCATCAATGTCACCCTACTTATATAATTCCTCTCTTTTTCAGTCTTCAGTTCCAAATTTGCATGTCCACTTTGTTTACAATGTCCACCATTGTTGATATTCCAAGCTGGCATGGAATGGAAACAAGCCTGGGTTTATCTAGCATCAGTATTATAATGTCTCAAATATTAAATAATCTGCATATCAGCACCCCACCACCTCAGGACATTGTGGTACTGCAGCTAAAACTGCTTTCAAAGTCTAGAAAGAAATGACAAGGCCTGGGGCCTATTTCACGAAACTTGGATTAGAGATTAAGCCGGGCTTTAACACATATCCTGGCTTAATATATCCTGGATCAGTGCTTAACCGGTTTCATGAAAGCTGGTTGATCTTGCCAGATTAACTTAACCAGTTAACCTGGATATGTTGAGGCTTGATTCGGTTTCATGAAAGTGATGCTACATAAGTTACCATGGAAACTAATGCTTTGGACTTAGCCTGCTCCGGACCAGGCTAACAGCCAGGTTTAACCTAATCCTGATGTCTTTACTGTTCATTAAGCAGTCAAACTGATCACAAACCAATGATGTTTCCCAGATTTATTAAATTATTATGGGTTTATGTTGCCTTATTTGTATCGGTCTGCATTAAAGGACTAATTTAAGCACTATATAAAATCAAATAACCAAAATATATAGGCTGCACAACATCATGACAGCTTGTGAGCTTGTAGATCAGATGCTTTTGGTGAATGTTCCCCATGAATAGGTTTGCTGTCGTGCAAGTGCAGTGCACGGTTAAGAAGAATTATTATATTATATTATTATTATTATTTGTAAAAGTGAAAACCACTAAATATTACCATTACTCATTGTTTTACAACATATTACCATTGTAACATTTCACCCACTACTAGTCCTACATACTTACACCTAGAAACCCCATTCAAACCCATTTAGGTTCATCCTACGGTGGACATGTGTGCTTGAAAAGGAATCTTTGAAATGTTTCATAGTTTTAGAAATATAGTGCTTTCAAATTTGAGACATTTATAGGCAGATAGTGGCACTTCAAAAAATCACTTTCACCTAGAAACTCCATTCACACTTTGTAAAATTCAGCTTACTGTGGAGACACATGCTGGAACTTTTTACTTTGAAATGTTTTGTAGTTTCTGAGTTATTTAACTTAAACGCCCAATGCATTCTCAATGGCAATAGCACAAACTTTGGCATGCTCCCATGACCCTCACCAGTCTGGCCCCTGTCTGGACAACAACCCCCTTCCCCAAAGGTAGCTCCCTCAGAGGAGGGAGTTATGGCCAAATATCACAATGCGACAATATCATTATGCTTACAATATTAAGAATTCTGTTTTAAGTTAATAGTAGTGGTAAAATGTAAACTATATTTTTGGGGTAGTTAATCATTCAGTCTATCCACTATTGAGAGTATGTTCTCTCTTTAATTACAGCAGCAGTATTTATTTTAGAAGCTTAAGTCAACTGAGTTGTATCAGTAAGTCTTGAATAGATTAGTAAAGATAATGAGATATACAGAAGGGGGCTGTAATGCAACTATTAAGGATGCAAACTGCCTTAATACCCCATGAAGAAGAAGGATCAGTAAATCTGTGTTCTACAGAATGGGTCTAGAGACAAAAAGCCAGACTGTCTATTAAGCCAGGCTTGCTGATCCCGGCTCGCCAAATCCACCAATTCTGAGCCTCGCTTGGCTTTAGTGGAACGGAATAAACCAGGCTGTAAAGATCAGGATTTAAAAAGCCTGGTTTTGGCCTAAATCCTGGATTAGTTAATCCAAGTTTCGTGAAACAGGCCCCTGGTTATATCAGAGTGGTGATTGAGGCTCAAACCATTGGAAATAAGTTTGAGGGACATGGACAATATGATATTAAATATTAAAAGCAGTTTTAAAATGCAAGTTATTTGCGCTTTAAGACGACTAATTATGCTAATGCCGTATACATACACACCTTTACAACCATGTGGTGCCTTGGACGTGTATAGGCATCTTTTAGGTCCTTTATTATTGATATTAAACCATTTCATATATTTTTATTATTGTTATTGTTTTTTTGGCCTTTCCTTCTTCAGCGATCCTAGGCTGGTTTCGCGCATGCGCACTGCCGTTCACTTCCTTGTTTACGGGCCGACATAAGTTGCTCATCGTAACGCCGATGTTCTGTGGCCATTTCTGACTTCAGCAAGCACCTCTATTCACCTCTATTAACGCTTCCAAAGAGACATAAGACGAGGTAGTGTAGTGTTTTTGGCAGCAAATTTCTATTTTAGTTTTAGTCATAGTCTCTTGAATAGTTTTCACTTAGTTTTAGTCACCTGGAATGTTTTAGTGTTAGTCTAGTGTTTAGTCGACTAAATCTACAGCTGGTTTAGTCAACTAAAATGTATTTTGGCTGGCCTTTATGCCGTCGTAATGGCTGATTTTGCACTTCCTGAAAATAGCAGATCTACAAGCTCACAATGCGTTGCGACGTGTTGTGAGCTATTTTCAGCATGCAACCAAGTCTATAATGAAGTATACTGGATCTCTTGTCCCCTAGTCCCTTCCTAACATTTTAGTCTAGTTTTTATTTGTTGACGAAATTGTCAGTATATTTAGTCTTAGTTTTACTCATCATAGCTTAGTTTTCATTCAGTTTCCATTTAGTTTTCGTCAGTGAAAAAAGGTAGTCAACGAACATTTTTCGTCTAAAAAATCGACGAAATCAACACGGTTTTTGGGGGTAACGGAAGGCAGGGCTTTTCAGAGTAAAATCTGAGTGATTCCCATCACAGTTGACCCCGGGATCGCTCATTCTGGTTCATTCAACGACGCCCTGTCATGTGTATGTGCAAAAAAATGCATGGCTTTTTAAATAACTAGATTACAATCTAGGCACCTGACCATTGAGTTGCTAGGCGAGCGAGTGCCTGTGCCACTTCAATGTCTGAGTTATGAAGCTCGTCGGTAGCAGTAGGGCTGTCACCATTACACATTTTAGTTGAGTAGAAGTGTCAGACAAGTAATTGCAATTAACGATTTAATTGTGTTTTTTTTACATTGAATATTGGAACGTTACAATGTATTTCCGGTTGCCTTTAGGGCTTCGTAATCACAATGACAGAAATGGCAGAAATGACAAATAACTGACACATTTAATATATTTTTTAATAATTTGGAAATTTACAAAATAGTTGATATTGTATGCTTGTAGATTTACTATTTCTGCTATTTTTGAAAATTGTTTGACAATGTATGGACATTTTTCAACATTGAAGCGATTGACACTTCAATGGATAGTCTGGTAGTATATGGTGGAGTAGGTGCATGGCAGACTCAGAGGTCGTTCAGAGGTGGAATAACAGAACGGTGCATCATACATATTATCTACTGAGGAGGAGCTTAGCCAAGCCAAATTTTCCACTACTGTGACGCTATTAGCTGGTAATGTTACTAACCTGTAAACCAGACGCTAGTCGCAACCACAGAAGGGTCCCCGATATAAATACACAGCGGCAGCCAATGGGTTTGTGTAAGACTGCGTCCGTCAGGGACGTGCACACATAGACGTCAAAGGGGGCTTCAGCCCCTGTCCTTTTAACCGTCTGTAAAACAACTGCCCTCTCCAGACCACGGATGCAGCATTTACTACATGGTGAAAGAAATACAAATGCCACTCCTTTCCATGCCATACCGGAAGGCAGCATTCAGCAGAATTGCTTTTTTCTCCTGAACTTGAACGCAGCATTTTGCGTTTAACTAATTTGTTTCGAAATCCATGTCACACCGCATCCACTAGCTAAAGAGTGCTGGGTTGCACCCTGAAAATGGCCGCAAATTTCAGCCCCTGCCGCTCTAACACTTTCTGCACGTGCCAGGTGTCCGTTTACAATGGCACGACGTCATCAAAACAAGTTGCACATGTGCACTGGCTGACGGCGCCTCCCTCACCCTCAAAAGTGTAGGCTAGTATTTTGAGTTTATGTCACAAAGATACGTTTTCCGAGTAGTGATGCAGAGAATTTGCATTCATAATGATCGTCTTACTTTATTTACTGTGTCATCCAAGCTAGACAGATAAATAATGACCTTTTGTTTCCTGCTGACCCACCTCCCCCACACATCTCAGTTGTCTTTGTCTGGTGCTACACTCCTTCCCAAGAGCCCCCATCCTTCCACCCCTACTGGCATGGCCTCTCCAGCCCCCCGACACAGCTGTGCTCTCTGGGCACAATGGGCAACCTGCTCCCATGGCCCGGGGGATTAGCAGTGATTTGCAGGGTTTATTTTGGACTGAGGCTGTTTGACAGGTTGCATCATGTGTGTTGAAGTTGTTCATGGCAGTGGGGAGGTGGGGCATGTTAAAACACCTGATGCATTGCACTCGTAAGTAATAAGTAAGTGTATATGCCTTGCAGAGCCATCAGGCCCATAGGACAGGAGCCATTCTCCTGTACACCCCCTGGACATGATTCTAGTATTCCACAGGGACTTACCCCCAACCCTTGATGCTGAGTGCTAGGCAGGGAGGCACTGGGTCCCATTTTTAGAGTCTGGTATGACCCAGCCGGGGATCAAACCCGGACCCACAAGGCCACTGAGCTGTGCACATGCACAGTTGCACACACACCTCATATCATAATTTGTGAAATGGCACACACTCACTAATACAACAAACAGATTTATGTGATTGCGGTACGTTCAGAAGCTTAACTTTGTATATATATTCACTATTATTATTCTGGGCATGATGTCATAATAAAATAGTGAAACATTTGATCAAAATAGCAAATCTACCATCAGTTGAGGAAACATACTACCTGCTGTCATGCTGCAAGAAAGAACCCTGATTATTTCTTTTTCTCATATAGTCGTAACCTTTTCTCCTCAACACTATTATAATGCAAATCCAACATACATGTGTCACGCAGGCGTGCGTGACACATGCAGGCATGCACGCACACACACACACACACACACACACACACACACACACACACACACACACACACACACACACACACACACACACACACACACACACATTCTTCATTCTTCCAAGGTGCGGAGAGCAGTTCATTATGGTAATATATGGATGGAAATCTGAATGTCATTGAAGTCAGTCACATGAATTCAGCGCTCTATACTGTGTTCTCTCCCCCCCAGTTGTTGATGAAAATGTAATGGCTGATTGACAGTGCTTACTTTCTGAGTACCCAAAGACGCTTTACATGGGGGGTCTTTACAGAGATAACAACACAATTAAAAACAACTTTATTAGAAATAATCACTAGAAGCTAAAAAACATTAAAAGACAGTGAAAAGTGTTAGCTGGATATACTGTGTGTTTGTGCCTTAATGTCTCTTGATTTGGATATTTTCTGTACTGGAGGGAGGCAAGCGAGCTCACGTACCTCGGATTCTTCCCTTCCACGGTGCAGTTTCCATACCAGAATTGTCGGCATCACCATCAGTGAAGCCACGATGCCTTCTGTAAATGCTGTGTTCTCTCTCTCTCTCTCTCTCTCTCTCTCTCTCTCTCTCTCTCTCTCTCTCTCTCTCTCTCTCTCTCTCTCTCTCTCCTGCTAAACCCCTTATCCCTAAACTACTTTGCCTTTTTTGGGGGTACCCTGCAGTCAATTGGTTAAAACGTTTTTTTTTTGTTTTTGGTGAATGCTGTATCGTAAATTGGTTGAATACCTTCGAGTCTGAAGAGATGAAACAAAATTGTGGAAGAGAGAGGCGGGCTTGTCACTGGCAGAAAGTAACACTTGAAAACATACGATTTTCTTTTGGAATGTATGGGAACACACCACCTACACATGCTGTATGAGTGTATGCAGATAAACTACCCTCACTGCACTGCATTACAGAGAGCTTTTATTGTGTGTGTGTGTGTGTGTGTGTGTGTGTGTGTGTGTGTGTGTGTGTGTGTGTGTGTGTGTGTGTGTGTGTGTGTGTGTGTGTGTGTGTGTGTGTGTGTGTGTGTGTGTGTGTGTGTGTGTGTGTGTGTGTGTGTGTGTGTGTGTGTGTGTGTGTGTGTGTGTGTGTGTGTGTGTGTGTGTGTGTGTGTGTGTGTGTGTGTGTGTGTGTGTGTAATGTATACTGGACGTGTGAGTAATATTGTGCTGTGCATTGATGCAGAAAGGCCAGTGCAGGCGGCTACAATACGTGCTCGACCCCGGAATGAAAGGTCCAGTAGCTCAGTAGAAAGCGGTGGCCATGCTTCACTGAACCAGAGACAGCTCTAATGAAAGCTCCATGTCGCGGCCTCACAGATCACATATCCCTCCATGTCACAGTGGGCATGCTGACCTGTCATCATGACCATGAGCCAACATCGGGCCCCAACAAATGTCTCCGGAACCATGTCAACTGTTTGTTAGCCATAGAAATCTCAAGATCCAAATGGGCAGATTGACATTAAATCGGCGCGCATTCATGCTATCCCAGAGGATGATCCCTATACTCATTGTGGTGACCCTATGTCCCTTACTATGTGCCACCCTTAGGCCAAGATGCAAGATGCCACCCACCCCAACCAACACCCAGTTGGTTTGGGGGGGGGGGGGGGGGGGGGGTTTACATCTCGGCTCATCCGAAGCGTCACACACATACACACACAGAAACTGTATTTCATTATATTTGTTCGGTATCTGTAGTGTTTGGTCATTTTGTGGAGTAATATGTGCATGCATGTGCTCTCATGACTTTTATTCAGTGATTTAGGGCAGGCTTTATCTTTTTATATTATGAGTAACGTCATAGGGTGACTCTTGGCGGCGTTGCTATGAAACCCTACCTCGCACAGATCATTTTTTTCCCCAACACAGCCTAATTAGTTTGTAAGAGATGCACATATGCCAGGCTTGCCAGCTCATTAATAAAAATGAGTTGCGGATTATCTGCTAGATAAGCTCCGTCATGATTATTACACCACTCGTCGAGTGATTTGTAATAAAGACATTGCTGCCTGTTGTGGGTGTATTAACGAGGCCATAAGTACACTTCATTATGTTAGGTCTGTGTTGATGCTTACTTACTTTAACTTGTGACTGATCTGATGTTCATTTGCTTTCACATAAAATGCTAATTATTATGATATAATGCAGTTATTATGCACCTGCAAAATATCATGCACAATTGCACATGTATGCCAATTGCCAATATTGTTGTGCAAATGCCAATTATTATGCACATACCGTATATATATATATATGCTAAAAAGTTTGGTTGAATGTTTATTTTTATTTTTTATTATCTCTCGCTTCTCAGAGCCTTGATGAGGAAGCCATCTTGGATCTTGGAAAAACCAGCTCCACAACCCATACAAACTATGAGACGGATGAACTAGAGAGTGAGTGAACCTTCTTTTAGGGTTGATTGTTGTATTCCTTTTCTTTTCTTTTCTTTTACTTTTTACTGTTTGCTTTTCTGGGTAAGCAAAGTGATTTCCTACAGAAACACAGAGGAGACCTCCGTTTCTTCCATGGAGAGAGTGTGACCTCAAAACAGACGGCAATCTTCCCCCATTCATCTGATTGCAATTAGTGCAGCAAGGCTTTCGACTGATCAGCTGCCCACATAGCTAGAGATTTTCCAGGTTAATCGCCTGCTTAGCATTCAAGATATGTAAACAAACACACTAGCCATACCAGTGTTAACATTCATGATACGTGACTGATTAGAACCCCAAGTTCCCTAACCTGATTTATCCACACAACACAGATGAAGAAGAAAGACATAGAATGTAGTCGAGACCTTCTAAGGATTTAATATCGGTTCCCTTGACGTCATTGAGGGTATTGTTTATGGGCCAATTCTATTTTAGCTCTGGCATTCATTACAAGTTGTAATATTGCCAAGAGTAGGCCTGGCAGGGTTGGAGAAAGGGCCTTTCTGTGTGGAGTTTGCATGTTCTTCCCGTGTCCCCTAGGGTAGCTACCCTCACAAAAAACATGCAGTAATCCTGGTCTCTAAAACTACCTCCCCCTGGCCAGCCGGGGCGCCTGATGGAGGGGAAAGGAACTCGTCGGAATAACGTGTTCCTTCCACGCCGGGGAAATTCCCCCCTCAGGTGAAAAGAAGCAGTGTTGACTCCTCATGTATATAAGGAAGCATGAGGTCAGTCCGCTGCCCCCCCGGTTGGCAGAGGAAGTGTAGCGCCCAGGATTACATTAGATAATTGACACTGGGTGAAAAACAATGCGTTGCAAAATCGTGGGATAACAGGATGATGATGTCATCTGTGATATGGTTTTGCGGAGTTCGTCTTCATCAATTGCGCAGAATGACAATAGGCTCCCCCTGAAGAGATCTACCCCGGCACCATTAGCTGCTGTTTGAGGGTTTGTGCTAGCAGCACCATTCATAATATCAGCTCTAATGTTACAAATTTTGTTATCAAAAAAGCATGCAAAACTGCTTGTAGGACTGGGAGGGTTTAAAAGTCGTTCAATGTTAGAGGGTAGGACTTTTTCTTCTTCTCATTAATAATGCCAGAGAAATATGCCTGCCTTGCCAGACGCAAGGCTTTGTTATAGACGACTGTTGACTTTTTAAAGAATCTCTAGGTGGATGGTGAGTTTGGTTTTTCTCCAAACTCGCTCAGCACTACGACATTCTTTCTTCAGTGAACATGTATGCTCATTTATCCAGGGTGTTACTCTGGATAAGCCTGCTTTATCTGTGGGATTCAACGTTTTAGCCAAAGCGATAATTTAAGCATAACAATATAATTTGAAAATGTAGCCTATAGATCTCTCTTCAACAAATGGGATCCAGCGGCAGGCTTTTTACAATTGCGGTCCTTTTTTATAAT
Source organism: Protomyctophum parallelum (assembly GCF_964188405.1). Taxonomy (NCBI): domain Eukaryota; kingdom Metazoa; phylum Chordata; class Actinopteri; order Myctophiformes; family Myctophidae; genus Protomyctophum; species Protomyctophum parallelum. Next base: position 30,988,714 of record NC_139697.1, on the reverse strand, counting down.
TCAGTGTTTTAGGCAAAGCGATGCAGGCCTAATTATTATATTATGTTCATTCCATACCAAAACTGTGTTGCGTGCGCGCGAGTGTGTGTGTGTGATTCTGATCTGTCATCTCTGCGAATCTCTGCGTGTGTTGACACTACACACACACGCAGAAGAACTGGGAGGCGGAGCTAACCAGGTCTTTGCCGTACCGTGGCGTGTCGGCGCTGCGCATGCACGTCCGGAGAAGACGTCAGCAGCAACAACAACGTTACAAATGGCAACGTCTCTCTAACTGTTCCCTCTGCCAGCAACCCCCCTCCACCCCCACCGTGCATCCTGTCTGTCTCTACGTGGGGCCATCCTGCTCTCTCATCTCTGCCTTTGAATTGTCTCTTATCTTTCTCTCCTTTCATAATCCTCAATTCCCCATTGGATCTCACCCCCTCCTCTCTCCCCTCTCTCTCCCCAGCCAGTTATCTCTTTGTCCTGCCTTCACCTGCTCGGCTGCTTCTCCAACTCTGTCTCAACACCACCTCCACTTTCTTTCTGTTTACTCCTCCATTAGTCAAGGAATATTATCAGAATAATGTCAAATCTGGGAATACAAGAATTTTCTTCACCAATGTGTTTGTAAAGGTGTCTACTAACATATCCCACATTGGTTTCTATTCAACCACACTAGGGGAATAATTTTTGACAGCAAAATGTTTAAATTTCATTATGCTTTAAAGGCGTAGTGAAATGAAAAATACGGTTTTCACACTTTTAGACCATATCCGTGGTCATCATATGGGCATACCTAACAATGGATGCTAAAAAATGGGCAAATTCTCATTTCTGTGTGTTTTTATATCAAAAGTCCATACAAATATTTGTTTTATTAGTTCCTGAAAATGAAAACGTGCTGCGTGATGACGTGTAGAGATACACATCGATAAAAGCCAATAAAAATGAAGTTCACCAGTATAATTCCCCATATCTGCGCATCCGTCCAACAGCTGCTACTGATTACAGAAATCCTCCGTTTTTATTCCCATTCAAGATAGCATCCAGACAGTGTATTACTCGGTTTCAACCTAATCGTCACGCTAAAATATGTATCTGAAAACATTATAGGGTAGAAATAAGCCACATAACAGTAAACTGGTACAGCTGGCCGACTATCTGACTTGTAAACAAAGTCAGTCCATGCGTCCCTACTCCCTAGCTACCGTCCCATCGCCTGAAGGGATGCGACGCTCTGATTGGTTCAGAAACTTCAGAGCGGTGTTTCCAGCTGAAACCGTCTGAAACTTCAAAATAAAATACCCACCATTTCTGTTTCCCTACACCTTTAAATAGCATGTAACGTGTCAAACTAGGGGGTTTTCATTATTCTGAATCCATTCCAAGCATTAATTTCGCACGAAAAACACTCCTTGGGCTAAAAAACAGTGGCTATGGACACATTTTGCCCAAGGAGTGTTTGCCATGCAAAACTAATGCTGGAATGGGTTCTGAATCATGAAAAACCCCTAGTTTGACACGTCACATACTACTTAAAGTATAATGAAATTTAGAACATTTTGTCATATATTGGTTGTTGATGCTACCCCAACTTTCAGCAGTTCCCCTAGGGTCGTTGAATAGAAACCATTGTGGGATATGTTAGCAGACACCACATTGGTGAAGAAGATTCTTGGTAAGAAATGTATTCAGAGATTTTATTAATATCCCCTGACCTGATGTTCGTTCTCTCTCCCCATCTCTCTCTTTCTCTACTCTCTACCTCCCCCTGTCTCCCCCTTGTGTGTGTGTGTGTGTGTGTGTGTGTGTGTGTGTGTGTGTGTGTGTGTGTGTGTGTGTGTGTGTGTGTGTGTTCTCTCTAATCCTCAGAGCGATGCTTCTTGTTTTCTTTGCTCATAGAGCTAATCAATCTGAAGAATGTAGACAGACATGATTAATGTCTCTATTTGAGATTTAACTTATATACAAAAATATGCTTGTTCACAGTTCAGTACGTGTTACAGTATGAGTGTATATATAATAACCTCACGACATTGTAGATCGAGCATTTTTATTTCCTTGAAAACCTTTTAAAATGGTCTTCTATAATGTTATGCCCCAAATATCGATGCTAGTTTGCCAGATGGGGACGACGACTTACGTTAGTCCGACATATAGCCCCAAAAAGGGGACACACACACATATGTTAGGACTCACCCGTGGCCCCGCCATGCGTTGCCGGTTAAGGAAAATTGAGTCCCTATTCATTACAATGGAGGGGGTGGAATGGCGCGGAGTGCTTCCTGCTCCGTTCTGTTGTGGTGGTCGGCACTTTGGAATACTTTTCAACACTACCACAAGCGATTACACCGTACAAGTGTATTGTCATGACAAGCAACTCAGCGGTCAGTGCAGTGGCTGTCCAAAGGTCATTATCAACTTAGGCAGTCTAGCCTAAAAGGCGGCTGTAAATGTTCCGCAGTTAACCTTTTAAGAAACACACGTGGGCGGTTAAGAGTAAGACTCACCCATGGCTTTCACGTGCGGTTTGGGGTAGGGTGTCAGACTATTGCCTGTCGGATGTCGGAGCAAAGATGTGCACCCAAAGAAAGTTAATAGAGCGCCGAAGTCCTGACGTCACTCGCTCATCCCCTGGTTCTGCCTGGTTCACGGAAGTCATTTCTCTATGGAGAATAACATGGGGTCAACTTAAAATCGTTTCATATAAGCATTGTGGTCCAAAAATAAACCAGCTGTCTCTGTGTTATTGTCAGGGAGGTGTCTCTGTATCCATATGAGTGAAACGGCCTCGATGACATGTTTATTTTTCAAACACAGTTCTTATATGAGGTGATCTAAAATCCTCCTATGGGGATTACAATGCAAATAAAAAGTACATGAACCCGTGCAGTGTTTCCTGCAGGAAAAGGCCTTGGCATAGTGCTGGGCGCGGGGGGGCTTCTGGCGCGCGTCGATTTTTTAATTAATTAATGAATTGATTTGATTAATAAATTAAGATTAATTTGGATTATTGCTCTTGGAGACACGGGGAGGCACTGGGGGGACACTGGGGAGGCACTGGGGGGACACTGGGGAGGCACTGGGGAGACACTGGGGGGACACTGGGGAGGCACTGGGGGGACACTGGGGAGGCACGTGGATTTGCGCCCTCTACCGATATTGACGTCAGACTTCGGTGCTCTATAGCCTGTGTGTGTGTGTGTGTGTGTGTGTGTGTGTGTGTGTGTGTGTGTGTGTGTGTGTGTGTGTGTGTGTGTGTGTGTGTGTGTGTGTGTGTGTGTGTGTGTGTGTGTGTGTGTGTGTGTCCGATCCTTTTATCCTTGGAGCGATGTGCTGTTGTTTTCTGTGCTCATCATGAGGTCCCTTCTGAAATCAAAGCAGAATAACTCATCTATGGGGGGTAATGGTAAATGGTGCATTTATATAGCGCCTTTATCCAAGGCACTTTACATATATTGTGCATTACATTCACCCATTCATACACCGATTGCGGCGGAAGCCATGCAAGGTACCAACCAGCACATCGGGAGCAATTTGGGGTTCAGTGTCTTGCCCAAGGACACTTCGACATGTAGACAGGAGGAGCCGGGATTCGAACCGCCGACCCATGGATCATTGGACGACCTGCTCTACCTCCTGAGCCACAGTCGCCACCGGGGGAAAAAGTTTCTGGCCGAGAAAGTAGGCTGTCTACATCTCAGAGCTTCAAACGTGTTCAGTATGACGAGTATGAGACAAAATGCATATTGGAAGGAAATCAGACAGTGAAAAAGTTAACCCATTCTGGGCGGGAACCCCTTTTGGTGTTTTACGCATTATGTTATACTTTCGCTATTGGAAAATAGCAGATCTACAAGCTCATAGCACGGCACCGAGTGCCGCGCTACGAGCTTGTAGGTCTGCCATTTTAAAAAAATAGTGAAAATGTGGTGGATATCTTTGAATATATTCTTTCAGAGCGAATGTTTTGATCTCAAATCTTTGCTTCTGGAACAACATATTTTCAGATGGGGGTCAGCGGCCAAATACAGATAATTCTGGGGCTCCTTGACATATATAGTTTGAGAACCACTGACATAGAAACATGTTTTTCAGAAAACTGTCAGGATTTAGAAGGCATTTGAATTGTCCTCAGGTCTAAATGGGTGTTAACAGTCCTCTTTCACAGTGCTTCAAATGGGTCACAGAGGTTACATCCATCCAGGAAATGGAGATGAATCCGCTTCCCGTGCTATATTCAAGCTCTTAATGTGTTCATTGTTATGGAGGTGATTGTAGCCGTCACAGGCTTAACCTCTCTGATTGTTGGTAATAGATCACATGTATGAATGCTGTACTGTACGTGTATTGTAAAAGGCAGGACCCTCAAACGGCCATAAACATCTGGTTGAAGACATAATGAAGACAAAGTGGGGAGAATAATTGAGCGGTCCAAATGACATTCATTCATTCATTCACTCACACACACACACACACACACACACACACATACACAGGCCAGGGAGGAGGGCTTGACACACACACATACACACTGCAATGCTCAGTTCGCACGGGTGCATTTTATTTTATTTTCTCCTGAAAGCACCATTGTCCTTGAATGACTTCATGTCTTAGCGATACACAATGAGTAATGGAACATGCAGTTTCTCCTGTTCTCTTTCCCATTTTCTATTTTAGGTGGGAGTTTTATGCTTTTGTCGAGTAGTTGCTCTTTGGAAACACTGAACAAGCATATCATGTGTTTATTGTGTATAACCTCACCATACCTCTTTCTCATAATTAAATCTTCTTTTCTCAGTCTTTCCCTTGACAAAAAGAAACATGTACTCTTGTGCAACATGTATTTGTATAATCTTAAAACCAGACAGATTTCACCAAACGCTGTACACTGTATACCCAACACTGTAGGTCGTGTTATTTTATTTGACATGAAGCTTGTACTACTTTTGCACTGTTTTTAAATCTCTGATAATAATCTGTAAATATAATGCATCCAGTGCTGGATGTTGTGACCCTAGGCTGGGAACCTTCTTAGGGCCCCCTAGGTGGGGAATAAAAATTATATATAAATCCATATCCTATGAATTATGACTCTTAAATAAGCTGTGGCCTCCTCAAACAGCACTAACTGTACCAACTATTGACATAATAACTCCCACCAAATCAGTTCAAAGAAAATGCGCCACTATCCATGAATTGCATATATACATAGCATCACAAATAACCTAATGACAAATACTTTTCTGAATAATTTCATTAGTTACGCACAGGGGTCACCAACATGCAGGCTTGTCATTAGAGATGCTTCAGTCGATCGGTGGCCGATTTTTTAATCGGCCGATTCTAGCTCCTATAATGACTCGATCGGCCGTCACCAAATCCACTAATATGAAAATCCGAAATAATGTGGCACTCTAGCCTGGGCTGCTCCTCCCCCGCCCCGCCAGAGTAATATGAGCTGCATAGCATGCGTTCTCCTCTGTCTTGCACACAGACAGACACCGTGGGCAGCGATTTGAGCCGACAGGCGCGGCCAAAGGAAGCTGACTGACGACGTCTTTCCAGAGTTTTAGACAGCTGGTGGATGGAAAAGAAGCTCCACCCCCGCGGCTGATTGCCGCGACGGACAGGTTCCCGGAAACGCTCTCCTCCGCGGCACTGGAGCTGCTTTTCCATCCACCAGCTGTCTAAAAACTCGGAAATGACGTAAAACACAGCTTCTTCTGTCCGCGCATGGAATCTAAAGTGTGCTTAGGCCCAGAGAACTATGCTTCTATTCATATATCTATGCTCAACTATGCTCAATAAATATTCTGAATTAACTCTGAGTTGTCTGACTGAAATGGTTTTCAAAGTACAAATGAGAGTTTCTTTATCTCTTCCCCTCACCCCCAGGTCACAGGGCCGTGTACGTTGGGGTCCATGTGCCTCTCGGACGGGAAAACAAACGTCGGCATCGCCACCGAGGCCACAGACATCACCGTAAGAAGAGGGAGCGAGACTCTGAGGAGGGCAAGGACGACGGCAGGGACTCTCCCACTTATGGTCAGTAACTCGTAAACCATTGTCCATAACATTTGTAAAAGTAATGCTTTTACAATGGTTAAAAAAAAGTAATACTTATGTTTTTGATTGAGTATATTAAGCAATTTCAAGACGTCTGTTTGGGGTGAGATAACATTTACCATTGTGTACCTTTTTATTACCTTATTATTCCATCCTTTTATGGTCTCAGTTGATTATTAGGCAATATGAAATTCATCGTGAATTTATCATATAATTAAAATTGGATTAGATTAATTTATCAACTAGATTCCTTTCTATTGTTTTGCCAGCTATGTTTTACAAAGACTAGTCCTTACCCGTTGTGAGATATTGCCCCCCAGAAATATTAATTAACAGTCATTTTAACTTGTCTAATATATATAGTGTTTTTTTTATGAATAAAAACAGTAATATAACATGAAAGTATTTGTATAAATGCTAAATGTTAATTGAACTCTGAGAGTGTAAATGGGTTCATTTGGTTTGGTTCCATATTATTATGGTCAATGCTTGTGTGAAAAGTGGGAGTGATTGGTGCAGGCAGTGAGGAGCTACGGCAGTCACAGTGACAGACACACACACACAGACATTGGCTGAATTATAGTATGATGATATGATTATAGTATGATGATATGATACAAACATCTGAGAAGAAACTATCATTATGTAATATGTACACTACTGTAGTGGCTGGTATAGCAGCATAGGTAAAAAAAATAGAAATAATAAGTGTTAATTGTATATTCTTTACAGACCCAGGGATATGCTAGGACAGCTGTCTTGGCTCACTGCCCTGTAAAAAAAAACCCAGTTCCTGTAGTTTCGGTACACAGGCTTTTATTTTTGTTTGCGTTCGGCAAAACAAAAAAGAAAAGCCTGGGGAAACACATTGTAAAATATGGCATAGGAAGTATGAGTCAACTTGTATTTCGCTAACTAATAACAGTGCAGAAGGGGCATCAAATTTGATGACGGCAGTGCTCTCTGCTGTTTTCTACCGGGGAGCGGGGCGGGTTCCCGGATCGGTGATCCAATAGGATCCATCACCTGTTTTGACCGGCACTCGCCCCGCTAGACCAGAATCCACACAGGCTGGGCCTGTGTGGATTGAGGAAGTGGTCCTGAGGGTCCAATGGAGTTAATACTTTTCCATTGGTTCAATATTTTTGTAACCAACACACAGACGTAAAGGGTGTTCAATCAATAGCACAGATTTATGAAAAAGAAATACATAATAATCTAAAGAGTTAGGTGCGTTAGGTGGTTTCCTCCTGACAGCAACAATATCCAATCTGTATCGTGTATCACTGCCTCAGACATGGTACTAAACGTACGTGCAGAAGTCGTTTCTTCCTTCCTCAATTAGCCTCATTAGCCGTTCATAAACGACATGGCCGCCCGCGCCACAGTGAAGTGTGACGGGGGTGTCGCAGTGTAATATGTTGGGTGAAAGGCATCGCTCCGCTCAAACTCCTCCCTCTGCCTGGGAGAAAATATGAGGTCTGAAATCCACCAGCCTGCTCTGAAAGGCCAATCACGACACATGGGAGCCAGCCAGCTCTAAATACAGATTAAACCTTTGATATTTCAGTGTTCCAAACGTCCCACCGTTGGCTTAACAACACAAAGCAGAGAGACTGCAGGGAGTCGGTTAAAACTCTGAAGCTTTTCCAGCAGTGGGGATGTTTACTGAACATTGGAGAGACCTGCACTGCACACACATAGTCTAGCCTCTAGGGCTAGGCTGGATATATAAGAAAAGACATTTAGAGGGGCAGGTGCTCAAATGAAGAAAAGTGCACCTTGTGCTGCATGTGGAACCGCCGGTTGCCTTAATTGTATGTGAGATTTATAGATCTTGGGCCATAAATAATATATTAGACGTTTTTAATCCAGAATTGATCGATTCCATGGGCCACATACTGTACACTGTACAAAACAAAAATAAAATGAACAAACTGTACAAAAAAAAAAGCATTTTGCTATACCTGTAAACCTGCAAATAAACCAAATATAGGTTAGTCATTATCCACCTGCACACAGGTATGTAACCACGTTATTTTACAATTTATCATACCATGGTGTCATACCATGGTGTCATACCAATAGCGGATTCAAAAGCCTGGGTTGTGTTGCGATGCTCTGTGAGCTTGTAGATCTGCTATTTTTCACAACTTGCCCATCGTGTGTTGAAAGTGGTTCGTTCAAAAGACCAATGTCTTGAATCACAGAATAAAAAGAGGATATTTGCCTCATGAAGACCTGAGAGATCGAAACGTTTCTGGAGCTTAAAAACAAGTGTGCCGATTTGGTACAAAGCAATACAAACTACATAATGCAGAGGCTGGATCTGTTATTGGTTGGTGTCAATTCCGTGCTTTTTGCTGTTACACGATACATCGACAATAGAGTGCCAAAGGCCTGACGTCACTCGCTCATCCCCTGGTTCACAGAAGTCATTTCTCTATGGAGAATAACATGGGGTCATCTTGAAATCGTCTCATATAAGCATTGTGGTCCAAAAATAAACAAGCTGTCTCTGCGATATTGTCAGGGAGGTGCGATATTGTCAGGTATCGTTTGCGACAGTCAGTCACTTATATTTGATACAGTCTGTTTCTTGCGAAAATGTAACTAATTCAGTAGCAGTAACATTAGCGTTTTCTCTCAGTCAGTTGATTCTTTTTATCCATATGAGTGCCGGGATGACTTGTACATTTTTCAAACGGTTCTTATGAGGCGATTTAAAATCCTCCTATGGGGATTACAATGCAAATAAAAAGTACACGAACCCGTGGATTTGCGCCCTCTACCGATATTGACGTCAGAATTCGGTGCTCTGCTGTCCTCCTTTCCGTCTGTGACTGAGTGACCAGGATCTACAGCCCACAGCTTGCATTGGGGGGGAAAAATCAGTATGCACAATCACGCCCTGATACTCTAGTTCACATCACGCCGTGATACTCCAGTTCAGGCCATCTGTTGCATGCAACAAAAGTACACCATGTTCTTGTAACAGGGAGATATGAAGTGGCTAGGATAAAATGTCTCTCTGTCTTTAGTAATGCGTCTCATTTGCCATTCCTCTGGCCTCTAGTGGTTGTTCTGTTAGGAATCAGATGTCCTGATAACATCTCTCCCTCCTAATTCAATCAGACATGAAAAGTAGATGTTTCTGTTGTTTTGCCTCAGACCTCAGAAGACCTTGTTGAAAAGGGAATGTCTTTAGGGGGTTGTCCAAGTAGGTGTTATAATGATGATGATTAGGGCTAGTACTATTAACAATTATTTTCCCCCCCATTTGTGACCCCTTCCAGTATTTTCAACCACAAGTCGGCTCTAATGAAACTGCACAATAGACCAAAATAATTTTTAGATTTTTTTCGTTTTTCGCCACATTAACACTGTTGGAATGTTAAAGAATGTTTTTATTCCATCAGAAAGTCGTTTTAGTGTCATTAAGTCGTTGTAATTACATTGCAAAAATGTCTCTGTATTTACAGTTTTATTTGCGCATTTTAGGGGTGTGAACATTCCTACACGTATTTACATAGAGTCGTTTCGATTGGCCGTAGCTATCTTTGTTCTCCAGTTACAGTAGCCGTGCAGTGTGTTTCTGTGACAATAGTAAACACAACATCAGCATTATTGTTAACTTGATATGATGCTGTTGGATATTGTAATAAAAGTATAAATTAACTGATTACCCGTCGTCGTCCACTGAAGTCAGTCGCTGCCAGTTTTATGTTTGTTTCTGGTCTCCACACCACACACAGCTGTGCGTTCTGACGAGATTGTCTTAGTTGTAAATCCATTCTTCTGCCCTTTATTTCAGTGCACACATGTAGCTATGTGCATGTGGTTTAGCACTGTGTTTTAATCTTTGTAACTTTATTACCATTGGATGCTGCTGCCTGATGATCAATACATGAATGAATAACCGCGCGTGATGGTGAAATCCGTCTTTATATAATTTGATCAATCCATGACATTGTTGTTGTTAGAAGAATAGCTCAAATATTGAATGTGAAGACCTAGTGTAGTACGAATCCTGGTGTGATCTTCTTAGTGGAAAAAAAAGTGGAAGGATCATAACAAACGTCTAAGGTATTTTTCCCCTGACTTTCTGTTGGTAAGGTTTTAACTCTTTCACATCAGTGCACGGCTGATTCAAGCCATGCATTTAGGGGTAAAAAGGTACCCATTACATATTAATAATAATGTAATGTAAACATACAGCATTTTTAAATGTAGCAATTAAAAGCATGGGTCTAAGACTGCAAGTAACTTCATGGAATAAATTATAGCCTACTTGCAGTGTTAGCTGCAAGTATTTTTACTCCACATGTATTTATTTTAGCCGATGAGACCAAAAATCTTAAAACGTGAATAACTCTTTATCTAAATAATTCTGTCCAATTATAAGCAAAGATTATGTGTTAGTTGGCCCATCGTGGTCCCGTCGCTAGTCGCGTTAGAATTAATCATACCTCCCGTTGTTGTCGATCGCCTCGGGAGTGTTTTGGCTACTTCAGCTACATCCGGGATAGCGCCTGGTGCGTCGCTAAATGCTCTTATTTAATAGTCCTTAATACCCCTGGGCGTTCTAGGTGTTAACTGGTGTAGTTTGCTTTGGTTGCGCTCTTATGATGATCCTTTGTCCCCCTCCCCCAGACACGCCATCTCAGCGGGTTCAGTTCATCCTGGGTACGGAGGACGATGACCTTGAGCATGTGCCCCATGACCTCTTCACCGAACTGGACGAGCTGTGCTTCAGAGACGGCAGCGCCACCGAATGGAAGGAGACTGCCAGGTCAGACGATAGCACCACATAACTATGCCACAATCTCCGAATGCTATATAGAGTCTGGAACTACATCTGTGTAATCTGTCATTTCCGTTATATTTAAAATTATCTTTAGAGCTTATTTTTGAGTGGTTCAACCACTCCTATAGACTGATTTCAGAAACGGGTCGCAGGCAACGTATTTCCTGTAGTCGGAGACGACATATCTGTGGTGTAAACAGTCTGCTCTTCTACTACATTGAATGGGAAAGTGACTGATGTTAGTCTGCTCAAACGTTACTCTTTTACCTGCTTTTTACTAAAGGGCAGTCCATACTCTCTCCGACCACCGAACTTTTCGTCGGAAAGCTCCGGTACAACTACAACATGACGTCACTTGCAACTTCTGAAACGCATTCCTCCGAATTTTTGTTCTGAAAGCTGTACTCCCAGATGTTGTGACTCTCCGAACTCTACTTCGGAGAAAAAAATTAAGTCTGATCTTTCCGACGAAAAGTTCGGTGGTCGGAGAGAGTATGGACTGCCCTTAACACTAACTTTACAAAGATGCAGAACATCGGGATGAACCTGTGTAGTTTATGGCTGCTCCAACAGTAGTGGCAACATTCAACTTTGGAGAGAAACGGTTTGTCAAAAAGTACACTGCGGTGGCTGAGACCAGAGCCATAGGGCTCAATATTTGTCGCCGCCATTACCCGCAAGTCAGCCGCTGCACGAAAATTACGAGTATAGGAGCTTGCTCCGGTCCCTTAATGGTATTTTGGTCCAGCGTCACCCGTTATCTATTTTGCCGACACCTGTATTTGTGCCTAGAGTTGAGGAGGAGGTGGAGGAGAACTCTGGAGCAAACGTTTATCGTTTATAGGTGTATTATTAACCGTTTATTTTTGTCTCTCCAAGGTGGTTGAAGTTCGAGGAGGACGTGGAGGACGGAGGAGAGCGCTGGAGCAAACCCTACGTGGCCACGCTGTCACTGCACAGCCTGTTTGAGCTGCGGAGCTGCATCCTCAACGGCACCGTCATGCTGGACATGAGGGCCAACTGCATCGAGGACATCGCAGGTATACACTGGAGTTACACCGCTGCCATTGCAGTCAAAACATTACATTACTGTTGAAAATAACAGATCTACAAGCCGATGCAACGCATTGTGAGCTTGTATGTAGATCGGCTATTTTCAAATGTATATAGGGCTGAAGTGGTTAATGTATGTTTTGTAATAATAATCAAAATCTACAAAGTAACTAATGTTTTTAAATAATTGTAGTGGAGTAAATGTACAAAATTTGCCTCTGAGATGTAGTGGAGTAGAAGTATTGGAAATTGGAAATACTCTCAAGTAAAATACAAATACCTCAAAATTGTACTTAAGTAAATGTACTTAGTTACTTTCCACCACAGGAAGCGACATAGGTTTGGCTTGGGGATGATGGACCGAATCCAAGGTGTTGAGCATATAGAATACAAATAGTTTTCTACTTCTTTAGTGTTCTATTATACTTTTTTTGTGTTATTTCATTTGTCACCACTTTTGTCCGAAGATATCTCGCAAAACTGATGGCTGGATTGCCATGGAATGTGCAGTGGAAATTCATGAACCCTATTCATTTATTGTTATACCCTGCCTTGCTCTAAAGTGTCCGGTTGCAAGTGTCCACACAAGCTATTCCAAAATCTTAACAGGCAGAATGCCAAAGACACTTGAGGATGAACCCTGACCATTTGAGTGACGCCATGACCTTTCCTCTACCATGACACTCAGGCCATAATAACAACACACATCCTTTAGTGATCTGACAGGCAGGATGAACCCTAATGAATGTGTTACTTTGTGATCTGACAGGCAGGATGAACCCTAATGAATGTGTTACTTGCCATTATCCCAAATGTCCATTTGGGTGTAAGAAAGTAGTATGGCCTCTAGAGTCTAGCTAGCAAGGCATTAACAAACAAAAAAACATCGCATGGATGCACCTGGTGTTTTTTTTTGTTAATTTAGTCATTTAGTCTTGTTAAGGGGCCAAGGTCGAAGGGACATTGGTTCCTTATTGTATTTGTCTGTTTTTATAGCAGTTCTGGTTTAACTGTGTAGTCGTTTATTGTGAAACTTGGCAATTATATGGTAAATGGCTATGCCAAACGGTGAGGAAAACCCACGACTATTGGCAAAAGGGTGATGAATGATATAGCACTCAATTGAAAATGCAATTCGCTTGAAAGCAATCGTTTGAAAATGAAACCTTTGAACAGGCATATAACTCATGCCTGGTTTGGCCAAAAGCCGTGGCACTTTTTCCACAGTCACTTTGACCAATAAGCTCCACCCTCAGGTTTTCCACCATTTTGAGCAGTTTTCTGCCAGGACTTTTGATCAATTTGATCAATCTATCGAGTCTCGACCATTAACTGAAATCCCAGATGAAGAGAAGTTTGTATGTGAAAATTCGTAAAATATATACAGCGATAACGAGGCATAACTCAACTTGTTTACACATGTGCCTTGACTCATGTGGAACACATCTGTCACTTTGTACATAAAGAAATGTGACAAAAGAGGGGATAAAAAGCGATAGGATGGGCCAAGGAATGCAGCAATAAGAACAAGACTATTTGAGCAGCCTGCACTGCTCAGTTCACACAGCCTGCACTGCTCAGTTCACACGGGTGTGAATGTTCTTATAGCTTGGCCTCGTGTTATCGCTGCTTGCAGCTATATATTGTTTTATAATCCAGTTTTATTTGAAACTAATACATAACTAATTGTCTCTTTTACTGTGTGTGTGTGTGTGTGTGTGTGTGTTTGTGTGTTTGTGGTGTGTGTGTTGCGTGCAATCGTACATGCATGTATGAATGTGTCCGCATGCCTGCACATGTCCTTTGTATGTGCGTGACTCTCAGACATGCTGATCGACAGCATGGTGGCGTCGGGCCAGCTGCTGGAGGAGCTGAGGAACAAGGTGCGGGAGGCCATGCTGAAACGACACCACCACCAGAACGAGAGGAAGCTCAGCAACCGCATCCCGCTGGTGCGCTCCCTCGCTGACATAGGCAAGAAACACTCTGACCCCCTGTTGCTTGACAGAAACGGTGAGACCCCCAACGCGATGCACTCGCATTTCTTTTTCTTCCCCTCTCTCCCCCCTCCTTTGACCCCTGGGGAGGGAGACCGGTGGTCATCAAAGTGAATCTCCCACCAATGCCAGCGTAGAAGTTTTAAGGTAAAAGAAAACCAAACCAAAAAACTATTATTAATAGAGCAGAAGAAATCCGGGTGCTCGTTAAGTGCACGAGCATGGAATGTAATTACAGTGTAAAGTATAGAGGGTATTCGGCGTGCGCATGCATAAATCGAGTGGCAAAGTGAGTTTAACGTCGTTTCTGTTTGGATGTATGGGAAAAATTACAGAAAGAATTATTTTGTCACTCAGTAGGCGTTCCCGCACAACTTCCGGGTATGATGATGATGCCACGCCCATACCCTCTATATCTGGCCTTGCTGACTGCTTATACCTCCAACCTTTAGACTGGGCGAGTGTGGTGCGCAAAGCTTTTGCATTCTGGAAACTGGTATAAATTGTGTTCAAACTCAATTTTTACCAGTAGTAGCAAATGGACAAGCTCACAATGTGTTGCATGGCAAAGTGTTGTGAGCTTGTAGATGTGTGTGCGTGTATGTGTGTATCTCTTCCATCAGGGGCATGGTTACATTCTTGTCTTGTCGATATATTGTACAGTACGTTGAGCTTTTTGAATTCTCTGCGTGCCCATGCCTGGGATTATATTATGTGAATTAATGGACATGGCTTTTTGACCATTGCTGTGTCCGTGGTCTTTCTCTGTGCAGGTGCAGGGTTTGAATGTGTTGCACCGTTTTAACCGTGAAATGTAAATGTGGAAAGGTAAATCATCCAGTTTATCCATGTTGTCTTGGCCTTACAATGAATGATAGTACTGTTTTTAGGCTTGACTGTGTGTCCACAGTATTACTTCTGACTCATTTGTTTGTTTGCATTCAATGAACTGAGTCTATTCTAACCCTGCATGCAAGGCTCTCTCAAGTCCCAGTCACAGTGTGTGATTGGCTGGTGTGCTGGTTGAACCGGACAAGCTGATTGGCCCCGTGGGCCTTCTCAACCCCCCCCCCCCCCCCCCCTCACACACATCTCTCTCCCCACTGAATCACACTAGTCTCTCGTCCTGTCAGAGTGTCAGTTTTGCACACAACCCATCACCCCCTCACTTCTCTCTATCTCTCTCTCTCTCTCTAACTGCACTCTTCTCGTCCACTGTCCTCTGCCCCTTCTTCTCTCTCCACCTGAAACCATCTCCCAGATATGCTTCTACCTCATTATGTTTCTTCTTCTCCATCCATTCCCCTCTCCCCCCTCGCTCCTCCCTCTCTCTCGTCTTTGCCATTGTCTCCTCTATTAGGAGAGGGCCTGTCCTCTTCTCGTCTGTCTCTCCACAAGCCGGGGCCGGTCTCCTCCAACCCGCTCGAGAGGCAAGAGTCCCGGGTCTCTGTCTTCCTCGGCCACCTCCTGCCCTCCTCCGCGGGGGCGGGGGCTGGCCACGGCCCTTCCCCCCTCAGCACCCCCCAAAATACTCCCCCTTCCTCCCGGCGCTCTTCGAAGCCCCCGCCGCGGCAGGCCATTCCGCAGGTGGTGGTGTCTCCCCCTGATGACGACGGCGATGACGGTACGGTGGGCGAGGAGGCGGCGGCCGCTGCCGGCACATTTCGGCTGGATAGACAAGTGTCCACGGATTCCCACGGCCACCAGCTGCTGCCGTTAGAAGGCAAATATCTGTGTAGCCCGGCAGTGTGAGTCACGGCTTGACCGGAGAACACTAGCACTGTAGCATGCTGGCTGTGCCCCCCACCCTCCTCCCGCTGCTACGTCAAGCACCGCGGCCCACCCACAACCCCCACCCAGCGCCCATCGAGTCATTAAAGGGTGACGTCACCTCCTGAACCCTAGCGCTCCACTGTGAGAATAGTCTCTCGGGACAGACTGTTGACTCCGTCAAATTCAAAGGAAAAGAGGGAGCTGTTTTTCCTTTATTTGTTGACGATGGGTTCTCAGATTGCTGTGAGAAGGAAATCTAACTCATACACTTTATGATACTTCCCAATACGGTCTGCGTATTGGGAGAATCATAGGATTCAATTTGTAAATCATCAAAGTTGCCCTTTAATGACACCGCAAGGTTCACTCACTGACTCTATACCAGCTCTCCTCTCTCTGTAGTCTGACACGTGGCCAGACGATCAGAGATCTCAGCCTGCCGAAATCTAAATTCAATGTCGGGGCTAGAGACTCAAGTCTTCTCATTTCTGCATTGCACTTGATGTGTAAATGTCAAATGGTTTCCATCCATGCACGTTTAGCCCCCACATTGAAAGATGTCACCAGAGGAGAGACTACTATCTCTCTCTCTCTCTCTCTCTGTCTCTCTCTCTCTCTCTCTCTCTCTGTCACACCTCATTCTTCACCTCGCCTCTCTCTCTGTCTCTCCGTCCAATCTGTCCTAAATGTCCTTGTGTCATAACTTTAATTGCCTCTGTCCTTGACTCCTTACCTTTCTCTCTCTCTCTCTCTCTCTCTCTCTCTCGCACTCAACGTCTCTTGGGCATCATAATCTTTCATCTTCCTGTCTCTCGCTATCCTCGGTTCTCTGCTCAACCCCTAAATGCCTTGCTTGGATCTGTCTCTCCATATTGAGCTGTCTGTGTGGATGCATCCATCTCTCGTTCCCTCATTCTAGCATATACACTTATACAGTATGTCCAACAATGTCCTGTGATTGTCCCGTACTCTCACCCGCTCCTCGTTGTGCGGAGAAGGTGTTCTCCTGTACGTTGTACCATCTAATTGTCCCTCCAGTATATATGTGTGTATATACTATACTTGTATATATATACGTGTATGCTTCCTTTTTGTTTTGGTTCAGAGAGCCAATTATAGAAAACAGCCGCTGTGCCAATAGCTGGAGGTCCTGTATTCTATAAAAGACTCGGCTCTGTGCACCGTGTTGAATGCATGCTGACGTAGAACACTACGCCATCCTTTTTGTTCTTTTACTCTCGCATCTTTTTGGGGTATTTAATTTTTTTATGTCCATGTTCCTTCCTCCTTCTCAATTCCTAAGTATAGTCACACACACACACACACACACACACACACACAGACACACACACACCGGACTCCTCCTCCTTCCGTTAAGGGTCTAGCGAGGGTAACGTGTGTGCCAGACAGGCAGCCTGGCTAAATATAAGTCCTGTAGGACGGGAGGTCGTGTTGGCATGTACTATCACCATAACATAGAGGCACTTTGTGTTCCTTTCCAATGCCAGGCCCCTGTTTGTTATTTATAGATATAGAGGTGTGTGTGTGTGTGTGTGTGTGTGTGTGTGTGTGTGTGTGTGTGTGTGTGTGTGTGTGTGTGTGTGTGTGTGTGTGTGTGTGTGTGTGTGTGTGTGTGTGTGTGTGTGTGTGTGTGTGTGTGTGTGTGTGTGTGTGTGTGTGTGTGTGAGAGTGTGTGATTGAATGTTGGGTCATGAGAACCAGAGACTGTTGAGTTGGAGGAGAAAGCTAAAGGTTGGGGTGGTCTTATAATAGATGGGAGCCTCTGTTATTCTAGAAGCATGCACGCACACACGCACGCACACACAAACAATATCCCATGACATAGTGCCTTGGCGTTAACGTGCAGCAGAGCTGGAGGGTAACTTCTTTTTTATCTGTTAGGTCATTATCAAAATAGGACTGATAGAGAGTACATACTATAGGGCATAGCAGTGGCCGTGTTTTTCTGGTTCCACTGAAATATCGGCCATACATTTTTCCCATAGAGATTTACAAACGTATTTATATTTTAACCCATTCAAGGCGGGAACCCCTTTTGGTGTTTTAAGCATTATGTTATACTTTAGCTATTGAAACATAGCAGATCTACAAGCTCATAGTGCGGCACCGAGTGAACAAGCTTGTAGATTTGCTACTATTTTTTAACTCAAATATTTGCTTCTGTGGAGGTCCGTGGAACAACATACTGTATTTTCAAATGGGGGTCGGTGGCCAATTGCATATCATTTTGGGGGTCCTTGACATGAAAAAGGTTGAGCACCACTGACATAGAAATATAGGTTTTTCAGAAAACTGTCAGGATTTAGAAGGCATTTGTAGAATCGTCCTCAGCTCTAAATGGGTTAAGCCTATAGAATCCAAGCCATCCAGGATGCTGGTGAATCATGACCATAACACTTTTGATTCTGTGGGGAAGAAAAAGTAAAAGAAAACCGCTAAACAAGTATTTATTAAATGTAGTCATATATAATAATATAAATAAATATTCAATAATGGGTTTTCTTTTCACATAATCAAAGGTTTTATGACCATGATTCACCAGGATCCTGTATGGCTTGATTCTATCCCACTGCTATGCCCTATACATGTAGTTACAAGCATTTGTCCATCTCAGAGTATCAATGTTCAAATTGATTGAATATAAAGTTTAAACCTGACAGTCCCTAGTTACTCCACACACACTGGAACAGTACAACAACTGTACCCTACTGCCATAGATGATCTAGGGACTTTAAAGGGAAATAGATCTTAAAGCCCCCAGAGTAGCCTCCTTCTGCTGTCTGTTCATGACAGGAGTCGGTGGCCTTTTTTCCACATCACATTTTAACAATTCAGAAGAAAATGATCTGCAACAAATAGGAGGACAATGGAAAAATAGGGAGTGTGTGTGCGCGCGTGCACGTGTCAATTTGCACTAGAAATGTGGTGCTGACCAGATAAGCCTAGACACCTACTTTTCTTTTTTTTTCACGATGACATTGAGTAAAGGGGATATTAGAATACGGAAGGTCTAAGGACGCACTCCACTCCACCACCTCCTTTTAATAAGGCCGCCGTTGGTCCAACATTCCACGGTTTAATCTCGCTGAATGATGTTCGGTGGCAGGATACAACCTGCGATAATCCCTCCCTTATTCTCGCAGGCTTAGGGAGGAATGTGAGCAATGCTGTTGGTGGTCAGCGGTCACCGCTTCCCTGCTGTCCTCCGTGGCGGTGTGGAAGCGGTTACACCAGGGCACCATGCAGTGAGCACGCTTAGATCACCAAGTGTCGGCTCTACATGTCAACTGACGCGACGACCACGACATTTTGATTGTCGTAACAAATGATTGCGATTAACGATTTTATTGTGGTTTAGGCGTTGAACATCGGACCATTTATCTTTTAGGCCACATAGGACATAAGTAATCTCCTATGGCTAAAACATGCCATGCAAATTTTGTTTTAGCAAAGACATTTCAACAGATGAATTTATTCAAATGAAGTAATAGTATTGCGATTCTGTAATAATAATTACAATTAATATTGTGACTGACCTACTGACACGCTGGTGGAGACTGGGGAAGATGGCCTGGTCTTGGAATGAGGGGAAAGTAAATGGAAGTATGATCTGTATTGAATCCGTTTTGATTTTGGGTTTCTGACTTTAACTTGTATTACAAATGTGATGTTGATCTGTGTTAATTTTAAAACCTACTAACATGGCAGGCGGGGTCGAACTGCAGAGTTAAGGGTTAATTGTGCTAAGCAGCTAAGGGAACACACATGATAGTGATGTTCGCACATGTGAACAAGGTTGACATACAGTAGGAAAGCTGTTTTAATAGCACTGTAGTGTCTGCAGAATGTTTGTCTTGAGGAGTCTGTCACACACACAGGAAGGTACATGTACGGTTCCGCTGAATTAGGAAGACAACAGTTTCATTTTTATTGCTACAAAGTTATTTGGGAAAAATAACAGTTGGAAGGAACATACTTTTTGCAGAGCGGAGAAAGAGGTTGCCTCAAACATCATCTCATTTCATCTCCTTTTCCTCTGTACCTGAAGTGCTAGCGTTTCCTCCGTGTTGAAGTGGGAAATCGGTAAAGCCGCTTCAATGCTCGTCTCCGCTGGAGGCTTGTATTGAAGGTGTTTGGGCATATTTTCCACACCTTCCTTCACCTTCATCTCTGGGATGATGATGATGATGATACAAGCCAAGCTGCTTTGACATCAGCAGTGGAACGTTTTAATAGTATTCCCAGTTTTAAGAGATTTTGAAAACTGGAAGTGATTGTTTTTCTGCATTTCTCCAAATCTAAAGAGATATGGTTATGTTACTGCCCCATTACATCAAAATCACGTTGTAAAATCTCCTGTTGAAGCTCAAAGCCATCTTCAGCAGGTGCTTGTGTCTCCCTCCATTTTCCAGAAGAAACGCGACTGACTATTTTTTTCTCTCTCCTCTTACTCTATCCTCCTCACAACCCCCCCCCCCCCCCCCTCTCTCGGTCACATCAATATCAGGGCCTCTGGTGACCCCTAACTCTCTCCCCAACAACCTGTCGTCGTCGGAGGGGAGGCCTTCTGAAGCAGGCGTCCGTAGAGAAAGCAGCGTAGAGAAAGTCCACTTGAGCAAGGTAACCTAACCCTGGTACTGGGTACCCTGGTATGAAATTTCATCCTTGTATCACAACCTGAAATATTATATCACTATCTGCCATGTTGAAAGAAATGGTCGCCATCTTGGAATTTTGAGTGGCCAGTGCCATTTTCCATAAGAGTGACCCTTAGAGATAACCTGACTCCGCCAGATTGCGCCAGTATTGAGTTCCCTCCGCCTACCTTGATCTGGTCTCTCTCAAGCAGAAACGATGAACCCGGAAGCAGCGGGACAAACATCTGATATCTCCATAATAATTTTGAGTTGTAGTCTTGTTAGGTTGTGTTTACATTTGTGCTGTGGCAGCGCTTCAATACGTCATCAGTCTCATGTTGATCCCGCCTCTAGCGGCCGCATATCACTCCGATCAGCATTTGATCGGAGTACGGCGTCTCTGCCCGAGAGAGATCAGATGGGAGCAGGAGGAGGTACTCACTGCTGCCGCCATTTGGCGGAGGCAGGTTACCTGACAGAGTATGTGTGCCAAATGTCATGCTTGCATCACAAACTGAACGATTATCATGATATACGCCATTAATCTGCCCCACTACCTGGACTGATGGCTAGTTATCTGTGTGTACAGATGGAATGGATCCAACGGTCAGTGGTCCAAGTTGGTAAACCAGTACCAATGACTAAACCCCCCAAACCTCAGGACATCAGTCAGATTGATTGATTGATTGATATATAGTCTGCTGAAGTCCCTATTCTGGCTGCGTCATAACAGACACTATTCACACAGCGGCCATTTTGCTCTTGCATCATATTTGCAGGGTTCATTAACTTAATAGCAAAATGGCCACCATGTGATTATGATGAATAGGCGAACAGTTTGGAGAACATTTAGCAGAAGCAAGCTCACAGAGCTTCAAAGCACTCTATGAATTTGTAGATCGTAGATCGATTGTTTCCGTACAACAAAGTATAGTGTAAGTGTAGTAAGTATAGTGTTCAAGTGATTACGTGATCACAGCATTAGTAATTACTGCAGATGGTGGGAAGGGCTGAGAATGGATTCTATTGCATTCTGTAACGCCTCCACAGGGCAGAGAACCGTCTTATCATTTCACGATAACCTCCTCCCTGACATAAAAGTGCCTGTAGGCATAATGCAGCGGGTTATCAACCTACAAGCAGCTTCCATGCGTGCCAACAAACTCTCTGAAGCGCTCCGAAATGTATGATGAGCTGGAGGATAAAAGAGAAGGATATAAGGCTCTGCATTTAGCGTCGTACATTTAGTGGACCGGCTGTTTGACTGTCTGTTTTTCTGTTTTGTGTTTCCTGTGAGGACTGCGGATGAAAATTAGCAACTGTGCTATATCCGGTGTATTTACGTCCATGTGACGTCCATTGTCCTGTCCATATAAACAAATAAAGTAAGGTAACGTAAAAATAGATGCATATCAACAGTTGTAATTTCTTTTTGGGTTCAGTGGACCTGACAGGAAGATGTCTATTCTTTGCTCAGTACATGGTAGTTGTGTATGTAGCTACTATCTAACCTCCCTAGTGTTGCTTGGCCTCTCCTCCCCCAGCATCGCCCCTAGCTCTCATACATCAGTCTGCAGTAGCGCCGTCACTCCCTCTTTCCATGCACTCTGTTTCTCTTTCATGCTCTCTTATTGTTCAGTCTCAGCCCTTTATATTGTTTATCTCAGAAGTCCCTTTGCCTGTGGAATTCTCTCTCTCTCTCTCTCTCTCTCTCTCTCTCTCTCTCTGTTCTTTGGAATTCCCGGCCCAGTCGGAGGCTGGCGGTGGGCAGCTACGTTACCACTGCTTTATGCATTGTTTATGTCCTTCTGGGCCGTGTTTTCAGGTGGATATGAACTTCATGAAGAAAATCCCGCCGGGTGCCGAAGCGTCCAACGTCCTGGTGGGTGAGGTGGACTTCCTGGAGAAGCCCATCATCGCGTTTGTACGTCTGTCCCCAGCTGTGCTCATCACCGGGCTTACCGAGGTCCCTGTACCCACCAGGTACGACACACACACACACACACACACACACCCAGGGCTCATTCAGCTCCTTACCGAGGTCCCTGTACCCACCAGGTACGACACACACACACACACACACACACACACACACACCCAGGGCTCATTCAGATCCTTACCGAGGTCCCTGTACCCACCAGGTACGACACACACACACACACACACACACACACACACACACACACACACACACCCAGGGCTCATTCAGCTCCTTACCGAGGTCCCTGTACCCACCAGGTACGACACACACACACACACACACACACACACACACACACACACCCAGGGCTCATTCAGATCCTTACCGAGGTCCCTGTACCCACCAGGTACGACACACACACACACACACACACACACACACACACACACACACCCAGGGCTCATTCAGCTCCTTACCGAGGTCCCTGTACCCACCAGGTACGACACACACACACACACACACACACACACACACACACACACCCAGGGCTCATTCAGCTCCTTACCGAGGTCCCTGTACCCACCAGGTACGACACACACACACACACACACACACACACACACACACACACACACACACACACACCCAGGGCTCATTCAGCTCCTTACCGAGGTCCCTGTACCCACCAGGTACAGGCATTTCCTTCCCCCTTTCTGCCCTCAGTTGCTACGATCTAATAATGTGATAAACAAAGGAAACTACAAAATACTGTTCTTGAACAGTGTGGGCTCGAGTGGAGCGTGTCTTGAGTGTACAGGGTTTGATGAGGTCAGATCAACATATGGAATGTCAGAACAGGTCAGCTCCATATATGGAGATCTAAGGGTGGCAGCGGGGGCAGTGTCTTGAGTGTACAGGGTTTAATGAAGTCAGATTAACATGGAATGTCAGAACAGGTCAGCTCCATATATGGAGATCTAAGGGTGGCAGCGGGGGCAGTGTCTTGAGTGTACATGGTTTGATGAGGGCCCAGGTAGGTCCGGGCCTTCATTTTCGGGCCTGGGCCTTCATTTTCAGGCCTGTTGAACTCTCGTTTTCGCCGGCTGCTGGGTGTGGCTGTGTCTAGAGTTTGAATGGGCAGGTATCGGTCAAAAGGGAGACATCAAAGAGGAAGGACGGGTGGGGAATGATCAACATATGGAATGTGAGAACAGGTCAGCTCCATATATGGAGATCTGACGGAATGATGGCAGTTTTCATAGTAATCTACTGTCGCATTTGTTTGTTTATTTATGTATTTATATTTTTGGGAAGGCTAGATTCAAAATCATTCGAAGCCTAACATCTAGTCTAGTAGATGTTTTGAGTTGTCCAGACCCTCCATGTCCTGCAGTGAAAGCTCAGAGATCTTGGCCTAATGAATTCCCGTGTCCTTTGTCATATGCAGGTTTCTATTCTTGCTGCTGGGGCCTCATGGTAAAGGCCCCCAGTACCATGAAATTGGCAGGTCTATGGCTACGCTCATGACCGATGAGGTGAGTAGAGATTTCATTCAGATAGGAGTTCCACCAACACACAAACAAACCAGTAGCCAGCGTCTTTTTGTTATTTCTAATTTGAGTGTGAAATGACCCTCACCCAGCGCATCGGTTGCTTGCTAGTGGTGGAAAGTAACTAAGTACATTTACTTAAAGGACAACTTTAAGTAAATGTAGTTTTTTTCCAACCAAGGTTCATGTTTTAGGTTGTTGTTAGAGAAAGTAAAAGATGAGTGTTGTTTCTTTTTCATTTGCTGCTTTCTTTCGTTTTACAGGGGGCGGGGGCATTCAAACATGGGGCTAAATAAATATGTATTGTTTTACAAATAGCGATTTATTTTGTATTATTTACTATAGTCCTACTAGACCCCACAAAATGACATCTGGCCACAAAAGATCACAGGATCGATCTACTGAATGTGAAGGGAGGTACTATAGGGGGCTGCCATACTGATACCGATACTTTTGTAGGCCTACTTTTACTCAAGTACATTTTGAATTCCAGTCTTTTACTTGTAAAAGAGTAGTTCTATATTCATACTTTTACTTAAGTAAAACATGCAATACTTTTTCCACCACTGGTCACACACCTCACTTTCCTCATGTGTAGATTTTCCATGACGTGGCATACAAGGCCAAAGACAGACAAGATCTACTGTCTGGCATAGACGAGTTTCTTGACCAGGTGACTGTGCTGCCCCCTGGAGAGTGGGACCCCACAATACGCATCGAACCGCCCAAGAATGTCCCATCTCAGGTCAGGATCTCTCTCTCTCTCTCTCTGTCACAGATAATTTAATTATACACGCCATTTAATGTTGGTATCCCAACCTGAAAATGCATTCTCTGTTTAATAAAAGAGCTGGAGAGAAATGGAGACTCCTCTTACTATAGCAATGAGTACGGAACCGGAATGTAGAGCTATTTAACACTTACTTCAACCAGAGAAAATCACTTAGGCTACCTACTTTAAGCAAGTCAATGGTTTCATTGGGTGCGTAGCGTTAATCCGACTTTACTAATCCTACACCTCCTAACCTAAACGCACACAGAAGCCACGGGTGAGTCCTAACTCACTCAGTGCCACAGGACGCCTAATGACGACTCCCCCTTAACTAGAGTTGTTTCCGATATCGATACTGGTATCGGCCGATACCACCCGTACTCGGCCCCGATACTACGCTGAACGAATGCAACCCAACCCAACAAATCGCCAAAAACAGCCGATCTACAACTTACTTACTTTACTTACGCCTATAGCCCAACTTTGGGCATAGGCCACGAACAAGAGCTCTCCAGACATCACGGTCCTGGGCCATCTTCTCCAGCTGTCCCCATGTGTGGCCAGATCTCTTCACATCTGCATCCAGGTCTCGGCGCCAGGTGTTTCGTGGTCTGCCTCTCTTCCTTTTCCCTTGTGGGTTCCAGAACAGGGCATATCGTGTGATGCTAGATGCAGGCTTGCGAAGAGTGTGGCCGATCCATCGCCAGCGCCTTTGGATGATTTCTTCCTCCACCGGGTGTTGATTTGTTCGCTGCCACAGTTCCCGGTTACTGATTTTGTTTGGCCAGCGTATTCGGAGGATTCTTCTGAGGCAGGTGTTTATGAACGTCTGGATTCTTGTGATGGTGTTTTGAGTTGTTCTCCAGGTTTCTGCTCCATACAGCAGGACCGGCTTCACCATAGAATTAAAGATCCTGATCTTTGTGTTCATGGGAAGATCTGAGGCTCCCCAGACATTCTTCAGCTGATGGAAAGCTGCTCTTGCCTTGCCAATCCTGACTTTTACGTCGGCATCTGTTCCGCCCTGTTTGTCGACAACACTGCCTAGATAGGTGAAGCTCTCCACCTCCTCTAGTGCTTCACCTTCCAGTTTGATGGGGGTAACGGGGGTAACACTGACTGTATTTATTTTGAGGACCTTGCTCTTTCCTCTGTGGATGGTGAGGCCAAGGCGTGTTGAGTTTGATGAAACTATATTGGTTTTCTCTTGCATCTGATGGTGAGTGTGGGAAAGAAGGGCCAGGTCATCAGCAAAATCAAGGTCATCTAACTGTGACCAAGGTGTCCACTGGATGCCATTTATTTTCTGTGCTGTGGATGTCTTCATGACCCAGTCAATGGCCAACAGGAACAGAAAAGGGGACAATAAACAGCCTTGCCTCACTCCTGTCTTCACTTGGAAGGCATGGGTGAGTTGCTGCCCGTGTATCACCCTGCAGTTCAGCCCTTCGTAGGAGTTCCTGATGATGCTGGTGATCTTCTCCGGTACCCCATAGTGTCTCAGCAGTCTCCAGATGGTCTGTCTATCCACACTGTCAAACGCCTTCTCGTAGTCAATAAAATTGACGTAGAGCGGCGAGTTCCACTCCAAGGATTGTTCCAGAATGATCCGCAATGTTGCAATCTGGTCCGTGCAGGATCTATTCTTACGGAAACCCGCTTGATGGTCTCGGAGGTGTGGGTCTACAGCCTCTTTCATCCTGTTTAGGAGCACTCTGTTGAAGGTCTTCCCTGGTATAGACAGCAGTGTTATTCCCCTGTAGTTGGAACATGAAGCTAGATCGCCTTTTTTCGGG
Source organism: Protomyctophum parallelum (assembly GCF_964188405.1). Lineage (NCBI taxonomy): Eukaryota > Metazoa > Chordata > Actinopteri > Myctophiformes > Myctophidae > Protomyctophum > Protomyctophum parallelum. Next base: position 30,962,333 of record NC_139697.1, on the reverse strand, counting down.
AGCTTGATGAGGTAACCCTCCTTCCACTCTGCTGGTACTTCTTCCTTCTCCCAAATGTCCCGAAATAGAGGGTAGAGCATTTCGACGCTGGTCTCAACATCAGCTTTCAGTGCTTCTGCTGGAATGTTGTCTGGCCCTGCAGCCTTCCCATTCCGCAGTTGCTTTATGGCCTTGTGGATCTCTTCCTTGGAAGGGACATCACAGTCAATCGGCAGGTCACTTTCCGCTGGCTGTATATCCACTGGATTAAGTGGAGCTGGTCTGTTCAACAGCTCCTCGAAATACTCCGCCCATCTACGTTTCTGCCCTTCTGCATCTGAAATTTTATTCCCTTCCTTGTCCTTCACTGGCCTCTCAGGTTTGCTGAACTTTCCTGAAAGCTTTTTGATGGTGTCATACAGAGTCTTCATGTTGCCATGGTGTGCCGCCTCCTCTGCCTCTGCAGCCAGTGACTCTATATAGCCCTTCTTGTCTGCTCTTATGCTTCTCCTAACTGTCCTATTGGCTTCAGAGTACTCTTCTTGGGCTTTAGCTTTCCCTGCCCGTGTGCGACTGCTGTTTCTAGCTGCCTTCTTCTTTTTCCTCTCCTCTATCTTTTCCAAGGTCTCTGCTGTCATCCATTCCTTGTGGCTATGCTTCTTGTTGCCCAGTACTTCCTGACATGTTTCTGTCACTGCTGTTTTAATACTCTGCCACTTCTCTTCAATGGTCTCTTCCTCTCTCAGCTCTTGTAGGACCTGGAACTTGTTTGCGAGTGTGATCTTAAACCTTTCTAGCCCGGCTGTTTCTTTGAGAGGTATGGTGTTGTACCTCTGGCGTTTATTGGTTTCTCCTGTCCAATTTCTCTTCAGCTTTAGTTTTATGCAGGCGACCAGGAGATGGTGGTCTGAAGCGGCATCTGCTCCTCTTCTGACGCGCACATCTTGGAGGGATCTTCTGAACTTTTTCCCAATGCACACATGATCAATTTGGTTTTCAGTCACCATGTCAGGTGATACCCAAGTTGCCTTGTGTATCCTTCTGTGGTGAAAGAAACTCCCGCCGATAACTAGGTTGCTTGTGGCGCACAAATTGCTGAATCTCTCTCCATTTTCGTTCATTTCCCCCAGGCCTTGCTGACCCATGATCTCTTCGTAACCTTGGTTGTTGCTGCCGATTTTTGCATTGAAGTCGCCCATAGTGATGGTGATGTTTCGGCTTGGGCGGGCCTGTATGATGGACAGCAGTCTGTGGTAGAACTCCTCCTTGATATCTTCATCGCTCTCGTTGGTCGGGGCGTAACACTACAAGACAAGTGACAATTAGATGGGAGATCCATTTGCATCTATGAGAAAAACGGGGTAAAATAAGTGGTTACAAAAAAAAAGTACTCATATCGTTACTCGGTATCGGCGAATACTAAAAATGAAGTACTCGTACTCTGTCTGATTTTTTTTTTTATCAGGACAACTCTAGTCTTAACCGGCCACATATGTCGGACTAACGTCCACGTTAGGGCTTTAAGCAACTAGTTGACTAGTAAATCCACTAGTGGACCTTGTTGGTACTAGTTGATAAGAAAAAGGAGTTTTCTTTTTTTGTAGGCCTCAAGATCAGCTAGAGTTGTTTTTAAAACATAATAGGTAGTTAAACAACTAGTCTACTAGTAAACTAGGCAACTAGTCAACTAGTAGAAGTGAAAGCCCTAGTCCGCGTGCCCACCCCAGTTTCCTTCACACAATGCTGGCCTATACAGTATATACAATAGAGCAAGGCACCAAAATGGTCGATTTGCACAGTTTGAAATCCCTCCTGCTGTGTTCTTCAGATGAAGAGGAAAAGGCCGGCTCAGCCTAACGGCTCACTGTCTCCTACTGGGGACATGGACAAAGACGAAGACCCCCATTCAGGACCTGAACTGCAGAGGACAGGAAGGTGAGGAACACTTGGACACCACAGAACATACAATGATGTGCTACTGTATGCTCACACACGGTACACCTTATATACCTGTATGTAAAGACCCTACGGTTGCACCGTTTTGTGAAACTAGCTACTGTATACATATCTGAAAATCCCTTATTTGGTTGTAAATAAGTTAAGAGAGACCCTTTTCAAAAACTTTTTTGAGAGCAATGTTTAGCTGTAAATGCCATTGTGTGTGTATTTACTGTACATGGCTGTCATGTTCGATACAGCAGTAAATCAAGCACTTAGGTCTTAGCCTTTGATTAGGCAGCAGTCTGTTATAGAGCAGAGCGTTCAACCAAGTCGTGTAATAACATAAAATAACATAACATGAGGTTGAGATGACAAGATACATACACGTTCCAATCCTGCGAACTAGAGTGACAGGAGCATTGGAATTGGCTAGCCTGCTTATCACATAACCTGGGAGGACCATTGTTCTACGATTAGAAATTCATAACAGTACGTTGTTGACAGAGTTGCATTTAGAGTTTACTAATGACACTGTAGGAGTTTTAAAGTTGTCGGCGAGTCATCGGATCATCACACTACAGGAGTCTTTTTGCAGGGTGCCATACAAGCTCGAGAGACCCGAGACCGACACAGGACGCCTCTCTCTCTCAGCACACACACACAGGGCGAAATGTTTGTGATAGCGTAGACTACATGCGCTATAGCGAGGCAGGACGTTAAATCTTGATTTTCATTAAATAATTCTCTCTCTCCGTATGTGTGCGCGCGCACACACACACACACACACACACACACACACAGTTTGCAGCGTTGAACGATGCGGTTTATCAACATATTCAAGTGTGTAACAGCAATGTTGGGCTATATAGGCTAGCTAGTACCAATATGTATTATGTACGACATGATTTACCCAAGGAATTAAGGTTATAGTATCGTCTGATCATCATCGATACAGTCGACAGACAGACAGACTGACAGAGACAGACAGATAGTGGCTGTGAGCAGTGAGCACATGCAGCTGTCTTGTGAAGTTGTGCTCTCATTGGCTGTAATAAAGGATTTCTCGGGACACGGTCGTAACCCCATTCATACTGTATGATGTCCAGTCGGCGACAGAGTCAAATACCAAGCCTGCTAGATATTCAGGAACGGTCGGGAAGGCGTCTGTGAGCGCTTTCATCTTCTCGCAGAGACTTTCACACACAGCGAGCAAAACCTTGGCGATCAAAGCCCGATCTTGCGTCAGATCGGGAGTTTTGTCGGCGAGCGCCAAAAATGCTCTCCGACAGCATAATCTGAGCAAATATCGCGCAGTGATATTTTGGCCTTGACCTTGACCTTGGCCTGCTGTCAGCGTGCACAAGAAATGTGACTGATCGGCCGAGTAGTAGGCGGGATTAGCAGCAGGCACTGATGCGTGCATGCACACGTGCGCACGCACACACACACATGCACACGCACACATGGGTGGATACATGATCTCCAGGCAGAGATCATAAATAGGATGAGGTCACGGTGACATAAGTTAATATGATGACAAGATGAGGTGAAATAAGATCATTATGATGGCAAGAACAGATGACATACTGTAATATATGGTGACAAGATTAGATGAACTAAGATAAACATGATGACAAGATGAGCAGTGGTGAAAGTGGACTAGGACGGTGACCATAACACCATAACACCTTTGAAACCACGCCCACTGCTACTGTATGCCCTATAAAGCGTCGCAGTCCTGCCCCCTTTCCTGACGACGCCAGGCCCAGGAAATGAATCCCAATGCATTTTTCCCATAGACATTTCAAAACATATTTATTTCAAGACCTCGTACGAGAGGAAGCGTCGTACGATGCCAACTCTTGTCGTGACTCTTGTCGTGACAAATCATGACAACACACAATATTTTGGACCAAACAAATAATTATAAAGAAGAAAAACAACAAAAAAAGTGTTGTAACCTGCCGTTTTTTTCTACTTTCTAATTCTTTGTTTGGCCCGATTTTTTTTGTTTGTCATAATTTGTCACGACAAGAGTTGGCTTTGTCCGCGGCGTAAACGTCTTTAATTAAATACTTTCTGAAAAGTCTATGAGGAAAATTAACAGGGATTTATTTTCTGGGTCTCTCGACATTTATTGGAAGGAATTCCTCCGGAGAGCCCTGACCACCCTGCTGGTAGAGTTTATTAAGAGACCACACACACACACACACACACACACACACACACACACACACACACACACACACACACACACACACACACTGCATTATTTAAAGAAGCTCTCTCCCCTCCGTGGCTATAAAAAGCCACATGCTTGCAGGGAGCTGGTGGGGAACAGAGATATTGAAGGAAAGAAAGGAAGGAAGGGAAAGGAGGGAGGTGAAAGGAGTGAAAGTTTAATAGAACCTCACTGTAGGGAAGACATCATGAGGCGCAAAGTGGATTTAGAGGGAAAAAAATTGAAACACACAGTCCTTTGTGTGAGATAGGGTGATGCTGCATGCAGGGTGTGAATTGAGTTATCTGTATCATGTGTCAGTGCCAGTGGTGACTGTAGTGTACAGTAATGTGAAGTACATGCAGTTGAGTACTGCACTTAAAGGGGCATTCCACTCATTTTCAACATTATACTATGTCATTAATATACTATAGAGCTGTGTGGAAATAATAAAAAACTAACTCTGAGAGTGTACAAATGGAACTCAATTGGATTCCATTTGTACACTCAGAGTTATGGGGGTCCTTGCAATTAAAAAGTTTGAAAACCACTGTACACTAAATGGAACAGAGCCTTAAAGGACCACTTCACCACTTTTCAACCTACCTTCATATAATAGGTCCTCACTAATTATCATGATAGAACTGCACAATTCTGTCTCATAGGAGGGCTGTGGGCAGTTCAGAAACCCGTTCACCAGTGACATCATCGATGGGGAATCCAAGCAACTGCAGGCTTTCTAATCCTGAAAAGTTTCAATGCGAAAATGGAAGCCATCGTTCTCGCGATAATAAAAATCTAAATATTTTTGTAAAAACGTCTGTGTCTCCTTTGAGACACAGACCGAGTAGGAAAAAAATGGTGCCATTTTATCATGATTATTAGAAAGGACCTATTATATGAAGATGAAAAGTGGTGACGTGGTTCTAGAGTTATTCTGTGTGCTTACTGCATAGAGCCCATGTGGTACATTTCACCTGGGATCCCTCAACATAACCAGCTGTGCTGCTCGTCCCACAAAATGCATGAAGAACCCAGAGGGGTTTATTTGTCACTGACTCATGGAAGTGCAACGATGATGTTTGTGGTGTCCTCAGGATATTTGGAGGCTTGGTCCTGGACGTGAAGAGGAAGCTTCCGTTCTACTGGAGTGACGTCAGAGACTCCTTCAGCCTGCAGTGTCTGGCATCCGTCCTGTTCCTCTACTGTGCCTGCATGTCACCAGTCATCACCTTCGGAGGCCTGCTGGGGGAGGCCACCAAGGGGAACATTGTGAGTCAGGAGTGTGTGTGTGTGTGTGTGTGTGTGTGTGTGTGTGTGTGTGTGTGTGTGTGTGCGTGTGCGTGTGCGCGCATAAAGTCATGAATAATTATCAAAAAATACCCGTTTGTATTTGAATCTCAGAACTTTGAGTGTTTTTGTGTGACAACGTATCGCACTTTTTATCAACTTTTTTTTAATGTATGACATTTTGTTATTGTTTTATTGCCTATAATGACATGCCTAAAATAGGGAGGCCCTGTTAAAAGTGATTAATTAGGTATCCTGCGCAGCTAAGCTACAGTAAACCAAGCACTATACCGTCTCTTAAAATATGTGTTTATCTTATGATCATTTGCCAATAGCAGGCCAGTGTGCGCTCTCTGCAATGTTAACTGTTACTCTTAGTAGAGGTTACATTCTCAGAGACAGCAATATCAACCTTGCTTTACTATCCGAGACTGTGTGTGACCTGACAGACAAGCGTTTCTATAATCCACTTTAATTTAAGTGAATTGGTTTTATTCTTCTGCTTAAGTCTATTAGACTAAATTTCAGCACCTTGCTTTATAGGAGATATTATATCTGGTGCGTCATTTTGAGGAGCTTGTAATTAAATATAACATTTGTAGAAAGATGTTTCACATGATGAGTGGGAAGGTGCTCGCAAGGGCTCTAATACAAATGGCAAACACTGTTATAGGGGCGATTCACACTATGGTCCCGTCTCAGATGTTGTGGTAGTGTGAATAATGCGTACCCGTTCCCGGGAGCGGATCGCCCAACCGTCCCCGGGACCGCATGGGCCGTTGAAGTGTATTCGGATATGGATCGTTCCAATGTGAATGCATGCGTACCTAAAGAAGAAAGTGGACTGTTTTTTAAGTGGTGCAACCACTTCTACATCCAGCTTGCAATGTCCGTGTAGCTGTGTACGTGTTTGTGATGTGTGTACCTGTGACCTGTGTGTGTTAGCACGAGTGGTGTGCGCATGCGTGAAATTGGAACGAGATAAGTATGTGACATGGCTGCCACCTGCTGGACGACGGGAGTTGCACAACTTGGTTCACACTGGTGTGCTTTTTTTTTTAGAACGTGACATAATCTCTAGTCGACAAGCCAAGCGTCAACAAAATAAAAACACACAGACGCTGCACGACGCATAACACTAGCGCATTTCTCAACGCCTCCCGTCTCCTGTTGAATCTGCGTATACGTGCAGTACGTGCTGATCTTATTCTTCGGACTACATGTGGCTCTTGGGCTTTGCTTGGCATAGTCTCCAAAGTAAAACAAAATAATAATAATGCTGAAGTAGAATCCATAGCAAACTAATCAAACACGACACTGGAGCACAGAACTGACTGACACAGTGAATAGCAGGCAGGCTGACAGTGAAAACGGCAAAGAGGCAATGCAATGCAGTGTGTCTGGATTTATTGGAGACAATGTCGCAGAGTTGATGGTCATTGTCCGTGCGCGCCAGCCATCAAGCACACCGCCACCTGGACGATCAAAGTGTGTCATGCAAGTGTACCCGTGTGCGCTGTTGAATCTCGGGCAATGAGAAACATGGCCGTCTCAGTGTGAATCCCATATTAAACACATGAAGTTTTGCATCCCTCCGGTGAAAATCGCCTATCTACAAGCAACGTGTTGTGAGCTTAGCTAGTGACACTCTAGGCCAAACATACATTTAGTTTAATGGAGAGAGCTTGTGCATTGTGCAAACTGGAATGGACCTGGTTAAACATAATATGACATACTTGCAGTGCGAACAAAGCGCAATGCCGTGCTGAAGTCTGTTTCCGCACTGCAGTTTTTACACATCCAATAATTTCTAACTAGCTGAACATCACTGCAAAAACCAATGCACACGTTGTGTGTGTGATTTGTCATCAAGTCATTCTGCCAGTAACATACTATGGACCGTTTAGACTTTAGAAGACGGCTAAGGATGTTGGGTTATAATTCCTCCCTGGGGGACTGCAAACACAACCAGATGGCAATGACTTAATGGAGAGAAATGGCACACACTTTGTATACTGTGTCTGTGGCCAGAAATGGAAAAATCCAATTATGTCAAAGCACATCTGATTGTAAACAAACAGTGGTGATCCGTGGTAAAAATCACTGTTCCAGCACAGTATGCACGGTAGCCGGTAGGGATGGGAATTCATCGATTAACTCTATCTCTACCGCTAGCTGTTAGCATAAACCCCAGTTCCCAGTGCTGTTCACTTTAAAAGACGGAATTCCCCCCCTCACCCCCCCCCCCCCCCCCCACACACACACACACACACACACTCTAGCAGCATTGGAACAAGCACACACTGTTTACCTTTCGTCAGAAGCTTTTATATGGCGGCAGCCAAAGGCTGCGGTACGAAGGCACAAATTAAATCAGAAATGTGGATGGCAGAAAATCCACCAAGGACAGCTCCTGGATTCCGATTTATAGAGGTTTGAAAATCCTCCTTTCAACTGGTTTCTAGAAGTCTCTACACGTCTGTTTGCTCTGATCCTCACTGCCTTTATTGCTCACACACACACACACACACACTTCACACAAATGCACATTAAAACAAAAACATTTATATACTCACTCACTCACTCATTCTGATACTCACAAACTATCTATACACACTGGCGCAAAGGCATTTTCTCTCTCTCACACACACATACACGCACACACACACACACACACACACACACACACACACACACACTGTACCCGAGATGTCTTTATTAGGCCCGGGACTGTTTGTACAGCCAGCGTTGGGGCGTTGGGGTGTATGATGCGTCTGAGTAAACTCACTGATGAGCTGACGGGGCAGAAAATGTCCTATACCTCACATAGAATAAACATCTTGTGATTTAAAATATATGGGGAGAAAATACATTTTTGAGAAAGCGTCAATATCTAAACATAATAATCTGGAAATAATATTTCCACCGTCTATAATAACTCAAATGTTTTTTACTACTATTTGTATGATTTGGAACATGTCTATTATTTTATGCCAGGTGCTTTCAAAGTGCCTGGACTACATTTGCTACGGATTGATTGATTGAAATTTTTATTCACAGCCTTATTGTAGAATGGGTACATTTCAAACGAAAGCACTGCCTCTAGTAGTGACCATAGTGGACTGGCTGCCTCGTCTCTAGGCTGCCTCTAAGACAATGGGAGACTTACCCCTCAAACCCATAGGGCTCCATCTTGCGCCACCCTTATCCCTTCCTAAACTTATTTGCCATTTTTTACTATTTTGTAAAACCTTTTAAAATAGTTCAACTAGCGATCTACATCGAGACGTTGTGAGCTTGTAGATCGGCTATTTGAACTATTTTAAAATGTTTTTTAATAATAGTAAAAAATGGTAAATAAGTTTAGGGATAAGGGTTAAGCCAAGGGGTGGCGCAAAATATAGCCCATAGTCTGAACGGCATAAAAGCCACACTCTGAACGCAACGTGAGGCAGAGGCTGTGGCACACACACTGATTTATACTGTAGCTACAAGAGCTTTCTGCACCTGGCACGTATGACTGAGTCATTCTTTCAGTTGGCTTAAACCCTGAATGAGCATTCTTCCTCTCCTTTCTCCCTCAGCCTCTCCTGATCTCTATTCCTCTGTTTGGGTTCTCCTCCTCCCTCTCTCTCTCCCCCCTTCCCTCCCTGGTCTGCAGAGCGCTATAGAGTCTCTGTTCGGAGCGTCCCTGACAGGAGTGGCCTACTCGCTGTTCTCAGGTCAGCCTCTCACCATCCTGGGGAGCACAGGGCCGGTCCTGGTCTTTGAGAAGATCCTCTTCAAGTTCTGCGTGTGAGTAGTCAACTCCCCTGCCTTAACTCTGTGGCCCCCTGGTGGCAGACTTCTGCAATTACACAGTAGTTCTGAAACTGAATCAGAATTATTTTGGACATTTATGCTTGTACAGGAATTTGTCTTAGGTTAGGTTGGTGAAACAATATAGTAGAAACATTTACATTATTAATAACTATTTACAATAAAACAATGGAATGAGGATATCATATGAATATAATGTTGGGCAGAATAAAATGAAAGAGATATGGGACAGATTAACCTTAAATGAACAAACGAACATGTGACCTTGACAGAACGAGGGTCTAATTTGTTCTGAACCTCAGACAAATTATGAGGACTTCTGTATAATCAATATTTGGTCTTTTACTGGGATTCCTAAGCTGTGCTTTTACTTTTATTTTATTTTGTCGACTGTGCTGCATTGTACTAGTAGAGTTATATTTTGTTGTACCAAAATAAATACCTGTAAACATTTGAATTACAATAGATAATATGCATATTATAGTCTTCTTCAGCTATTTCTCCATGCATAATGAGTTTCATTGTGCAATGTGAGTGCTTTTGCTTTTGCTACTTGAAATACCTTATTTTATGCTTTGATTTTGACTTGAGTGCAGGTCTTTTTGTATTATTTTAAATTTGGTGAGTAATATCAGTAGGTGTGTGTGTGTGTGTGTGTGTGTGTGTGTGTGTGTGTGTGTGTGTGTGTGTGTGCGTGTGTGTGCGTGTGTGTGTGTGCACTTAATCATGTAACTTGTCTGCCTCTTGGTCAGTTTCTTGTAAAAGACAGTCGGGTCTCAATGTTTTTACTGGTTAAATATAGGTTATGTCCATGGCCTGGTAGTGGAGCGTCCGTTAGCCGTCGCATGTAATCATGCGGATGAAGTACATGAATGACATGATTTTGAATATTATTTTAATGACTCAATCCCCCCCTCCCCCTCCAGTGACTACCACCTGTCCTACCTTTCCCTGCGGACCAGCATTGGACTGTGGACGGCCTTCATGTGTCTGGTCCTGGTGGCCACGGACGCCAGCTCTCTGGTGTGCTACATCACGCGCTTCACAGAGGAGGCCTTCGCCGCCCTCATCTGCATCATATTCATCTACGAGGCCCTGGAGAAGCTGTTCCACCTGGGCGAACACTACCCCGTCAACACGCACAACAGTCTGGAGAACCTCACCTTCTACTCGTACGTCCGTAAAACATTTTCACCATCTCAGTGGCCTTGTGGTTAGAGTGTCCGCCCTGGGACTGGGAGGTCGGGTATGACCCGGTCAGGTCATGGTGTTGTATACTAATGTTCTTTCTGTGACCTGTGAACCTCAGGTGTCAGTGTTCAGTTAGTGTTGTATACTAATGTTCTTTCTGTGACCTGTGAACCTCAGGTGTCAGTGTTCAGTTAGTGTTGTATACTAATGTTCTTTCTGTGACCTGTGAACCTCAGGTGTCAGTGTTCGCCGCCAGCCAACATCTCAGACAAGTTAATCCAGACCTGGAACAATTCGGGTTACACGCCAGACTCCATACCCTGGGACAGCCTCGGTGTGTCGGTGAGTAGTCTTTCATTCCAACAATCTCTGAATGCTACATAGAAAGCTGCCAATTGAAGCTGTCATCGGTTTGTCATTTTTTGTTCACGATTATGTATTTCAAAATATATCTTTAAAGTATATAACTATGTATAATTTATTTTCATTTCTAGCAGAGGTTGTGGGAGAAAGGATATGCACTTTACTCTTCGCATTTTGGTGGAAGCATTTGAATTTTTTGTGAACCAACAGTCTGGCTCGAGAGACTTGCCAGCGTGCAACCAATTTCCTGTACGACGGGAATCACAAACATGTTCTGTCATATTGTATTTAATCCGCGGTGCACGTGCACGGGGTTATTAATAATAATAATAATCTTTATTGTCCGAAGGATATTTGTCTTCACAATCTGTTCAACACCCACAACAAAAACAACACAGAGCACATAACACCAAGACAATACAAAAAAAAAAAAAAAGATGGCCTTATTAGTGTTTTTTCTGCTCAAATTGGGACAAAGTACCATGTTTGGGACATTATAAAATATGAATCGGTGCTCGTGCTGAGAAAATTAATCCACCGCGAGTTGGTACACAGACTAGAGTGAGGCTAGACTACAGATATGGAAGCTATCACTTACGGGTCTGGCGGATGTGGCGCTTCTTCTTTGCTTATGTCGTGCATTTCACTGGCACTAGCCTCACGATCCCGCCTATGGTAACCACAGACATATAAAGGTCTCTGAGGCGTCTCTATCTCAAGGGAAGGCATTTCCTACCAACTAACTGATGTCACTTCCATCACCTCACAGCACCTCCTACTGGCCGTTCAGTGACTGTTCTGTGGTGTTCCCTTATCGTTGGCAGGCGTGTACGGATCTCCACGGGGAGTTTGTGGGTTCGGCTTGTGGTGACCACGGCCCTTACATCCCCGATGTTCTCTTCTGGTCCATCATCCTCTTCTTCACCACCTTCTTCTTGTCCTCCTTCCTCAAGCAGTTCAAGACAGATAGGTACTTCCCCACCAAGGTGAGAAGTGTGTGTGTGTGTGTGTGTGTGTGTGTGTGTGTGTGTGTGTGTGTGTGTGTGTGTGTGTGTGTGTGTGTGTGTGTGTGTGTGTGTGTGTGTGTGTGTGAAACCATGCATGGCACCAACCTGCACATCGGGAGCAATTAGGGGTTCAGAGTCTTGCTTAAGCCCCAATCCCCTGCCGGCGGGAGCAGCGGCTGTCCACATCATGAACAGCTCTCAGCGGGTAAATGGGGCTGGTCAAGGTCTCAGGTTCCAACTCCGATATTTTAGATTTTCCCTCCTGGACCCCCCTGGGGTTTAAGAACCACTGCTCCAGATGGTCTGTAATTCCACACAGCATACATTTAGAAGAGCAATATTTCATGCGAAAAAGAAGGCACTGGAGCAGCTCAGACGATTTAGGCCCTTGGTTTAATATAACAGGGTGCAAATAAAAAGTGACAACGTTTCGATGTCTAAGTTACATCTTCGTCAGGTCAAGCAATATTTCATATTTTGGTGGAAGATGACAGCTTTCTTTCTGTAATTTGCAGACTTCAGAAGAGTTATTTACGTGACTGCGCAGACAAAATAAAAGTTGGGAAATGACTGGATGTTCTGTCTTATTTTATTACTCCAAATTTGTACTACCTTCCCTCTTTTTTGCAAACTGTTTAAAGTGTTCAATCAATCAATCAACTTGCAAACTTCGTCAAAACTAGCAGATCCACAAGCTAACAAAACATAATATTATATCTCACTCTCCTCCTTGTCATATAAATGCATCCATCATTAGTATGCATGAGCAATCGGCTGTAAATAAATGTTCTTCACACGTAATTCCACACAATTTCAGTCTTCCTGTGTCAGTCTGCCTGCAGGTGTTGTCTCATATAATGTGAGCACTGTTGGAAAAAATGCACTGCAATTACTGTCTGAATCTGCTGAGCGCTTTATAGATTTATAGTCGATGCCCCTGGGATAGAGTACTTTTAGAGGCCCTTTCATCCCTTTGCCACACGGGCGTTCGTTTTTGCCGAATTGTTTTGGGGGGAGCGTCAAAATCACCCTAATAAAATGGAATAATAGGGCGGTCGCATTTGGCGCTGCACTGCGGCGACATGGACATAATACGCTTGCATGCGGGCCCTTTGTCTAAGACAAATTTCTTCCTCGGGAGACAAATAATAAAGAACCTTGAACCTTGAACCATGAATATACAATAACTAAAAACAAATCTCACTTGAATTGGATTGCAATACTTTACCAAAAAAAGCCCACCCCTAGCCCAGTGGTGAATCCGTCCCTGGCTGGGAGGCCAACACCAGCGTTCTCATTTATAAAACTGTGTTTGTTGAGTCCATTGTAAAGTTGTATGTGCGCACAAAGAATCTGAATCAACTTCAAGGCCCATTTAATGTATTAATATGTTTATTTGGGAGGGTCAGGGTCAGCGCATATTAATGAACAACACGCACACATACAATGCTGTGTAAATAGTAATACATGTACACCGGATTTAGAAAGAATGCTAGTTTCCATCCGTAGTCCCCCAATGTTCCCTTATAACTGTTATGTTGGTTATAAGGTCCCTGGTCCCTAACTGCAAAATAATTCAAATAATAATATGTTTTCTTTTGCTGTTTTGTGTAGGTGCGATCTACCATCAGTGACTTTGCTGTGTTCATCACCATAATGGTCATGGTGCTGATCGACTACCTGATGGGAATACCTAGTCCAAAACTCAACGTCCCAGACCGTTTTGAGGTACGAGGACCGCTTTGCCATATGTCATGCATTAAAGAATATACGTCTGTCTCTGTATACAGTATATACCATATAACAACTAAAATGACACAGAGGCGTCAAAATGCCGTATAATGTTTATAATGTTTATATCTTTCCTTCCAGCCTACTTCTAAGAACCGAGGTTGGTTGATGGACCCACTAGGAGGAAACCCCTGGTGGACTCTGCTGGTGGCGGCGCTTCCTGCTCTGCTCTGCACTATCCTCATCTTCATGGACCAACAGATCACTGCTGTCATCATCAACCGAAAGGAGCACAAACTCAAGGTCAGGACATACTCTGCCTGGCTGCCCTCACAGAAAACGTGCAGTAATCCTGGTCTCTAAACTGCCTCCCTGTGGCCAGATGGAGGGGAAAGGAACTGATTGGAATAACGTGTCCAACCGCCGGGGAAACTCCCCCCTGTCAGGTGAAAAGTCGTCCTCATGCATTGAAGGAAGCCTGAGGTCAGTCCATTGCTCTCCCAAGATTGTCAGAGGGACCCAGAATTAGATTAAGCAATTGACACTGAGTGAAAACAATGGGTTACAAAAATCGTGGGATAAAAATGTAGGAAAAATAATAATAATAAAGAATAAAGGACACACTCTGGCTGGAGATACACTTTCACTAGAGCATAGTAAAGCAAATGCAAAAAATATATACTAATGAAATAAACAAGTTGAGAAAGATTAGAAGGGGGGCGCCCGCTGGCCAAGTGGTCCAGGCACATGACACACATAGGCTTTGGCCTGACGGCACGCTGCGTGTTCGAGTCCCGTTCATGACAACCTTTGCTGCATCCCTCTTTGCTGTCAGTCTTCACTTGATACTATCAATAAAGGCAGAAAAGCCCAAAACAAATCTAAAAACAAAACAAAAAGAAGGATGAAACTGATGTTTAGATAGTAGAGAAACAGGAAAACGAGAGCAAAGAGAGGGAACAGGCCCCAGACAGAATCAAACTGGGGAGGACGTCAATTATCTGGTCAGCTAGCAGCACGTACGTACCACACACACACACACTCTGAATTCACTTCTTCCATTGTGTCTGTTGTCCCTTAATGTCACAGAAAGGCTGCGGTTACCACCTGGACCTGCTCATAGTGGCTGTCATGTTGGGCGTGTGCTCCATCATGGGCCTGCCCTGGTTCGTGGCCGCCACAGTCCTCTCCATCTCCCACGTCAACAGCCTGAAGGTGGAGTCGGACTGTGCAGCCCCCGGAGAGCAGCCCAAGTTCCTGGGAATCCGGGAGCAGAGGGTGACCGGCTTCATGATCTTTGTCCTCATGGGCTGCTCTGTTTTCATGACCTCAGCGCTCAAGGTGAGACATGTGAAAAAGGATGAGATGAGAGATGAGATTATTTATTCTGCCGTTGAAGTGCAGTAGTACCTCAGGGTAAAAAATGTTAGCAACCTTGCAAGTTACCCAGTGCAACCTTGTGTTGTATTATAGAGCGTCGCAGTCCCCGTGATGACGACAGGCCCGGAAAATATTTATATCTTTTCAAATGGGGGTCCGCAGGGCTAATAAGTGTCAATTTGGGGGTCCTTGACATGAAAAAAATTTGAGAAGAAAGTACACAATGTGGTCATTGGTTCTTTCCTCTTTTTTTCTCTCCAGTTCATTCCTATGCCAGTTTTGTATGGAGTGTTTCTCTACATGGGCGTCTCATCACTCAAAGGCATTCAAGTAAGATTGTATTCTGTGGACCTTTTGAAGCTAACATCATTTACTTGGTAAGAGATAAGAGTCTATGGTTGAAAGGAAAGCACGGTTGTGTATTGGTAGTAACGATAAGCTTTCCCCTCGTAATTCAAAATCTCCTGAGGGTTTCCAACTAAGAACTATTCGGACCGTTTCCTAAAAGTGTTTCCTGACTTGAATGTGTCATTAAAGTCCCTCTTCCTCCCATTCTGTAACCCTTTCCTTTCCTTTCAATATTGATTCTCTTGATTTGAGTTGCAGTGGGTTTATTCAGTGGTCACACAATGCACCTGTTGCCTTACACCATCTTGACATACAGCCCCTTTGACCGCCAACTACAAATTATACTGAGTAACTCGTTCATTTTCTCTGCACTTTTGCAGTTTGTTTGATCTTTCTGATATTCTTTTTTGGCTGAAATTGAAGCTGAATATAGAACAAACTGGAATGCCAAATGCATGCAGTCTAATCTGATTCGTGCAGACTTGTAGCTTCTTTAATGATTATTATAAGTGCCCAGCAGTAGTCAAGAAGCCTAAAACCATACTACTAAATGTGCTTGTCCTTTCTGCTATTAGCAGTATTGCTTTGCACCAGTAATAAATCATAAGGCTCTGAGCCTTACTACTTTCATGTCTCAGACGGTAACACCCTGCTGCGTACGCCAAACCTTTCTTGGCAGGTCTTGCCGAAATGAACAAGGTGCTCTGAGGACAAAGCTGTATTTTATATTCACTGAACTGAGTTTGAGCATTAGACCCCGCCAAATTCTAGAAAGGTGATTTTAACACGTACTGTATCTCCGCTATTAAAGGACAACTTTAGTTTTTTTCAACCAAGGTTCATGTTTTAGGTTGTTATTAGAGAAAGTAAAAGATGAGTGTTAAAACATTTTCGTTTGCTGCTTTCTTTAGTTTTAGGGATTTTAGCCGTTTTTGACAGGGGGGCGGGGGCATTCGAGCATGGGGCTAAATATGTATTATTTTACAAAACTTTATAGCGATTTATTTTTTTATTATTTACTATAGTCCTACTAGACCGCAAGAAATTACATCTGGCCACAAAAGATCACAGGATCTACTGAATGTGAAGGTAGCCTACTGGGGGGAAGCCACACTGTGTGTCATAGTCTCAATATGTCAGTTTGACACATTCAGTAGATCCTGTGATCTTTTGTGGCCAGATGTAATTTATTGGGGTCTAGTAGACTATAGTAAATAATAAAAAAAGAAATCGCTATGACATTTTGTAAAGAAATACATATTTAGCCCCATGCTCGAATGCCCCCGCCCCCCTGTCAAAAACAGCTAAAATCCCTAAAACGAAAGAAAGCAGCAAATGAAAAAAAAATTACACTCACCTTTTACTTTCTCTAATGACAACCTAAAACATGAATCTTGGTTGAAAAAAACTAAAGTTGTCCTTTAACATCAACCGACATGCTTTGACATAATTATTGTACAGGATTTAGCCATTTCTGGCAACAACACAAAATGTGTGCCATCTCTCTCCGTTAATTTACTGCCATCAGGTTGTGTAACACCTCAGACATTTCTTCTTTCTCAGTAGTGATATTCAGCTAGTTGGAAGATTTTGGAGGTGCAAGAACTGCCAAAATTTAGTTTAGTTTAGTTTCACCGTAATTGTATTATGGACCTGCTAAAGCCAAACAAAATTCAACTTCACTTGGAGTATGCTGCATACTAACTGAAATTGGCATCAGATTTCTGATTAGCAAGAAAAGTTAGAAAACACGTTTAAAAATATCTTTGCAAGTTAGATTTGAAGCGCATTCCTAGGTGGCTTGAATTGCAATTCATTCAGATTTGTCTCAGTCCGGACACTCAAGTCTGACTCGTACTGGTCTGAATAAACTAATCCAATCTGATCACTTGCACATAACACTGTGGGCAGTCAGTCAGTCATCCTATAATTCGGAATTACTAAAGATAATATTTATTGTAAGTCATGTGAATTTTGTATGCTTTATTGTAAAATCATTAAAAAACTTTGATGACAAAAAAGACTAAATCCACCTCTGTTTTTTGACAGTTCTTTGACCGTATCAAGCTGTTCGGAATGCCTGCGAAGCACCAGTCCGATCTGATCTACCTGCGCTACGTTCCTCTGTGGAAGGTCCACGTCTTCACGTTGGTCCAGCTGACCTGTCTGATTCTGCTGTGGGTCATCAAGGCCTCCAGCGCAGCCGTGGTGTTCCCTATGATGGTAAGTGAACACACAGAATAAATGCAGTGGTGTAAAGTAACTTAAGTACATTTACTTAAGTACTGTACTTACGTACAAGGTTTTGAGGTTTTTGTACTTTACTTGAGTATTTGCAATTTCCAGTACTTTTACTTCTATGCGGACGATTTGGCAATACTTTCTCCCAGTAGTGCTGGCTTTCAACAGCTGTTACCTGAATATGGTGTAGCATTTTACATCAAATATAATGTAAACAAGAGTGTAGTTATGATCTTCAGGACGAGAGGGGATAAAGACCTCTCCTTTCCTTCTTTTTACTTGTCAGATCAAGTGTTATCTATTTGCAGTAAAGCCAAGTATCTGGGACATGTGATAATTGACCAACAGACTGATAATCTGTATTTATTTATTTGTTTACAATTTTATAGCGATTTATTATTTTATTATTTACTATAGTCCTACTAGACCCCAGGAAATTACATCTAGCCACAAAAGATCACAGGATCTACTGAATGTGAAGGGGGTACTATAGGGGGATGCCATACTGTGTTGCATGGCTCAACATGTCAGTTTGTCAAGCATAGGCTATAAAATTATGCAATCATAACTCTCAGTGCTGCTAGTGCACACACTGCACACACCAGGAAGTGGTAACAATTACAAGTTACAAACACAGGTCAACGTGAAACGTGTCAAGTACCTGCAGTGATTAATAGCTGCTGCCAACTAGTGGTAAGTGGACGTACAGGATGAGGCTGAATAATTGACAAGGCTGATTGGAAGGCTACTAAATAATAATAATAATAATAATTACAAAAAAATACTTTTTTTTTGGGAGGCCCCTGGAAGCTCAAGGCCTGTTTCAATTGAAACGATTTAAACCTATGTAAGGGCACCACTGGGTATCGCTCTGCTTTTTGGAAGCACTGTGTATTGTAAAACTGATGTTTGTTTGGGATAGGGGTGTTTGTATGTAGTATTTTATGTTATCTGTTTTTAATTGGACCCTGAACAAATAAAGTCGATTGATACTCCACTATATCTGGAATCTTGTTAACAGCAGTCTCGTTTACTGTAGGTTCTAGCGTTGGTGTTCATACGGAAATTTCTGGACTTCTTCTTCACCAAGAGAGAGCTGAGCTGGCTGGACGACCCGATGCCTGAGAGCAAGAAGAAGAAGCTGGAGGACAAGAAAAAGAAGGAGCGGGAGAAGCTGGTAACGGTGAAAGACAAACATTGATTGATTGATCGAATACTTTATTATACAACAGGTCGTTTCGAGGAAGCAATCTGATTGGTTGAAACAGCCTTCTAGCCGTGCTTCAAACGTGAATGACGGAATGCCTAATCAAAACATAACGATCAGCTGCTCTGTTCTTCCAGAGTGCAGCCGACTGGGTTGCTAGGCTAGCGACTTTCTTGGGACATTTTTAGCGAATATCTTTTAATGAAATTCAGTGAACATGTTTTATTTTTAAGGGTAACTGTTGTATAATCGCAATATTACACTCGAGGGTCGTGCTTTACGTCATTAATGCACTTCTGCGCTGCCGTAAAGCATACCCTCTCATGTAATATTGCTTAATTAACAGTTAGCAAAAGGTACAGTGGTATGATTATACAGTGGTGCTAAAAGGATAACACAATAAGCCCTGAAGGCTTTGTTTCCATTGTGGGTCCTTTGTATTCAATTCGTAGAGAAATGGCAACCTCCTTTCTGGAATTAACTTCATGTTTTCAACTTATGTCTCTGAGACTAAATTGAATGGATGGGGGTTTCATGTGACAAACTCAGGCCCTGTCATAACGTTTGCTTCATTGTTTACCTCAAGTAAATAGGCCGGTTTTAGTTTCTTTACCAACTGAGCTCATTGTGTTACTATCCCTGCTGTCCCAGGAGGCAGACTGCAGACTGCTGGAGGAGGACCATACTGCTGTGGTGAACGTTTGCTACGCTGACACAAACAGACTCACCATCCCAGTTAAATCACTGTCGGGAAGGTGAGCGCTTGTCCTCACTGGTGTACACACAAACTCCCATGGTAACACTTCCACCCGAAGTGCATTGACACATGGTAACACTTCCACCTGAAGTGCATTGACAATTACCAGTGATTTATTACACATTATTATTGAATAACACTGTATTCTGGGTTGGTCAATCACAGCATTCTGCTGTTTCTGGGTAACGGTAACCTTGCGTCACCGGGCTAGGATAGCATGTAACCTGTTGCCCTGCTCTGTTTATGTTGTTGGAAGCATAAAGTACTGTTGTGTAATCCATATTTAGTGTAAAATCCATTTAGCGTCTAAGAAGCTGTGTAATAAGTGGGATAATATGCAGTAATATACACATATGAATCTCATTATTGGAAAATAAATCCTTACAGTGAGACAGGATGCCTGACTGTATTATATCCCTTACAGATATGTAGCCTAATCATTAGGCTACATATGTGTAAGGGATATATACCCTAATGCACCGTTTATACTGCGTCATTGTTCTTATCACAATATAATACACATATGAATCTTATATGATTAGCTCTGCAGTTGTCACAGAACGTTTTAGTGTTGTACTCTACAAGCTCACAATGTTTGGCTCTTTCTTATTATTATTTGACAATTTGGACAATATTTGACCAGTTTTTATTGTATAGTTTACTTTTATTGTATAGATTACTCTTGATGCATTAACGGCCTTTTTCTTTTCTTTCTTAAAAGAAACAAATACGGTACATATTTGAGACTCTTGCCGTACCGTTTGAAATTAAAACACAACATGCGTACACATCATACTTTAATAGCTATATGTTAGCATTACATCAGTGGACAGCTGATTGATTGAAAATTCCACAGTTCAAGGAAAGCACACTTCGATACAAGGTCTGCTAAGAGGATTGATATACCCAGAAAAGCACGGAGAGTTGTGTACATTGGGGTCCTCCATTTTCAATTCATCAGCTGTGTGTCATTATGTTTATCCTGAACAGATCATACAGAATAGGACTAGTGACTCACAACGGGCCCATGGAAGAGGAGGCGGTAGGGGTGGGTGTGTCCCACGCGTTTGAACTTTAACCCCCAATTAGTGACATTGAACTGAGGTAGCGGTGAACGCATGGCCCAAACCCTCACCTCTCGCCTTATTAAGAACGGACCGTTTGGCTCAAAGAACCACAAGCGCTCTGTGTGTTGTGTTTGGTGCTAATTATTGTGGTATAATGGTGGCAACGCTCATTATAATGTCTGAGCCTGTTTATTGACGTGTGGTGTGTATGTGTACACAATAATGCTGTGGAAGCAGTAATCCCTTGCATACTTAGAAATACACAGAGAGAATGTTGAACTGGAATATGTCTATTGTAAAGTATTTCCATAATGGTCAGTGCAAAGTGTGAAAGCAATTTAATTTATTTTTCTTCTTAACAACCGTCTTCAAATCAAACTACCGGTACAGTAATCGTACAGTAACTAACTGTGGAACAAATATACTTACTGCAGACAGAAATGGCCAATGTGAAACCCTACTTCGCTTGAGAAGTTACACTAGCACTATGTTCTTGGTTCAGAATTAAATGATGAAAATCAGTGCCTCATGAGCGATAAATCTGTTGTATTATATATTTTTATGTAAATAAACAATTTTTCCTTAACTGTAAGCATGTCTGTGCATGCCAGTGTTCTGAACTGATCCTCAGTGTGTGACTGTGTGTGTGCGTGTGTGCATGGAAAGCCGTGCACTCGGGTCCTTTGGCTGTTGGCTCATGTAGCGTAGCTACAGTGTGCTCATGCTTGCCAGTCTTGATTGATTGATTAATTCACAGTGAATGAGTGAATACAGTCACTGTTTGCATTGTGACTACTGTATGCATGATACAGTGGACTATTAGGCAACATACATTAGACTCGTATGTATACTGCATCAGACGTACTCGTACAGTGTGCATTTTACAGTGAACTGTGTGTGTGTCGTTCAGTGGTACTTAATTGTTCTTCATATTTTTGTAAAGGTGCACAACTAACAGAATTTCACATCTGTAAGTGCCATCCAGTAATCAGTAATCCAAACACCATC
The DNA here is from genome assembly GCF_964188405.1 of Protomyctophum parallelum. Classification (NCBI taxonomy): domain Eukaryota; kingdom Metazoa; phylum Chordata; class Actinopteri; order Myctophiformes; family Myctophidae; genus Protomyctophum; species Protomyctophum parallelum. The sequence continues at coordinate 30,940,783 of NC_139697.1, read as the reverse complement.
TTTATTTTATTTTTCTTCTCTGCCCCCCCCCCCCCCTCTCTCTCTGTGTCTCTCTGCCCTCTCTCATCTGCAACAGCCAGGAGAAGGTGGCCTGTGTTAGAGTCAACGTCAACCCAGAGTCCACCGGGGAGAGCTCCACTGCCGAGACATTCTTGTGATGAGGAAGAGGAGGTGGCCTTCGTTTCTGAAACAATGTTCCACCATACACTGATAGAGCCCTCCCAATGAGAGGGGCTGTCCTGGCAGTGGGGATGGAGGGGCATGTTGTTGAGGCAGCGCAGCCTGCCTGGACTAGTTCTTTCTAGAGGCCAACGGATGAGTTTTTTTTTATTCACCCCTGGAACGCAAGCCGTTTGTCTCCGGTACACTCCGGTATGACTGCACGGCACGTCACGCAGGAGTGGAGGGCGAATGGGTGAATGGATGCTGCCCTCTGGCGCAGAAAGAAGACCTTATGTAGTGAGTTCTCACAATCTCAACACATCCACAGATGCCAAAGGAAGGGGGGGGGGCTTACAGGCACAGAGCTCTGATCTCTGCCATGCTGTTGCTTGTATGCTTGAGCTGAGTTTTAATTTCCAAACCAGGGTTACTGTAGGTTTTCACTTCTGTTGTATTTCTGTTATGGTTTTTAGCTGATTCCTAGTACTGTACATCTTGGTTTTAGCTTGTTGTTTTTATGTTATGCTCAGATTCTGTGAGCTTTCTTTCACTTCTAGTGCAATGCTTCTCACAGTGGGGCCAAGGGTCCTTGAGTCTCCAGCAAAATTGGTTAATATGCCATCGAAATCCGTTTTAAACTACTTTAACCGTATTTTATACTTCAGATATTCGAGATATATATGTGAAACGTTGTGAACTTTTAGAGCAGCTATTCTCGAATATCTGCTCTAAAAGTTCACAACGTTTCACATTGTGAAGCGTTGTGAGCTTCTAGATCAGCTATTTTTGATCATCTTAAAAAATGTTGGAAGATTTGGAATAATCTGGAACATTTTTAACAACATAAATCTTTTCTCACGACTCCCGGCACAAAATCCTTTCAGATGGGCAACGTGGGCGTGTCCACGGCCAAATACATATCAGGTTGGGGGTCCTTGACATTACAATGTTTGAGAGCCACTGTACTAGTGCACAATATACCATCAACTAAACTACACCAGCTTCACACACTTTACACTTCAGCCATTCAGGTTGTTTTGTGATCCGTCTGCCAACTGATTTACTTAATTAGTAATGTACAACTCACAGAACTTTAAAAACAGAAACAACAAAGAAGAATGTAAGTAAAAGGTAGAACTTTGTTGTTTTCTACTTGCTTTTATTTTCCTTGTTTTTTCCATTACAGTGGCCTTATGCAGTGTATTAACCTGTAGATGGCAGGTTTACTGAATTACAGTACATGGTCTTTTTTCCGACATACAAATACCGTCTTTTTACTCCAACAGTTCGACATGACATTAGACAGACAGAAGTTCCCGCAATAGTCCGAAAACCGTAGTTTAGACGCGCAACGGCAACGCAAGTGAGTGTGCGTGTGTGGGTGCGGCGGCAACGCAAGTGAGTGTGCGTGCGTGGGCACGCGGTGTGAGAGGGGGGGAGGGAAGGTGAGAGGGGGGGAGGAAGAGAGAGAGAGGGGGGGAGGGAGCGAGAGAGAGGGGGGGAGAGACCCTGCTGCGATCGCGAAAAGTCGCAAAAAAAAAGAAATCCGGGTCGCCGGACAATGGTCAGTGTCGGACCATTGCCCCGCCGGCTATTTGGGTGTCGGAAAAAAGGCTGGTAACACATGTACATAATTTATTAAATGTGATATAATGAAATACTGATTCTGTAAAAGTTGTATTAATGGCTTGGTAACTACTGTAATAGTACTAATACAGTATTACAGTGTACTTTGTATTTTCCATAGATTCATAGAAAATAATTCACTACAATAATTCCACTGTAAAATGTAAGTGTTAATGCAGATAGCACTACTCGACTATTACTCCATAGTATCACTGGCACTACAGATGTGGGTAATATTGGTGCTCACAGGGTGGTCAGATTATTTCTAGGTTAAAGACCCAATCATGACAGCAGCATACCGGTAACCACATCAGTAGCCACAACAAATAATGAACATGAAACAGGATTGGAAACAGATTTTAGGATTTTGGATTGGGCTGGCTATTCAAATGTGCTGTTATATGGTAGAAATAGTTAATCCTTAAAAAATGTTTATCAGGAAACCCCTTTCAGAGGCCATATGACGTTGTTGTACTGTACAGTAAGCACTTTATATTCATTCTGACTGTGGTTGTCTTTGTCACAAGGTGGCAGTGTTAAACGGTTTTGTGTCATTGCTGGCGTCACAAAATAAATTATGATAAACTTAAATGATAGGGTGCAAAAAAAACTAAAAAAACGGTTCTTACACTCAGTCCGCTGCACCTGTTTTTATACTGTCTGTATCTTTGTCTGTAATACTGTATATGGTGTAAAGATTCATGTGGAAAGTTTCAGTATTACAGATGCCATTTTATGCAAACTATTTCTACTGTTCTTGTAAAATATGTAGATGTATTCTATTGGTTTGGCTCATGTAAGTGCGGTCCCGTCTTAGCAATAAATGAAGTACCATGCAATGTATGGATTGGCAAATGTAGGTAACGATCATCCGAGGGAGATGTCTGTCTGTCTGTGTGTCTGCTTCAATGGGTGTATTGGTGTGTACAGTAGCTAACTAATTAACTATACAGACAATAGCTTATGTGCCTTGTAAAAGCTCCTTGTGTGTGAGTCTTGTATTGTTAATGTGGTCATACTTATTGTATCTAAAGATGTGCAGATCCACATGTGGCACACTTAAAAGCCAAAAACAGACTGCCACCCTATGAGAGTTTTAAATATGGAAACCCATTTACACCACTGAATACAATCCTAATTTGAATTTAATTCCCCCCCCCCCCCCCCCCCCCACACACACACACACACACACACACACTTCTATCTAAAAAATATGTTCCCCCACCCCCACAACTGCTTGTTTTAACGTTTTGACTTTATACTGTCTGTTGAAAACAGTGATTATTTTTAATACAAATACTAGGCAATTGCAAGGAAATTAAAGCATTTAAGTAACAATTCCAAGACAAAGCACAGTTTTCATCACAATCCATTTTATCCAGTGGCAGATGGACTTCCATACTTAAATCATACAGTATGTTGCTCTAACGTGAAATGATGCATGTCCAAGTTTGGTTCCCCCTGTTTATAGAATATACTGTATAAATATGTTTTTGCTGTAGCATTTGTACACTATTGGAAAACTCTGTAATCCATATTGAGGTTCTCATTTTTTAAATGTTTAGTAGTGTGAATCAAAATGATCTTATACCACCGATATCAATAGAAAGTTCCGCTCTGAAACAATCATTTATTACGAAAGCATTTTTCATAAAAGCATTTTCAGATGGCATAATAGCTGACAATATTATGCGTTATTCCAGTGGTCATTTTCACTTTCATTGTGCATAATGTCATCTGTATTTATCATCTGCACAGAGACCAGTGACGTAGTACTAGATTAAAGAGACAGAGTGATGTATTTATCTATCGGGTGATCCTTCGAAAAAAAAAGCCAACACTATCGACAACAAAAGAAAAGCAATTCTATTTTTCAGAATAGTATTAATTTGTTTATTTTCTTAAATACTATTTTTGTGTATCTCCTGTCAGTCTAATGCTATTGACTGTAATGTTTACTATGAATTTATAGATGTCTATCAGTTTAAAAACGGTGGGTGAATTCTGTTTCACTGTCTGATGATGTGTTTACAAATACATCCCTAATAACCTACATGCCATTGACATGTTGCTTACATCACTGGTTCTGAATGTGGGGTCCAGGGACCCACAGGAGGTCCCCTGTTAAATGATTGACAGTTAGGAACCAAATGGACATGTGCATGAGGTTAATTATACAGTGCAGATTTGAGTCAGAGATAAATATTGTATCAAATGAGGGTCCATTGCCTAATGCATATAAACCTGTGGTCCTTAAAATGACAAATATTGTCAATGGACATTTACATTGTGATGTTTCACACACCTGACATGAGTAACGCACAGAACATCGATCCTCCTGCTGTTGAACTCCTGAGAAAGGATGAAAGCTATTTTTTGTAATGGATGACAGAAAGCAATAAAAGCATAGAATTACATAAAGGTTTGTCGTTCCTTTATTCATTCAAGTCACTCAGCATTATTTTCCACTATCAAACAACATGCCAAAACTACAGGTGCTTTTATGAGACCACTAAAAAAGATTTATACTACAGAAATGTCATCCATCTGAAAGGTATGTTACATTATGCACTCAATACGTGGTCTGGGCTACTTTTAAACAAATTATTTAATCAATGGGCGTGGCATGGAGGTGATAAGCCTGTGGTCCTGGAAGCCCAAATGTACTTTGATAGCAGCTTTAAGCTAGCTCATTTGTATTGCCTTCCTCTTGGCAATAGAACCTAGATTCTCTGTGGGATTCAGGCCAGTTGGCTTGTCAGTTAAGCACAGTAATACCATGGTCAGTACACCAATTACCAATTACTAGTAGTTTTGTTATTGTGGGCAGGTGCCAAATCGAGCTGGGAAGGAAAATCAGCATCTCCATAAAGCCTGTCAACATACAGAAGCACAAAGTGCTCTAAAATATCCTGGCAGATGGCTGTGTTGACTCCAGTGTGAAGTTTTCACTGTCAGTGGATCAACACCATGCAGATAACATGGCCCCAAAATAATCAGTTTTATCAATTCCAGAGTCAACACAGCCATCTACCCATTCTACCGTATTAGGATATTTTACATAAAGGTTTACATACTAATTGGTGTGCTTAAATGACCAGCCAACTGGCCTGACCTGAACCCCACAGATATTCTAGGTTGTATTGTCAAGGTGTGAAACACTATTCAACAATACAAATTAGTTTAAAGCTACAGTATCAAACTAAATCTGGGCTTCCATAACACCTCAACAGTGCCACAGGGTTATCACCTCCATGCACCGCCCATTGATGTATTATAAAAAAGTTTTAGTGTTCTCATAAAATATTCTAATATTTTGAGATATAATTTTCATGAACTGTATGCCATAATCAAGATCAAAAACGTTAAAAGATGTTCACTTTATGCGCAATTAATCTAGAATATATTAAAGTTTCACTTTTTGAATTATATTACGGAAAAACATGAACTTTTCCACGATATTCTAATTTCTTGAGAAGTACATGTAGTGTAGATGAAAAGCAAGAATGTTATGCTTGCCCCATAAACGAGCAGGTAAAGGTAAAATCTGGTAAAGGCATGTAATATAAACATGTATTTGGGATCTTGCATCACTGTTTTGTTTTTGTGAAGCACTTGGTGAACTTGCTTTTGAGAAGTGCTATACAAATAGTTAATTTATCTCAAGCATCATTCCTGAAATAGACAAATACCAGCTATCATATAATATATTAATATTAAGGGCCACGGCCCACTATGTAGGCCTACATAGGCATGAATTTTGAGTAAAACAAAGTTATATTCTATTGACTTAACCTTACAAATATAGAGAAGGGAAATATTAGAGAATGTATTTGCAGAAAATTAGAAAAGTTCCATTATAAATTTTAAACCCAATATAATTAACTTCAGTCCCCGCTCTGAGCAGCCATCAGCTGACATAACTGTCAGCAGGCATATCTCTGCTCTAAACAGGTTGCTCGTTAACCACCTGTCACTGAATATAAGGAAGCATTTTGTAAAATAAAATAATAATAATAAACGGTAATATGAATCGTCATTGTAAGTCAGTGTGGTAAAGTAAATACACTATAAGCATGACATTTTCAACAGAGCTTTATTGTTGTAGAAGATCAACTGAACTGGCAAACGTGCGTTGACAATGAGGAGGAAACCAGTCACAGATCACACCAGATTTGTGTCAGACTGTTCAGTAGGCTACATACAGTCCAGTGACAAGAGGCCAACAGATGCTTTGAAACATGAATGAGGTTATCGGGCGGGGACACTGTTCACTCCTCGACGTTGCCATCACAATTGTACAACGTGCGGAGCTTTTTAATGTCAAGTTTCGTCACGTTAGTTCTCTGTCCCATTTTCAACCCACAATCACCAGACGTATCAGTCTTTTTGATGGTGGGATCGCCGTTCTTAGAGAAATATTTACTTCCGTAGTGCATGATGGAACAAGTGTCATATTCACACTTTAACATGTTACCGTGTATCGCGCGAAAGTTCCTCTTCATCTTCGGGATGATGTTCTTATAAATAATCTCGATGTATTCCTTGTGGTCCGGCCGTGTATGTTCGTGGTTGAGACCCAGAGCATGCATGATCTCGTGACAAACGTTACCTTTGACGCAGTAAGGCCCGACGTACAACACCTGCGGTCCACCGATGCAACCGACGTAGGAAGCACAGCCACGCTTGTGATAAGTGAACACCAGGTAGTTGTGGTCGTCTTCGTCTCCCTCTTTCCTCTCATGGAACGTGACACATGTGACGTCGGATATCATCTTCATCGCTTTAGCAATGGCAGTTCTGTGGGTCTTTTTTAACTTGTCCGTGATTACATATGCTATTGGTACCGAGATGCTGGTGCTTCCGTCCACTCCTTCGATCACTTGTCGGTCCCATATGTGGTGCACTGCGTTCTTATATGAATCCAACAATATATCCCCTTCCACGATGGCTGTAGAATCATAATAATCAACATAATCGTCGCTGCTACAATGATCATCATAATCGTCGCTGCTACAATGAAGCCCGATCTCTGTCTCTGCCTCTGCTTTTATCGTTGGTGTTGTATCATTTCCCCACTGATGTGTGGTATTATTTTCCCACTGATGTGTGGTATCATTTTCCGACTGATACAACACCGGCAAGGGACTGCTGTAATTGCTGTTAACGTTTCTAACAAATTCAGAGAAAGCAACGATTTTGAAAAGCATCTGAAACATGACTGCAGCCTGCAGGTGCATGTGGGTGTGACTCGAACCCTCATACAATAACTGAGCAAAGTGAAGTGTTCCAAAGATTGTTTTTTACAATGAGTGGCTGCTTGCTTGGATGTGTTACCAGGTGCAGACAGTGGGTCTAATTAAAACTCGCTATGTCACGGCGGGCGGGGCCCTGGACTGGAACACTCGTCTCCGCCTACAGGTGTTTTCAACTTTTCAGTTATTCAGGCCAATTAGCCTACGTCCTGTGTGGGCGACTGGGCGTGCATGTCGATTATAAGTAGCCTAACTCTATGGCACTTTGCCAGCTCTCACACTCCTGATAGTTTTGTTGCACATTTCCTCAGGTCATTCTTTTTGCCCCATAGGTGTTTGTGACATGTAGGCCGGGTATTTGTTAAAATCTATGGTAAAAGTCAAAGATATCATCCAGTACATTTCAACCAAAATGCAATCTCCTATCAGCTGCAACAGGTGCGAGAGTGACTGATAATGTTAAGTGATCAACACAACAATTAATGGGCTGCAAACTCCTGGAACAATGGCTCAGCATTTGGAAGCAGAAGAGCCCATAAACCCGAGAATAACGCACAGACGTTACGTTTTTTAATTTCAGAAAACCTATGGACTTATCTAGCCACGTCACGTGCCAAAAGACTGGTGAGGTTTTGAGACAGTCGTAGAATACTGTTGTCTTCAACTTGTAGGCCTACTGTAGTAGTGAAGTTCCACCCGTGACCTCCCAATGCATGGTCTACCTGCTGACTTCATCCACCCATCATAATGTTGATTTACCTTATAAAACATGACATCAGAGAGGCTCTGGCTGCTTTGCAGAACATGAATGATGGCAAACTATTGGGGTAAGATGGAAATCAATCACACAAAAAAAGAGAAAGAAATGCAGCAATATGCATGCAGATCTGTTTGGTTTGTGCTGCAGCTGATGTACCTTTATGGAAATGAATAAGATGAGCAACTGGTATAAAGAAAAATAAAGAGACGATCCGGGCACTGCCAACATGTTTCGACCTAACCGGTCTTGAATTCTTGCTCTGATGAAGACCGGTTAGGTCGAAACATGTTTTTAATTTAATAAAGGCTTTCCTCCTCTTTTTAACTGAGTGCCCGGATCATCTCTTTTTTTCTTCATGCCTTGATCCCGTTTGATCTGTGTGAGCACCTTTTTATCATCATCTCTGTCGATTAACTGGTTCGTTTTTCTTTTTCTTTCTAAGATGAGCAACTGGGTTTAACTTTCCACTAAGTTGAGCATATTTATATGATTGTTGTACCACATATGGCTTTATTTGGGAAATGGGCTGCTACAGAGAAACTAAAGGTTTGTTCTAATAGAATGGGAACATGAGCTTTTTTGCATGACCAACTTATACTGGTTAAGTTAATTGTGCCAAATTAACGCCTCTTTCAGTAATCAATTTGTGAACTGCATTATCTTGGCAAAATGTTTTTGTTTCTAGGCCGGGTAAATGTAAAGTGTGAAACCCCCCTTCTCCCTCAGGTTAATATCTGGTGTTGGTGCTGAAAGCTGAAATGAAAAAGATATACCATCTTGAAGGTAGGCCATGCCAATACTTTTTGCACAGGCAGTTATAGGTGTCTTGCAGTGTGCTCTGCTGTATGTGCGCTAAACTGGCTGTTGGATAGTGAACTTTATTGTATTGTACATTGTTCAGTATGCATTTTAAAGGCTGATTTAGGCTAGTTTTGAACCCTTCCGACCTCTACTGATTTTGTTTCAATGTATTTACTTGAATTTTGAGTACACCATCCAGGGATGTGCAGTGTTAGAGAGGCAGGGGCTGAAAGCTCGTAAGAGGGCACTTTTGGACAAAACTAGCGATTAGTTAAACGCAAAATGCTGTGTTGAAGTTCAGGAGACTACGGGGAGACTTCCGGTATAAATATATGACATGGAAAGGAAAGGAGTGGCATTTGCATTTCTTTCACCGTGTAGTAAATGCTGCATTAGTGCTCTGGAAACGGCAGTTGCTTTACAGACGGGTAAAAGGGCAGGGGCTGAAGCCCCCTTTGATGTCTATGTGTGCACGTCCCTGCTTCCATCACTGGATGTAGGCAGCTGGTTCTTTGTTGCACTGCATTGAAATATGAAGATTCAGAGTTTGGCCTTCAGTGTTCAATATTGTTAATTTGTTGGTTTTAGTACAATGGAAAACATTTCTCTTGTTCCATTAAGTCCTCTAAAACACCACTCTTGTGGTATACAGTATAACATTTGATACAGGCAAATAATATGGGTAGCAATCCCAAGGTCAATCCAAAAGTATGCATGTCAGCCTTCCAAACCATTAATTACTCAAGTCCAGGATACCTAAAACAAATCTATACTTGTGTGTATTTATTTCTTCCTTTCTTTCTTTCCAAACTCAAGTCGAGGGTGAATTGGTGCTGGGGTTTGTGCAAACCATATTGATTTGGAGACTTGGCTATTGAGACAAGTGTTACAGACGGGTGATTTCAAATAAATATTGAATCTTGAATCTTGATCTACTCATTGACCTAGAGTAGTATAGAGGGTATATGGACATGCATAAAGTGAGTGGGGCAAAGTGACTTTGATGTTGTTTAACGTCATTTAATGCAATGTGTAAACTGACAACCCATTTAGGACAGTGATTAATGTGTACTTTTGGGACCAAATAGCATTCAATTACGTTCTAAGAAAACTGTCAGGACATACTTAAAACTGGTCGTATTCGATTAAAGTAAAGTAGCCCTTTTAAACAGTCTTGCATACAGCCACTACAAGCTGGTGAACAATACAATATATCCAAATTAGACAAATATTGCAACTACAGTATAAAGACAACACTTGTTAAGGTTGTGAAACAGAATTAGTGTTTTCCTGGTACAACATTACAAAGATGCTCACCACCATCTACAAGTATATAACAAATTATAGTAACCAATACTACTGTATACTTATTATTTCTACCATAATAAAGCATTGTTTCACTAATCCAGGTTTCCAAGGATTCAGACAGCCACTGCACACTTGCATCCATTGTCTTTGCTTCAGAGAAAAACTGTCCTCTGATGAGCAGTGGTTCCATATTGATTCGCAACGTGGTAGGGATGTAACTTTCCAGTGTAGTTTGAGTTAAAGTCAATGACACCCGCCGGTCGCATGTGGACTCCAAGAGAGAGTCCCCTTGCAATTGAAACAGTTCCTCTGGGTAGCAGGTCAGCAAAGTGACTCCTCTCTTACTGAGGAAAGTGTTAGTATGGGTAACTGTCATTGCCCTGGGCCCTGTGTGTGTTCAGTTTGCGCTACTTAGTGAAGGTGCCTTTTTTTATGTCGACTTGGAGGCTGATCAGCCTGCATGATCACCTGTTCAATTCCAGGGGGAGGGGAAAGGTGTCTCTGTATTAGTGACCCGTACAGGCTAGAGAGTCAAATAGGAGTAGGATGGAGGTTCCTCACTGGCAGGTGAGCCAGTAGGGTAAAATAGCAGTGGCAACACAGAAATGTATGGGGAGAATCAATTGGTATAACGACTAAATTGGGAGGGGGAAAAATAATCGTCTGGTTAAAAAGAAATCTTAAAAAAAAGAAAAAAAGACAGGCCTGTAAAAAGTCATGCAATTGTGGTAAAACCACCGTATTTGAATATATAAATTAAAAACAACTCACAAGGAGCATTATCTTCAGTGCACTGACTGATTGTACTCAAGGGCAGTGCTTGCACAGACGGTCAGGTTGACACGCCTCAAACTTCCAAGTCACTCCCTAAAGGCAACTTCACCCTACAACTCAGTTTGCAGCATTAGGCGGCCCCTCTGGAATGAGAGACATGAAGAAAGTTATGATGAATGACCAGGTGGAGGACAGGAAGCCCACCTGTGGGACACCGTTAGGATCTTCTGCCCCTTCCTCTCCGCTCTCTCCGTCATCATCCAGGCCTTCATCCATCACCCGTTCCTGAATGAGAGGACTGATTGTATCAAACAGGCCAATGTAGTGCCGGCCGCAATATGTTCAGCTCTAGTATAGACTCTAGAAATATAGAGCTAAAAAGTAGAGCTGGGATGTGATTTTATTTTTCAAAAATAGCAAAACTCTAGCTGATATATAGATTTGTGCTATTTACCATACTATTGTCACAATATTGATCAAGGTACAGTATATATATTTAAAAAATATTGATTTTGTCCATATCGACCAGATCTCATATGTTACTTAGTGCTCTAGGTCTAGACCTAGAAATAATAATAATGCTACAGTAGCTGTAGTGATATGCTGTAAATATACTGTATATAAGTTGAAATAAAACTCTAGTCTAGAGATATAGTGCTGTCAGTTTCAAATACTGATCCATGTCTATGCAAATGTATGTGTTGTAGACTGGAATCTCTGAAAGTGACTACCGGTACATCAATTCTGGGTAATCATGGTTTACTCAAATGCCTCTCAGCCTGGGGAAGTATTCTTGATAAAAGGTTACAAGGATGAATGAGATTACTACCATCTCTTGCAAATCAGGGTTATGGAGCTCTCCCTCCACGTCGTCTCCGGGAAGCCGGACTTCATTCTGAAACCAGCCTGCTTGTCCCCTAGGGAACACACACAAGACACGGGAGGATGAAGGGGAGGCGAGGGGAGGAAGGAGAGAGAAGGAAGGAAGGCAATTACAGTTTTAGTTTATTCGAATAATCTATTCACTCCAATATCAAACATGCTGCCCTGATGTGAATTGTAGTTGACAAGACACCACAATTTTCCATTTGGAACAAGATTTAAGAACGGAAAGGGAGGGAACTCACAGGTAGAAACCCAACAGGGCGACAAACACCAAGAGGAAACGGCTGAAGGTGGAGTAAAAGTAGACGATGCTGAGCAGGATGGCGGCGCGCGCCACGGTGTACGCCCAGTCCAGCCAATCACCGTTTTGCTCGTCCTCGTTCAGGACCTCCCCTCCCTGGGCATTCATCTGGACCTGCTGCGCGTTGCCACGGCGTTCTTCCGCCAGAGGCTGGTTGGGCAGACTGGACGACCGATGAGACTGAGCCGAGGCCTGCTCTGGCCTGAGATGCTGAGTAGAGGCAGCCCATGCTTGACTGAGGAGAGATGGGGATTGTGATTTTTTTTTATAGCTTGTAGATCGGCTATTTTGCTATTCGTTGATGATTATGTATTATTTAGGACTGCGATACAGAGACGATCTGAACTTTTAACTTTTTCGTATTTGATTTCACTTGGACAACTATTTCACAGTGATGAGACATACTAATGCATGTAGTACTGCTGAGCATAGAGCTGCTGCCACCACATCAGTGTCATGGGGGGGTACGTGGCTGCAGCGGTCACATTGGTGAGCGAGGCTGGCTGTGGGGCGTGTTGGTTCCACGAGTATCTGGAAGAGAGAAAAGATCCAGTTAGTGGAAAACTGGAAACTATTGTGAGCCGTGTGAAAATGTTCAACGATTTCTTTGTGCACACTCACTGCACACACACACTGCAGTAGTAGGATGGCGTCCACTATTCTTAGAATGTCTTGATCAGACTTCATACACTGCCGTCAGATTGGCTCAGTATAAGTTTGGATAATTTCATTTAAACATTCACAGGTGAAGTCCGTCATTCCTGTCATTTTGCGGCTCACGGGCAATGGCCATCGTTTGCGTAATTTCATTAACTACCATTCATCATTGACTTTGCATGCAAGCGTGCCAAAGACTGTTTTAGAATGGCTGGTTCAACCACCCTTGGGGCATCAGCAATACAAATGTGTGGGCTATTGCTTGGATGGTTCTCGAGAGATGCAAATGACAGACGTACGCAGGAGTTGTAGAATTTAAAGATCGATGCATACAACGGTACACTCTTACCCATGCATGAACGCATGATGCATGGGGTAGTAAGGATATGGACCCGCTCGATGTCTCAGCCCATCACCACTCTCCCCGGGAGAAGACGAATGGATGTTCTGACTAGCTGAGGCACTGCCAGGATTCTGACTGGTCTGAAACATGAAAAACAAAAGAGCTAGAGTGATATTGGTATGTAGTATGGTCATATTGGAAACATCTATTCAGCAGGAGCTATAGATATCTACTGTAGGTGTAACTGATGATGAAACATGATGAAATTAACAGCATAGGTGTGATGGTGTGGTTATGGTACCGCAGGGCCAACGGAGGGGCCTTCGGGGGACTTGTTAACGCTGCTGCCGTGGGGCTTTGGGGACCCAGGAGGTGTCCGCGACGCACACACCAGATGAAGCATGTGGTATTCATCGTGCTGTAAGAAAGCACCATAGATCATTAGCAAACATTAGGCAAACTATTGCACAGCCAACGGCGTGAAATGAAATGTCCATTAGTGAGAGCTAATTAAAGGAGAATACCGGACCAGTGCTTTTCTTACCGTAAATCTGCTCTTTTGGTAGAGGCGAAAAAATAAATAAAAACAACATTCAAAGCGGACCGCAGCTCAGAGCATGCATGCTGGGTCATATGCTCGTTCGCCTTTTTACAGAAGCCCCTTTGGGACAAAACACTGTCTTTGGTCATTTTGAAAGACAATGTGTAGAAGCGATCGAAATATGAGATTTAGCCTAAGACCCAGCGTGCACGGTCAAAGTTGCGCTGCGCTCTGGAGGTTTTTCACCTGTACCACTCGTTATATATCATACTATAATTAACCGAATGTCTGAGTGTCTGTCTGTCTGTCTGTCAGAAACAGTGCCGTAACTACTTACTGCCTGCACCAATCACTCCCACTTTTCACACAGGCATTGACCATATGCATGTGGAGGGCGTAACGATTGTTCGATTTGACACATTAATGATTATTAATTAATTTATTAGTCAATTACACCCAGGCGCACCCAGGCGCAGTACCCTTCACGGCCACAAGAGGGGGCAAATATCTCATAACTGGTAAGGACTAGTTATAATAACATTCTAATCCGGAATTCTCCTACGGTGTATGTTTTTCTGACAGTATCATTTGGAAAATGATCGGTATTATTTTTTGCCTATGAGCCATTTGACTTTCATCTTGGGCCTTATGTATTATGGACCATCAAGCTTTATATTTCAAAGAACCTTATAATGCCAACCTCACCATCAATTCCTTCAACCTGGCAACTCTATTTTTGGCATATCATAGGCAAAAGTTTAAAAAATAAGTTTAGAGTTATATCTGAGAGAGGGAGAGAGACGTTTTTCTCCATTTGATACAAGGCAGCAACATTTACCTTTCTTAGCACGTCTTTCAGGGTGAAGTGGTCCAAAAGCAGCTTCCCAGAATACACCAACCTCTGGTCTTTGGAACTCTAAAAATACAACAGTGAGAAGTGGGTTAGCAGAGAAGATGTGTGGATGGTCTCAAGTCTGGAATATTGTTCGCCATAAAGCTACAGTATGTAAGAATAGTTTTGTGTGTGTGTGTGTGTGTGTTTCCTCTGGAAAAACCCAGACATGCTGACTTGTGCATTTAGACCCTCCGTCGTGGGAATTGATGACGCAAGATGGTGGGTTTGACCGCGTGAGAATAGAGCAGTGGAGTTTACAGGATAGATGAGTCTTAAGTGGATTAGACACAATGTAGGCCTACAGCAAGGTTCCAGCAAGGTTATAGCAAGGTTCCCCTCAGGCTATATGCTGCTGTATTCAAAAGGGACTGTGTTAGGGTCAGAAGTTCAACTTTCTCTAATCCGGTGACGGTCCCATGCTAAAATAAAATGCATAGAAAATAAATATGGTAAACCTGGCTGGTGCCCTTTCACAGTACAATTTCCCCAACACTGGGATTAGGGGGACACAATCCCAACTGTGTTTACAATAAGTGCCGACAGAGCAGAAATGTTTAAAAATCACATTGGCAGCATAAAGGAATTTCACCTGACTAGTACCCTCCATTCAGCATTCAGCTCAAACAAAGATTCTAATTTCTAAGAATATTACAAATATTATTTTACAGTGGTCTATCACGCTTAGCCAAATGGCTATTTTTACTTAATTATAAGCCCTTGTTCATCTCAGCACAGTGAGCCGAGCACACACACAATCATTTTATTTAGAGACATGTTAGCTGGTTTTCATTCACTACTCAAATGGGCTACATGCACGATGCAACCGCCATTTTGGAAAGAACTTGGGCCCCTTCCCTACTTCACAGATGTTACCGCTGATACTAATGAAGACTCAGTTCCATTCTGGTCAAACAGTAAGGATGCTGCTGCTATAGAGCGTTGCAGTCCCACCCCCTTTCAGAACGACGAGTGGCCCAGGAAATAATGCCCCATTGGCTTTTCATAAAATATTTATTTAAAGACGTTTACACTGCAGACAATGCCAACTCGGATTGTGACAAATCATGACAACAAACACAATGTTTTGGGCCGATCAAATAATTAGTAAGAAGCAAAACAAAAGTGTTGTACCCTGCCTTTTCTTCTTTCTAATTATTTGATCTGCCCAAAACATTGTGTTTATTGTCATGATTTGTCACGATCCGAGTTGGCTTTGTCCGCAGTGTAAACGTCTTTAAATAAATACTTTTGCATGTTGGCTCACTCAGGAAACACTCTGCTACACCAGTGGGTCTCAAAGTGTCCTTGAGTGGGTTCCAAATGGCCCTGTACGGGTGTGTAACTCTGAGTGTGTAGTGTACCACATTTGTACGCTCAAGAGTTATGGGGGTCTTTGAAATTAAAACGTTTGAGAACCACTGCACACTAAGTGGAACAGAGCCTTAATTAGTATCGGTATCACCCGTGAAGGAAGGAAGTAGGGAAGCGGCCTGGAAGTAGGAAGAGTTATTCTATAACTAAGCACACTGTTGTGTCCTCTATAGGCTATTTGTGAGCTTGTAGTTTTTGTTACAGGATTTCAGCCCCTGCCTCTAACACTCTCTGCACGTCCCTAACGATATTGCATGGTTTAGATGGCAGAATATCAATGCTTAAATGTAAAGTGCATTGTAAATCAAATCCATCATTATTGGATTATTATTATTATTAAATAAGAATGCCAGATTGAAAGTGGATAAGAACATGGACAAGGTGGAAATAATGATGGAAATATAATTCATATAATTATATTTCAAAGTTAATTTAATCCAGCAGTTTTTTATCCAGATGAATGGTAATGAGTGATTAAAAGCCTAATGATCATACATTATGAACTGTATACTCACTGGTTTACTGGGATACACGTCTGACAAATGGGCCTTAAGTTTCTCCACTGTCCAGTTCTGGAAGCAGTTGATGGTTTGGTCATTGTACTTCTGGTTGGGAGCTTTGATGACCAGGATTACAGGGCTGTCCACAACACCTTGTTCCATGTTTCAAAACCATCTGTCTTCAACCCTAAAGTCAGATCTGAATCGCTCGATACTAGCGCTAAGTTGTTAGTGATGCTCTTCTATACACCGTCCGGTCCACATAACTCCTTGGAAGAACAATGTTTTCAGACCTCAGGCTGGTCAGAGAATAGCTGGAATGTACTGTTGGAAAACTGATTCAAGCCTCAGCTGCAAGATGGATCAGATGGCACACACATGGCCCTGTGGGACAAATAAAGATGGAGATAATGATAAAGTTGATCTTCCAAGCATGAAAATTCAATGGGGATGGATGGACAATATTGATTAAATCAAATCTCACACACACATAGATAGAGATAGATAGATAGATCTCACTGAATTAGAATATTTTGTAAAAGTAAATTTTCTTCTGTAATACAATTCAAGTATTTAAAATCTTTTTGTTTTAATCTTGATGATTATGGCGTACAGCTCATGAAAATCAAAAAATCCTATGTCAATGAATTAGAATATTTTACGAGACCACAAAAGAAATATTTTGTTAAACGAGAAATGTCGACCATCTGAAAAGTATATTAATGTATGCAGTTAATACTTGGTCTGGGCTACTTTTGAAGACATTATTTCATCAATGGGGCGTGGCATGGATGTGATCAGTCTGTGGCACTGTTGAGGTGTTATGGAAGCCCAGGTTTGCTTTGATAACAGCCGTAAATTAATTTGTATTGTTCAGTCTCATGTCTCACACCTTCCTCTTGGCAATACAACCTAGATTCTCTGTGGGGTTCAGGTCAGGCCAGTTGGCTGGTCAGTTAAGCACAGTAATACCAGTTACTAGTAGTTTTGGCTCTGTGGGCAGGTGCCAAATCGAGCTGGAAAGGAAAATTAGCATCTCCATGAAGCTTGTCAACATACTGAAGCACAATGTACTCTAAAAAGATGGCTGTTTTCACTGTCAGTGGACCAACACCATGCAGATAACATGGCATAAATCAGCACTGTTTTCCAGAATCTCAACACAACCGTCTATGATATTTTACAGCACTGTGTGCCTCCGTACATTGACAAGCTTTATGTTGATGCTGATTTTCCTTTTCCAGCAGCACTTGGCACCTGCCCACAGAGCCAAAAATACACAGTGATGATTTAGGCCAATGGTTTCAACACTGCCATCTTTTTAGAGTACATTGTGCTTCAGTATGTTGACAAGCTTCATGGAGATGCTAATTTTCCTTTCCAGCTCGATTTGGCACCTGCCCACAGAGCCAAAACTACTAGTAACTGGTGTACTGACCATGGTATTACTGTGCATAACTGACCAGCCAACTGGCCTGACCTGAACCCCACAGAGAATCTAGGTTGCATTGTCAAGAGGAAGGTGTGAGACATAAGACTGAACAGTACAAATTAATTTACGGCTGTTATCAAAGCAAACCTGGGCTTCCATAACACCTCAACAATGCCACAGGTTGATCACCTCCATGCCACGCCCCATTGATGAAATAATTTCTTCAAAAGTAGCCCTGACCAAGTATTAACTGCATACATTAATATACTTTTCAGATGGTCGACATTTCTCATTTAAAAAAAACAATTTTTATTACAAGGAATAGTTTATCAGGTGACTAAGAATATCAATGCACTGAATGCAGGATGACTGAGATGACTACTTAAACTCGTAAAATATTCTAATTCATTGAGATTTTTAGATTTTTATGAACTGTACGCCATAATCATCAAGAAATACTTAACTTTATGCACAATGAATGGAGAATATATGAAAGTTTCACTTTTTGAATTATATTACAGAAGAAAATGAACTTTTACAAAATATTCTAATTCAGTGAGGTGGAGCTGTGTGTGTGTGTGTGATATGGTATTTGTTTGAGAAATCATTAGTAATGTGAATTTCGATTTAAGTATTTATTAACAGTTTGCAGAATTACAGTACATTTCAAGCACAACTCAATACAAAAAACTGTTAACTGTGAGTGGACAACCCAATAAAGCACTACACTTGTTTACCTTGTTCAATTCATCATAATGTTAAACCCAAACATGGAAAACGTCATTTAACTCAGCTTGTCTAATCAATTTATAGAATTACACTACACCTTTACTGCAGCCTGAACTAATTTATCCAATGTTATAGCCAAATATGCTATATTGCTATAGCTGGGTAGTTTGTTTATATGATACATTTATTTCATTGTCTATGTAGAATCAATAATCATTATACAAGCAAATATTTGGCACTGAAATCAATAGTGTTGACTGAAGGGAAATATGTTGTCATTGCATGACAGATTTGTGACAAAGATGGCGATAATGATACAAGAAGCAAATGAGTATAAATAGGCAGTGGAGAGATGTTTTATTCTAGTGATAGACTCGAGGTGTTGATAGAAGGAAATTATAGCACTAATATAGTAATGTAACGTTATAAACATTGGGGTAAAACTACAATACATACAGGAAAAGTCCATGTACAACAAATCTTAGCCCTGAAACATGACTGCCATGATGATTATCATGACAGTCATGACGTAACTGCACCCTGTTTTTTGCAGTATAAAACGTATATATAAACATTCGGATTTCAAATATAAAGTACTCACAATTTGTCCCACGGGTGTTAGTTAGTTGCTGCTCCAGCGATTAGAATTTCTGCGTCCCGCGTTGTTTAATAAAAAGCATTTTTATCTGAGCGCCCCGGCTACTTTTTTCAAAAGGGGTTCGTTTGGGAAATCCACAGTTGCACACCGGGAGCGCACTCGCCTATTAGTCTGTATTGGCAGGGCGGTCAGCGTACCTATATCGAACACACCGAGTGCCACCCTCCTCCCGACCGATAGGGGCGCGTAGTTGAAAGCCAATGGCAAAATAACAGCTCGGATAAAAATGCTTTTTTATTAAACAACGCGGGATGCAGCAATTCTAATCGCTGGAGCAGCAACTAACTAACACCCGTGGGACAAATTGTGAGTACTTTATATTTGAATTCCGAATGTTTATATATACGTAAACGTTGTAAATGTAGCGAGCGCAACAAACAGGGTGCAGTTACGCCTTGACTCTCGTATGAATACGAGAGTCAAGAACCAGGGCTAAACAAATCTGTGAGAATGTATAGGCTAACATTTAACAGGGTCGCCTGGGTCGGATTGGGCCTTTGACGACAACAAAGGTCCACTAGACTAGACACGACACATTTTAGGGTAGATCAGATAAGAAGCACGGTCCAGACTCCAGTTGACAACATTAAACAACCATGGGCTTCCAATCCAAACAGGACCACTATAGCTTCCCAGGTTAGCAGGCAGGGAGACGGCAATAAATGCAGAAGTTGTAAAGGCGAACTTATCTGGCTGAAAACACTTATTAGGGCATTTCGTCTCGAAACACACAAACGACAGGGAGGTGAGTTTACATACCTTCGATAGCAATGAATCCCCAAATCTCTTGAAATGTACAAAACAAGCTTTATCGTGGTTTACTATCGTGTTATTCGCAACAGAACAAGAAGATGGAGCAATCCATTGCGGAAGTGACGTCACAAGGGAGACGAACAGCTGATCAGATCAGTCCATTCATGATGCTGTGTACTGTAATTAAATATTGTAATGTATAATGCGCAATACTTCTAGAGATTGTATAATGATTATTAATTAGATACATGGTATCCGTTTCACACTTGACATTCTTTATAACAATAATTAATGCTGTGAAGCCTGTGGTTTTAAAGAATACCATTTTAAACAGCGCAAATGCAACTCTCTAATGATATTTGGCTCCATCTAGTGTTGGTGGTTGACGCCAACACTACCCTTAGATGTATGGATTGGATTTCGTTATTTATTTTTTGGTTTTCTTTTTAGTTTTTATGAACATAAATCTGACACATCTGCATGTGTAGTAGCCATGCATGGTTCACAAGACGTGTTTTCAGGGCTACATCATGTGTATGGAAGATTTAACAGACTACACATGATAATTATACGAAAACAGGAGGGAGCGTCCTCAAGTTTCCTATATGTTCCCTCAACTCAGACTATATGTTCCCTCTCAGGCTTATGTGGATTCTCTCTCTCTCTCTCTCTCTCTCTCTCTCTCTCTCTCTCTCTCTCTCTCTCTCTCTCTCTCTCTCTCTCTCTCTCTCTCTCTCTCTCTCTCTCTCTCTCTCTCTCTCAGATCAAAGTAGTGCTCATGCATTACAAGGAATAGTCTTCATCAGGTGACTAAGAATATCAATGCAGGATGACTGAGATCAGATTGTCAGAACAACTACATACTGTAGAGAGGGATGTTATAGAAAGATTGCAGTGCATAAAATCTTCATTACAAAGACAAATTAGAACAATTAATCACAAGAACGCCAGGGATTATGAGGGAATGTCTTTACTTAGAATAATAGTTCAACCCTCCGGTAGCATTGCACAGACTTTCATAGCCACTCGTCATCACCCGACAACTTACTAAAACAAATGTGTGACCCATTCTGTGAAAAATGTATGTTACTGCCGTCAGACTATTGAAATGGGTATTGACTGAGTGAGTGATTCACCTGTTTAACAGAAAAAAATCTATCTCTACTGTAGTGACAATTGGCAGTCATTGTAGGTTTATTATTGGTCGATGTCAGTGCAAAGACGCTTTCAGTGCGTCAAGGCATTAATGGTGCGTTCACACAGGCAGATGAAACAATGTAAAGACACGTGAGATGATTTGCAGAAGCTACAGTACGTACTTTTTTTCATTGTAGCTTTTACATATCTGCCCGTGCAAACGCAACATCATATTCTAAAAGGCCTGCTAGCGTTAGAGAAAAGGCCATTAGTGCCATATTTGACCCCATGATTTTGACCCCATGGACTTTCAAGATGTATATATAGGCCTACACAATTTGACATTTTGGCCTGAGGGTTCCATACTATACTGAATGCACTACTTACATGATTTAAGTTACAAGATACTGGTTTTAACGCATAACAAGTCATTAATAACTTGTTATTAAAACAGTTTATGAATGATCTGATCTTATAACAGATAGTTATTTTAAAGTGTTACCGGGCCCATCACACCTGCTAAAATTTGCACACGCACATTTAAATTGAGGATATATTTCAATTCAGGAGACAAGAAGTAGACCTCAGGGGTCTCCTGCTAAAATCAGGAGTGTTGGCAATAGATTATATTGTGAGGCAATGGGACAATTTAACTGTGCTATTACTCATAAATGGCCTATTCTATAATGAGCACACGTGCTTTAATTGTAAAATATTGATTTTATTCAAATTATAGCTATTCTTGCAGTAGCTATTATATTGGGGGAGAAATCCGATGTATTTCGAGCTTTTAGGATTACCTCCTATGGATGTATAGATAACTAGTAACTACCTTTCAAGTGCTAATATTGTCAAATAAATTCAGATGAGAGAGAGAGAGAGAGAGAGAGAGAGATTTTCCCAAATATATGAACCCCGAAGGAAAATCGTGTTAATTTATGGCATACATGTTTTTTAGGGGTATTAAGGTCTGCTGAATCCAAATCTGCTGTATGCCAAGCTCAAAAATGGCCGCTAAGCCCTCAAATGGAGCATTTAAAGATGGCGGCCACCACTATGCTGAAACATAATAAAACACATTTTGTTTGACTAAACAAGGCAGAAAATAGACTGAAAAGTCCTCTTTTATGTTTTCATATATGGGGAATACAAAAACAATATTCTGATTTAAGATCAATTGTGAAGAAACCACTTTTATATAATTTATAGTGACAATTGGCCTCTTTAGTCCAGGCCCTTAGGGATATTTCGTGCTATCAGTCTAAAAGCACCATATTTGGCCCAGATGTAGTCCAGGGCATGTTCTAATGATTTAGCTAGGGGGCCTGAGCTGGTGACCTTCACAGTCGCCATAGTGGCTAAATCCAATATGGCTGCCACCTGAAAACGGTTTTGGCTATATCTTCTGAACCAGATGAGCTACACATGCAAACTTGGTGTCCATTTCAGGATGTTTGACAATAAGAAACATTTTGGAATACTTATCTTTATGATTGGGTGTGTTTGGACACCTAATTTGCATATGTCCAAGAAACTCATCCAGTGCCACAGGTGGATACCAGTTTTGGCCCTCGTTGCCACCGAAGTCCATTATAAATAAAAGAGAGAATTTATAATTATATTGTGCATGTAATGTGAATATCACCACCTGAACACCAGATTAGAGGAATTTTCCAAATCTGGATAAAGGCGCCCATGGCAACGAGGGCGTCACGGGATAGGCGTCCAAAGGCGTCATGTGGCACTGAATGAGGTGTTACTTTTGACACTTTTAGCCTTAGAAACATTGGAATGTTCTTATACTGTATGTTGTCGTCTGGACCCTCATTATTGGTGCAGGCACCCTCACATGAGGGTGGCCTGGTTGCTCAGTATAGAGCACTCACCTTTCAACCACAATAGAGTATGTGCAAATTGTGCATGCATAAAGTGAGTGGCAAATTGAGTGTCAAAGTGAGTTTAACGTTGTTTAATGGAGGTATGAGCTGCAAAGGCCAGAAAGTGTTTTTTCCACTCAGTAGGCATAACTTCCGGGTATGATGATGATGATGTCACGTGTACCCTCTATGACTATGCCATGGCTTTGATCTTGGGCTGATAAGAAGGCACTCTGACCTTCTTACTTGTACTACTTACTGTTATGGAGTCCCATATACTGAAATCATGAATATGACAACCATGCAGACACAATAGCAGGGGGATGGGACTAGCCACTGCAACCACATGGATGTGCTAAAGAAAGATGCTGATGTGGAAAGCACAACTGGCTAGAATCGCTAGATGTATGGGGAATCGAGATAGCTGAAGATGCAGATAAAGAAGTCACTGGACATCAGAGTTGATCTGCACAGGCTCCAAGGTGAGGGCAACCTGTCAGATCCAGTGTTGCCTCCAAAACTGCCTATATTCACAGCCTGTTAGCACATGGAAGAGAGGCAAAGCCAGTGACTTTTGGAGACCAGGAGCATTGCAGATATCATGAACAGGAACGTCCAAGTAGTTATTTCTGCAGCCAAAGCCAATCTAGAGCTCTGTGATGCCTCAAATAAGTGGATTGCAAGAACTATAATTGATAGACAAATGCCTTTATGGCCATTGGCCCCAGCATGGGCCAGGTACAGAACTATTATTGTGTCCTTTTCAGGATGGTTTCAAGGCTGTAGTGCAGATAAATCGAATCCAGGTTAGTTTGAGAGCACATTTTTCTTGTTACAAAGCAGCAGTTAACCCTACATGTCATCATTCGTGAGCTCATCACTGATAAGCCCCCCAAAAAATCGCTTCTCCAGTTACTTGAAGAAGAAAGTACGAGACATTAGGTGTACACGTTGTCATCAATCGTGTGCGTGTGTTCATGCGTGCGTGTGGTGAAATATCAATGATTGCTGGTCTGATCTAAACAAATTCTAAACTTTAAAATTGTACTTTCTAAACAATTTCTAAACAATAAAATTGTACTTGTACTGTTTCATATGTTAGCAATAGCTGTATCAAAACTACTTATTAGTTACTTATTTTATTGTTTCAAAATCTCTAAATTGCATAGGTTGTTTGTTTTGAGTTTAACTCAATCTGGGCGAAAATGTACAATAGATTTTGGTGAATAGTGACCATATTGGTAATAAGCAAATTAAAGTGCTCTAGTCTAGATATATTTAATCATCATAATACACCAGGTTTACCAAGAGTGTTATAGGAAGATTTGGGTATAACAAATCTTCCTATAACTGCCATCTTGGAAATATACAAATTATACTTCCACCCAATCATAAAGATAAGCATTTCAACATATATCTAATTATTATATCTAATAATACATGTGAAATACACAACAAGTTTGCATATGTTGATCATCTGGTTCAAACATTACATCCACCGTTTATATGTGGTGGCGATATTGGATTTGGCTGCTGTGGCGACCCCGAAGGTCGCTGACTTGGGTGCCCTAGCTAAATCATTAGAGCATGCCCTGGGCTACATCTGGGGAAACTTTGGTGATTAGACTGATCCCTTAGGGCCTGGACTATTCATAGAGAAGCAGCAAGCCGTTTGTGGCTGATATTTTAGTTAGGTCATCAGTTTATACCACAAGTATTAATATTATTTTTAAGCAGTTTCTGGAGTTGGTTACCTTTATACAATGACACATTATGTACATAATTATCAAGAATATATATAAACTATTGCATGAAGTTGGTCGGAAAAATATTCGCCAATATATGACAATTTTCACTATGTATGAATTTTAAGCATTTTCCTCAAACATGATTTCAAATCAGAATATTGAATTGGATTCCCCATATATGAAAACATAAAAATGACACTTCAGTCTTATATTTGTTACCTTGTTTAGACAAAAATATAAGCATTGTATTATGTTTCAGCATAGTGGTGGCCGCCATCTTTAAATGGTCCATTTTGAGGGCTTAGCGGCCATTTTTGAGCTTGGCATACAGCAGATTTGGATTCAGCAGACCTTAATACCCCTAGAAAACATGTATCCCATAAATTAACACGATTTGCCTTCAGCACTTTAAATAAGCACATATTCTGAAATTCTGCCTTGACTTGTAAAAACAATCTGGAATGGTCAACCAAGTTAACAGACATACAGGAGGCCTACTGCAATAAAGTGGATGGTCTGTGCTGAATGTTGACACTCTAAAATAGAACCGAGCTACAGTATGAAAGACACGCCAACATCTTTTGACTCGCCCACTTGACGCCTCCAGTGTGGGTACAGCCATTGTAAACAAGGGAAGAGAAGAGACACACACTTCGTGGTCGTTGACGCATCGCTAACACAAAAATAAAATAAAAAAATATGCTTTATTATATGCTTAATTATAAATAATGCATATAAGTTTGATAGTAGTCTCCTATTCTATGTTTGTATATTATTTTATAGCTCAGTCCTATTTGTTTTTTTATTGTTTGGGGATCCTCTCCACTGAACAGGCAGTTGCAGAATGAAAAAAGAATGATCAAAGTTAATTATTAGAGAAGGAACTCCAGTCATTAAGAATACTTCAACAGCTGCTAGTGTTTCAATAGGAACAGTGACTAAAGCTGGGGGGTGAGGATCTGTAAATACTAAATATTGTTGGAAATTGTAGTCAAAGGTGCAAAGATGATGGTGGTGCTCATGAATTACAAGGGATAGTCTTCATCCGGTGACTGAGAATGTCAATACAGGATGACTGAGATCAGATTGTCGGCAACAAAGATCAACAAATAGAGAGGGACGTTATAGAAAGGTTGCAGTGCATAAAATCTTCTTACAAAGACAAATGCCCATTTAATCACATGATCCCTAATGTCCACATTGCAGCTTGTAGATCTACCATTTTTCTGTGATTATTTGGTATACATAGAGGGGGAAAGGTATAGGGCCCGGCACATAGTAATCTCTCAAGAACAGATTCAAGCTGCGACAAACAGCAGAGGGCACAGTTTTTTCCTTTAGTTTTATCCTGGGGGACACCGGTCAAACCGAATCCTACTGTATTTAAGAGTTCAGTGATATAAAAAAAACACAGGTGTAGAAAAAACTGATAATTATGGTCAGATGATGTATATAATCATTTATCAAGTGTTTTTTGTTAGAATGATGTTCCAACCCTCCAGTAGCATTATAGTAGACTTTCATAGCCACCTTACTAATTACATTTGTCACTCGTAAAAATGTCTGTAATGCTGCATTCACATGGAATTAGGCAAGCAGTAGACGACGGCAAACAGCAAAACCTGCTGGACGGCACGGAACGGTAAAAAGATTAAATATTTTAACATTGATGCTGTCTGCCGCTACCGTCGCCGGTTCTGGCTGCCGTGCCGTCCTGTTCAGTTTACTGTCCTGCTCCCGTCCACTAAAATTACTTCCGGTTTGCCATCTATCGCTTGCCTGATTCCATGTGAATGCAGCATTATTCTTATGACTATGCTACAATTTAAGCCGGGCTTTAAGCCACATATCAAAACTCAAAGGTGTATGACATGAGTGAGTCACCGACCGGTTGATCAAAAGGAAGACAAGTCATTGTCAGTCAATGTCAAGAGGACAGATATGCAATTAAACCCTCCTCCTTTAGCCTGACACTCTATTCTATGAACAGTGATTTTTCTTTTCACACCGTAGTTAGTCATCATGTAGGTACGTATTACTGTATGAATCACAGAATAGAAAGCAGGGGCCTCTACTGTGACTCTCAGCTACAAGGCCAATCACAGGCTACTTGATTTCCATCTGTGCTGTGCAGCCTGCAAAGGTGCCAAGTGGCAGATCTCAGAGAATAGAACAAGACACAAACAATCACAATTTGTAGAGCCGTCAGAAAACAAGAATGATTATCAGTCAACTGCCAGACCACAAAATGATCTCTAACAATGAGTGTTGAAATTCTGTCAAAATGTAGCATACAAATATACAATGCATATGCTATGTGGTATCTTCCTTGAATCCGTTCTCAAAGTATGCTCATCCTGCCCAGTGGTCAGGCAGTTAATTAAGCCTGCTACAATGTAACTTTTATTAGATCACTATAGTGAAAATAAGACCAACCCAATACCTGTAAATACACTGGATGGTATACACTGGCAAACAGTGTTATGGAGTGAATCAAATTACTATCTCATTATATCTCATTTCTCTTTTCAACCTCTGCATGGGACTGCCGGAAATATCAACAAATAATAATCATCACAGACAATGTTTTTCAGGCAGTGAAAGAAATGGTTCTCTGTGACAGAGGATAAAGGATTTGGAGGCAGGAAATGAAGCACATTGGACATCTTTGATGTCTAATGATTGATCTGGCTGTATCATGAGTGGAGCCCATTGTAGGGATGTGGGTGGGTCACTTCCCCAGGTATTTTACCAACAATAACAGCATACGGATTTGATGAGTTTAGATTGGATTTCTGCAAAAATGAGGCCTCATGACGCAAGTAAAAAAAATATTAAAAAAATCGTATGAATTATTTATTTTTTAGGTCCACTGGCGGTGGGGCTCTAACAATTGCAATGTCTTGACCAGGGACGTGCAGAGAGTGTTCATGGCACAACCCAGCACTCTTTAGCTAGTGGAGATGCGGTGTAACAACATGGATTTAGTTCAACACAAAATATTGCGTGTTCAAGTTCAGGAGACTTTGGAAAAAAGCAATTCTCCTGAATGCTGCCTTCAGGTATGGCATGGAAAGGCAGTGGCATTTGCATTTCTTTCACCGTAGTAAATGCTGCATTCATGGTCTGGAGAGGGCAGTTGTTTTACAGACGGGGAAAAAGGGCAGGGGCTAACTTTATAGTTAATTAGCACTATAGTCTCACAGGAACACCAGAGTTAACAAAGCCATTCTGCTGGTATCCTGTGGTCATTGAACTTACAGTACGCAACCCAATAGTGGTGTTATTACTCAAGGGAATCTCCTCACTTTAAGATTGACACTTTAGGCATTTAGCAGACGCTTTTCTTAATCCATAACACATAACACATTGTAATACATCAAATACAATATACTCATCAATAATCATAACAGTAGAAAATCTGTACGGGAGACACTTTTTTTGCAGAGCGTGGGAGTCGATTGTTTTACACAGGTTAGGGTTAAAGGTATATTCAGTGATTTCACTCAAAAAACCTTAGGTTTCATTTTTGGCTGTGGGACCCAGCCTTTCGTCCAATCAGGATAGAGAGTCAAAAACGAAACCTAAGGGTTTTTGACCCCCAGGGGTTAACTGGGGACAGGGAGGAACTCCTTATATGGTCAGCACACTCTATAGTAGAGAGGATTATCACAACAAAACAAAAAAATAAGTGATATTTGAATTAAGTTAAATCACTGAATATACCTTTAAGGTTAGGTTTAAGCATAGTTTTTGTGAGGTTAGGGTTAGGTTTAGGCATAGTGTTTGTGAGGTTAGGGTTAGGTTCAGGCATAGTTTTTGTGAGGTTATATAACCCCAGCCTATACTAGTAGTAGCGGGCGCTGTAAAACAACTTAAACAAGCGTCCCATCAGCGCCCATAGAAACCCAGGCTCTGCAAGTGCTACAGTATGTCTACATAAAATGCTATGTAAATTACATACGTTTCAAGGTTCAAGGTTGTACTTTATTGTTACATCTTGTGTACAGGTACATAAGAGTAAAACATATTTTAGTTTGGCTTCCTTGTAGCCTTAGCATATGTAGCATTATGTAGAGGAAGTGCCCCAAATATAGCGCCAGGAGGCCGATTCCTGCAAAATGTTCTGTAAGTGCAGTAGAGTAGCCTACTATAATCGATGCAATACTTCTAGATTGTAAGTGCTTGTCTCCTGTTTGGGGACATACTGTAGGCCGGGTCTTTTTGAGATGAGGGAACATTGGAACATAAGGCTGAGGGGACTTGTGCATCCACTGGGTGGCAGTGTGACTTAATTCTTATGGTAAAATAATGTTGAAGAGACCATGCTGCCTCCACTCACACTTCTAAGGCTTCGTACACACACATCAGACAGACATGCTCTGTGCTGTCCGTGTTTCATGGCCGCCTCAATGCTTTTCCAATGGAAGTCACGTGGTTTGACCAAACGGTTGTGTGTGATGGGGGGAGGTGGGGTCAATCAAACACAAGTGTTTGGTCAAACCATGTGACTTCCATTGGAAAAGCATTGAGGTGGCCATGAAACACAGGCAGAGCACAGCACAGTTGTTCTTTATGTGTGTACGAAGCCTCATAGCATCAATCAAACAACCAGGCTAAAAGTCGACACTTTTATTATTGAAAAAAGGTCATTTCTGTGGTTTGTCAGCAGGCACTTGACGTCTAAAGTGTAGGGCTCAAGTGTTTAATAAAACAGACTTATTTATACAGCCCACATGATACAGCTTGTCCGTTTATGTGTACATGCATGCACCAGAGTCTGACCAGACGACTTCATCAACTGCTTTGAGTCGCATTATCTACTAGTATTGCTAGTAGTAATCAACAATGCATGTTTTTCTGTTAGTACTAAGGATTATGTCTGACTGTTGCAGTCATTGCACTTCACCGCAGGTCAGAGCATCAGGCGCATGTTGTCCAATGTCCATCATGTCATGTAAAATGGTTAAAATTTAAGAAATGTCTTCTGTGCACCTCGATCCTATGGTGCAGAACCCTGCCTGAAGGCACTGCAGAGATATAATACCTATAATCTCACCATCCCTGTGGACGGTGGACCTAGCCATGCTTCCAATAGTTGGCCTGCGTCACTGGTCTATATCAAAGTAATATGTTTTTTTCAGTTAGATGACCATCTACGCACACACGTCGAGCCTGCCTTAGAAGATCCCCATGGCAACAGGTTTCCGATCTGCAGGAGTTCCATAAACGGATTTCCTTAGGGTGGAGTGTAGTAATGAGATGGCAGGAGATTTCTGCGAGATTGTGAGAAGAGTTTTTCTGTTTAAAACATTAATGAGTTCGGCAACCCTGAGATTTGTGTCGGCTGACCCGGCTCTCTCCGTTATTTTTATATAATACCTTACCAGCTGAAAAGAGTTAGGATGAATGAAGGAGGCCTTGATAGAAAGTTTGACTCATCACTTCCTCTCTCAAGGGTGCCTAAACTTTGATCAAACACACAGGAAGCAAATTTCTTTGGTTGGAGGTAGGTAAGCTGTGCCCATATCTGGCTCGGGGGAGTCAGGGATATCATATTGTCATTTCAAGCAATGTGCTTTTCTGCGATACCATGGTTGTGGCATTGAGATGTTTGCCATCTGTGCCATCTGCCATCTGTGTTACACTGCAGCTGGTCTCTATTACGGGTATTTTAGCTAACATTAGCCTAAATAGTGACTTAGAACCACAAGCAAAATGCTCTGTTGCCACATCTTGGTGGGTGTGATACTGTGATTAATTAGAGACTGGCTCCCAGTGTTAAATTAGTAGAAACTAAATATAACATAGGGAAAAGATAATCATTAGCATGCAATAAGAAGTAGAGTAGTACCTTATTTTTAAGAGATATTTATAGAACATCTAACTTGATAGCTTTTTTAATAGCACATAGCCTTTTGAGGATTGATTGATTGATTGAAGAATTTATAACGTTTTGGAGAATTACAGTACATTTCAATCACAACTCAATACAAGACTGTTAACTGTGGACGACACCATAAAGCATTACACTTGTTTACAATAGGGTCGGCTACCTCGCGTTGCCAGTAGTGGGCATTTTGCACCCATGGGAAGGGAGCAAAATACCACATACATGGTAACAGGAGTTGGTTGGGCTTGGCGTGCCGGGGTAGCTTGTACACAACCCACAACCTGTTTGGTCTCATGTGGTGTGAGTGTCCCCCCCCCCCCCCCCCCAGTGTCCCCCCAGTGCCTCCCCAGTGCCTCAAAAATAACCAATATAGAAGCTCACAACGTTTTAAATTGTGTGTTGGTGTGGTTGGTGCCCTGTGCACTCAGTCTGTGCTCATTGCACTGTGTCCGTCATTACTTTGTGCACTCAGTCTGAGCACTAATTCTGTGCACTGATGTGCACTCAATTATGTGAACTTTGTGCCTCCCCAGTGCCTCCCCAGTGTCCCCCCAGTGCCCCCCAGTGTCCCCCCCAGTGCATCCCCAGTGCCTCCCAAGTCCCAAGTGCCTCCTCAGTGCCCCCTAGTGTCCCCCCAGTGCCTCCCCAGTGTCTCCCCAGTGCCTCCCCAGTGCCCCTCCAGTGCCTCCCCAGTGTCCCCCCAGTGCCCCCCCAGTGCCCCCCAGTGTCCCCCCCCAGTGCATCCCCAGTGCCTCCCAAGTGGCTCCTCAGTGCCCCCTAGTGTCCCCCCAGTGCCTCCCCAGTGTCTCCCCAGTGCCTCCCCAGTGTCCCCCCAGTGCCTCCCCAGTGTCTCCCCAGTGCCTCCCCAGTGTCTCCCCAGTGCCTCCCCAGTGTCCCCCCAGTGCCTCCCCAGTGCCTCCCCAGTGTCCCCCCAGTGCCTCCCCAGTGTCTCCCCAGTGCCTCCCCAGTGTCTCCCCAGTGTCCCCCCAGTGCCTCCCCAGTGCCTCCCCAGTGTCTCCCCAGTGCCTCCCCAGTGTCTCCCCAGTGCCTCCCCAGTGCCTCCCCAGTGCCTCCCCAGTGTCCCCCCAGTGCCTCCCCAGTGCCTCCCCAGTGTCCCCCCAGTGCCTCCCCAGTGCCCCCTCCAGTGCCCTCCCAGTGCCCCCCCATTGTCCCCCCACGTAACCTGTTACCCAACCAATATTGAAACATATCTTAATTACATCACCATCGACAGCCAGTTATAACCATGCCTACCATACATACATACCACTTTCTGTTACCCAAACCAATATTGAAACATATCTTACGTAATTAAGATATGTTTCAATTTTGGGTGAGTAAAAGGTAACGTATATACACATGTAATGTATATAACTTGAAAGTAGTATACTGTGGTCGGCTGGACCAAAAGTGGTATATATGTATGGTATGCTATAACTTATAATTGGCTGTTGATGGTGACGTAAGATATGTTTCAATGTCGGGTGGGTAAAAGGTTATGTATGTATGTATACATGTACAGTATGTAATCTGAAACCTATCTTAATTACGTCACCATCAACAGCCGATTATAACCACGCCTACCATACATACATACCACTTCTGGTCCAGCCGACCACAATACTTCATACTAGTAACTAGGCCCCTCCTTTCTTTCAATAATCAAAGTTCACTTCAAATCTGTCTTGAGGAAATTAGGCAATCTGCAAACGTGTTGTAATGTGACGTGTTATGAATTTGTAGAACTGCTATTTTTGAGGGGAGCTAGCCCCTCCAACGTCTGGATTTCAGAAAATATGCTGTAGCAGCCAAGTCTATGGACTTTTAATGTTTGAAAAACCACACCCATGTACGTGAAGTGAGGGGCAAGTAATGTTTGTGTTTGCACAAACACTCAAAAATGGCATTTCATTTTCAATGGCATTAAATGTTTGTGTTGGACATAGGAGGGGCTCAAAAATCACACTTGTGTGAAGTGATGAGCGCCTCACTTCTTTAAACAAACATCGATGTACACTACAGTATGTTTAAAGTTACATGACGTCACATGGGGTGCTGTTTTATACGTCATTAAAAGTCCATAGACTTGGCTGCCGTAACGTAATTTCTGAAAGCCAGACTTTGGAGCACCTTAAAAAAGCACTCTTGTGACGTCATGGCAGCCAAGTCTATGGACTTTTAATGTTTTATAGGTCTTGTCTTCACTTTAAATGTACCAGTTGTGGATGAAACAGTGGCAGAACAGCTGTTCATGTGAACACTGCATGTGAGTGTTTGAAAACGATTTAATGGCTCCCTATTCCTCTGTAAAGATGTCCTGGATTTCAGTGTTGGCATATCATGCACGTGCCGTGCACACACCACCTACAAAGAAATTGTAATGACACGTTCTGTCATCCAACAAAAAGAGACAAGTGCTGATTGCTTGTATTCTTCGTTCACATTTGGATTAGCAGTTGGATGATGTGGCTTTGAAGTCCCTGGCATGAAACAGCTGCTGTGAGGTGCTCATAGTGTATTGTATTAAACAATGTATAGCAGTCAGGAAAGTGCTACACTTACACTTCATAGCTACAGAACAGATTCTGAATGCAGGACACATACTGACTTTCTCCACTTGAGTCAGATCTGCTCTGCACAGTCACACATGGCATAATCAAGCCCAATTTATAATTAATTGCATTTTTATAGTGCTTTTCCAAGTGCTCAACAATGGTTCATTTATTCATACATTGGGAGATGAAGCGGTGAACAGTCGACGCCAGCATCCTCACTTCCCACATTCTCACACCAATGGTGGCAAGCTCACGCCGACCAACTTATTGAAGGCAATATAGGGTTCAGTGTCTTGCCCAAGGACACTTCGACATGTGGACAGGAGGAGCCAGGAATCGAACCGCCGACCCAGAGATCATTGGACGACCTGCTCTACCTCCTGAGCCACAGCCACCTATACATTAGCAAGCATTCCACTGCATCAAGCAAATTAATGCAGTATAATTTATGAATCATAATGTATGCATTTTTCACAGAAAATAGTGGCGGTGAGATAATTAGTCTTTAAACACCGGGCCCTATAGCTGTGACATGCCCATTTTGAGCATTGACATTTTTCAAAAAAGTTCAAAAGCTGTCATTTGTCGCAACCTTTAAAAAATAACCAATATAGAAGCTCACAACATTTTAAATTGAGCTCAAGTGGTTGGTGCCCTGTGCACTCAGTCTGTGCTCATTGCACTGTGTCCGTCATTACTTTGTGCACTCAGTCTGAGCACTCAATTATGTGAACTTTGCATGCGAGACTGATAAAAGATTTCTGTTGCGACTGACACGTGTTATTCATGCTGTCTGGAGAAGAATGATAGACTTTACAGTTGCACTTATTATTTGATTGAATGTACACGTGCGTTAACTTATCGTCTACCGTCGTTATGTATGCTAGTATGCCTGTTGGTTAACCCATGTCAGTTGTCAGATTGTACAGTATGTATCCCTGTAGTGTTCTCACTTCTCATACCTTCACACAAAAATGTGAAGGTGCACAAAAGCGCAAGGTGTGAGTTTTCTGGCAGAACACCACAAGGGGGCATGCTTTCCATGGTCATGCTGAATAAATTACTATAATTACACTTTTCATACTGTGAAGGTAAAATGTCCTTTCCTGTTTGGATGGTGGCTGTCTCCTCTGAAAACAGATTGATGTTTTCAAAAGTGATATCCTTTTAAGTTGCAGGTTGTGGAGAGCTGTGTGTTCAGTCCAAGTAGCCTGCTAAATGTATATTTACTTATTTGTGAAAGGCTCTTCAAGGTCTGATCCATTGTATGAGCCACCAGACAGCATCCACTACAACTCGGCTCTCTGGCAATGATGAATTCAGCTCCGTCCTCCAGTCTCCCCTCGAAGGCAGCCAACTGTTGTCCTGTTGCTGGGTAACCCTTAATTGCCGCATTGGTGTTCTGTAGAGAATAAACGCCGGAAGCTTGGGTTAGATAAGACATTTGATGACCCGTGCAAGTCATCAAAATCATAATGCTACAGACTGCAGAGACTCAGTGTATCCCTTAACCTGCCTTTTATTTTTTTCACACGTCTGTGAGGCTTCTGTTCAGAGAGCTTTCCGGCGCAACTATTGTGCTGACCTTTCAGATTAAGGTACCATCAGCCTGTATTTCCTCTTTGCCTTTAGAAAACATGCATAGCTGATGTCTCTTTATTATGTGGGCCTCCTGTTTATTCAGAAGTTCAATAAATCAAACGCAGCACGCGGAGCGGCGGAGTCAGTTCAGTCAGTCAACCTCAAGGGAGGTGCTTGCTTGCTCAAAGGCCCATACTATGCTCAAGGGGTTAACATGCTGCATTACTATGTGGGAGTATACGTGTGTGCAAGTCTCTCACGTCATTCGCTGATGCGGCAGTCAGCTGACTAAGTGGGCAGGCTACTTAAGCTCACTAGACTCCATGCTCTTCCTGCCTTCCTCTGCTCATGGTTCCCCGGTTGTATGTGATGTTTTCTGTTCCTCGTGGTTGTTGCTGCTTTTGCTGTCCGCGTGTGCAGCTACTGCTGCTTAAATTATGCTTCTCAGCTACTGTCCATGCTGTGATAAGGGCCTGCAGGTTGTATGCAAAATATTGAGTTTGATATGTTTCTGCTAATGCTGCTGAGTTCTATCATGTGGCTTCAACAAGCTTCATAATAGCCTGTTCTGGTAATTAAGCCGGATGCGCAGACAGTGCTGCAGCTTCTATTGTAATGTGGTATGTGTCGTCAGTCAAAGCCACGTTTTAATTTTGCTGATGTTTTGCCAAGTCAGCTCATGTGCAGTGTTTGTCCCCTCCAGCTATGGGTCCTCAACTCATGTGCAGCGGTTGCCACGTGCGCTTTTATAAGCAACATTGGGCTTGGTTTCTGTAGTCAATAGTTTGTTCTGGTGTTCTGTCATGGATCCAAATGACTTTGACCATGAAATGTATTGTTTCAAGTCATAATAGTCATTAGGGTGTATTATATTGTAAGTTAAGTTCTCATGTGGTGAGTCCGAGTAGGGTTGGGATGGTTCTACACCTAGTTGCTTTCTTTCTCAGGATCTGGCAACTGCAGCTGCCTGGTTGTGTCTCCTATCAGTTTCATTCATTTTGAAGCAAGGCTTCAGTCACACTCTGCTTACTTATTACCTAACACCTTCTATATTATGTGCTTTGGAAAGTTTGTTGTGAGTTAACTACCTTAATGGCAATCTCTATATAGATTTGGTGCTTTACTGCTTGTAGCCATGTGGTTGTTGAGGTTTCCTCATTGCCATGAGGGTTCGTTCATGCTAAACTAATGCTAAAGCTAGCACCCTTTCTCCCTGTGATTTATTATGTTTCAGTTTTGAATTTATATGTGGCATAGTTATTATTCTTAAGTTTTCCATTCAGGACAGTATCATAAGTTATTGTTAATTCATCTCAATCGATTCAGTTATGTCCAGTGTCATATTAAAGTAGGTTAAGATTGCAAATTGCATTTGCAGTAATCTCATGTCAAGTGTCATAGCCTTCTGTCTAGTTTATTTACTTCTGTAAGATTAGTTTCTAGCTGTTTATTGTGGATGTATTTCTTAATGGGCATTTAATTAGTGCTTCCTTTGTCGTGGTATCATGTCTCAGCTTCTCTATACGGGTTGAGCTGTCTTGGAGAAGAGTTGAAAGCCTTAACAAACTGCTGCCTCCGTCCGCCCCTCAAGCCTATCTAGCTGTCGGTCTAGTCACTCTAGTGTATACCCTCCTCACTCTCTTTGAGGTCAGAAGTTCAGATCAATATATACGTATACGTATATAGCGTCTTGTCACCGTGCGTCCCATTGCCCATTTGTCACTTTAATGTCTCAGATTCATATCGTATGTTCTGTTGATCAGTCCTTGAGTGGGATTAGGTAATGGCAGTTGCTTCGTGGGACTGAAGATGTTTCAGAAGGTGGTAGGTTAGCAGCTTGCCGTGTTGCTTCATTTCTGCACAGCTAACATCCACTGCCAGGAGCTCTAAATTGAAACTCCTAAGCAATAATTCATCACTTATCCGTGAGAGGATCCGGGTTGAAGGAAGGCAGCCATAGACTATGTCTATGTTCGCAGCAAGCTTGGCTTCCGTGTCGCAGTGCTTGTGCGACCTATCGGTTGTGGTTTCCCCGGTGCAGTCTGGGGAATGTACTCTGCCAGTTGTATTCAGATCAGTAATTGATTTGATGTCGCTCAGTGCCACTATTGAGTAACAGCATTAGGAAAATGTAACCAAAATGTATCCAAGTGTAACCCTAACCCTAACCTTAACCCAACAGGATAATTATATCATAGGTATACATGGAGGCCTCATATCTGGTCTCGAAACGAGCCTCCAGATTCCTAAGGCCACCCCTGGTTAGTTGTGTGACCTCATGCAGTGCGTCATCAGGACGACGGATCCAAATGTTTGGCTCATGGTGCTCATTAAACGTCTATGTTAAGTAGTCTATAGTTGTGCAAGATGGCCAGTATATCTTGTTAACCTATTCAACGTCGCAGTTAGTAGGGATGGGGCAGATTTTCTTGGGGCTGCTTGGTAGCTACTTTATCAGGTGGAATCCTACCGTAAGCCTACTTTTCTGGCACTAGCTCAGCGGCCTCGTGGTTAGACGTGTCCGCCCCCGGACTGGGAGGTTGCGGCTCGATCACCGGCTGGGTCATTCCAAAGACTCAAAAAAATGGGAACCAGTGCCTCCTTCGATCCTCTGCACTCGGCACCAATGGTCGGAATGGAGTAAGTCCCTGCGTCATACTAGCGTCACTTCCAGGGGCTGTACGTGTACATCATCTGCTCACTCTACTGAAACAAGAGTTAGGCTTCTGCCCTCGGGCCTCATGACTCGGCAAGGCTGTTTTTCTGCTCATCTTAGTTATTGCAACTAATGGCATTGGATGACAGTAATCAATTCATAGTTAATTGCATAGATGTTGTCAATCAACTGTAGCCTTTGTCATTGCTTCTTCATAGAAGCTGTTAACGTTGTGTTAAATTAATTAATAATATTAACTAATTATTAATAATAACTAATATTTAATACAAAAAAGTGGCTATTCAGGACAGGCACATATATAGGCATGCTTTCTCTCAAAGCATATCATGTTTTATCTGTTATTTGTGGCTCATTCGTTCATCAGGTCATGACCCCCAGATGATCTTTTGGTCCTAAGCTTTCTTTCAGCACAATCACAGATGTCCCGGGTCGCTCAGTCAGGAGATTCACCAATGCTTCTTCAGCCGGCGTGGGCCGGTTGGGGTTTCTTCGGAAGTGATGGTTCTAGTATCTAGCGAAGAAGTAAGTCCATCACCATCACCCATGTGCAGGCTGCAGCGCCGTCGATCCTCCAGCATTATAGATTGCTTGCATGGGTCATCTCATCTTAGTTCTGGACGAGAGTGGTATCGAACAGTTCTCGGGTCTGCATGACATGAAGCTTAACTTCTTTAAAGCTCAGAATCAATTGCTCAAAGGCCGCTTGAGAGCATATGCCGCTCATGTAAGTTAATTCATAAAGGGTCTCTATCAGGTCCTCCAATGCTGGCCTACTTGAAGTGCCTAAAAGAATGTGCACAAAAAGAGGCAGCTTTTTGCTTTTACGGCCCAACAGCCTGGAATAAACTTCCATTCGAGCTCAGACACGCACCCTCTGTAGACATTTTTAAATCTCAACTCAAGTCTCACCTCTTCACTCTTGCTTTTACTTGAGTTTTACTATGCACGTTCCTACCCTGCCCTGACTGTTTTGCTGCATGTGGTGTTTTTATTTGTTTCTATTTATTTTATGTTCTTATATTCAATTTTGTTCTTTGCCATTGTTCTATCATTTTAACTACTTGTGTTTTATCGTATTATATTTTTGTGTCCTGCCCTGCGAAGCACTTTGAGCTGCATTTATGGATGAAAGGTGCTATACAAATAAAGTGTATTATTATTATTATCACTTGGGTGCTTAGGATTAAGATCTAAGGCTTCTCTTTAAGTATTGGTATCTCGGCTCGTGGGTGTGGGAAGTCTCTCCGTGCTTAGGATACCCTATTCACTCTTTAATTCATTCAGTCAGGATGAAGTATAAGTAACTCTGTCTCTGCTCGTGTCTTTTAGTTCTACATTGGGCAACCTGCTCCGGCTGCGTTCCGGATTCCGTAAGGTGGCGTAAGCCCTGCTTAATCGGCTATCGGTCTCCTCAGCACATTCCCTGGCTACTCCCGATTCTACTGCCACGCTGATGCACCAGTCGCCACCTGAAACTCAGGCCATGGTCCTCATCTGCCCATGAATCATCATCATGTGCATCTAATCGGAAGAGCTTTCAGTTGTTTATTCAGGATGTAATGAGTGCAAGTGCTGTATTCGATCAGGAATGGTAATCTTATTACCTTCATATACGGTGGTCGCTGGGGGTAGTTCATTGGTGGCATGTCACAAGCTAATGTTAATAATGGTTCGTTGATGTTCCTCTACAGTGGCATTAAAGGAACATCGGGGTAATTGTGGTTTCCTCACTCTGGCGTTAGAGGAACGTTGGGGTAACATAAATGGTTGCACTACATGTAAGATCTGTGAAATAGTTCAGGTAAGCCTCACGGCTATGGCATGCGCCATAGTTACACGTAGCTCACGTGTATCCGTGCAGGATCCAGAAATGCATAGCTTGCACTCTCGAGTCACTATCGAGTGGGACATCTGCCCGGATGTGTATCGGTTGAGAATTCCCGTAGGCATGGCGTTTCCTCATAAGGAACGTCGGCGTAATTGGGCCAATGGTGTGTCCTCATACTGGCAGTAGAGGAACATTGGCGTTGCACTACACGTAAGCCCTGCGAAAGCAGCGTAGAATATTCCTCTATAGTGGCATAGAGGAATGGCCTATCGGCAAGCGTAGCCATGCAGGCCTTTTTCAGCTTAAGCTTAAGGTTAGTATAGGCTTGTACTCCAAACCAACGGGTTTTGAGTCCGGCTTTCACCCCACACATTACTTTCTCAGAGATAAGCCTCACGGCTCGCAGTCATGGCTACACATAGCTCACATAAGTT
This sequence comes from Protomyctophum parallelum, assembly GCF_964188405.1. NCBI lineage: Eukaryota > Metazoa > Chordata > Actinopteri > Myctophiformes > Myctophidae > Protomyctophum > Protomyctophum parallelum. The sequence continues at coordinate 30,901,302 of NC_139697.1, read as the reverse complement.
AAAATATCCGCGCAAGATCCAGAAAATGCATAGCCGTTGCATTTCGTCACTATCGAGTGGGATATCTGCCCGGATGTTTGGGACATCTGCCCGGATGTGCCCGTAGGGCGTTCTCGGTTCTGCTTTGTTGGGGGGGTTAGCAATCCGTGCAGGCTCCAGAAATGCATATTTGCATTTCGTCACTGTGCATTCATAGTGGGTCACCTGCCCGGATCGACGGTGAGAGTTCACCGAAAGGTATGTGTGTTGGGGGGTTATTGTATATCTATCTCCCTGCTCTTATGTTTTATGATGTTGCTTAATCATGCCGAGCAGGGAGAAATCCAGCAGAGCCGAACGCCAAGTCAAATATCATATGCACACTCATTACTCATTCTTCAATAAATATTGTTTAATCTATTCGTGAGTTGTCTGACTGAAATCAAACGCAGCACGCGGAGCGGCGGAGTCAGTTCAGTCAGTCAACCTCAAGGGAGGTGCTTGCTTGCTCAAAGGCCCATACTATGCTCAAGGGGTTAACATGCTGCATTACTATGTGGGAGTATACGTGTGTGCAAGTCTCTCACGTCATTCGCTGATGCGGCAGTCAGCTGACTAAGTGGGCAGGCTACTTAAGCTCACTAGACTCCATGCTCTTCCTGCCTTCCTCTGCTCATGGTTCCCCGGTTGTATGTGATGTTTTCTCCCACCACCACCCCAGCACCACCGGTGGGCTCTGCTATCTATGCTCCCCATGGGGGGGTTATTGTATATCTATCTCCCTGCTCTTATGTTTTATGATGTTGCTTAATCATGCCGAGCAGGGAGAAATCCAGCAGAGCCGAACGCCAAGTCAAATATCATATGCACACTCATTACTCATTCTTCAATAAATATTGTTTAATCTATTCGTGAGTTGTCTGACTGAACTGTGGCTTAACTGAATACAAACAAAAACCAAACAAGGACCGGAACAAATACATCTAATCAACAAAGCTGTTAAATTTGCATATTGTGCCAGGGACAGGGGGGGGGGGGGGGCAGAGCTGAGATCTAATGGATTGCACTCCAAAGTGTGATGTGGTTAGAGGAGCGCTGTGCACACAGTACACTCTGCATCACATATGAATTCCCTGGAAACGGCTTTATTAGGCGACTCGGGTGAGTTCCTATGCATTTTAGTTATGCAATTTGTTGGACATTCTGATTGCCTGTACTGCTTACTAATTATTATATACAATAAACCATTTGAATGTGTTTGACGGCACACCTCCAGGCCGGCCCAGCAGCCTTGGTGCCCAGACGGTTGAGCTAACCGTCTGGGTATTGTTCCTGGCTGCCAACCATTGAACACACAGCCTCTCAGAAGAGAATAATGGTTCACCATCCTCCCTTTTAATTGACTCTGCAACTTCCTACTTTCTCTCCACAAATGTATCTGTCGTTGACCATCACTGACCTCTCTCTTTCAATAAGGCACAGCTGTCTAGCTCCTTTAGTTATCGGAAATATACAGAGCAGAATGAACATGTTTCAAAGCAGCTGAACGGAAGTTACATAAAACTGTCCAATTAAAATTAGATTACCTCCAACACTTTCATTCATTCCGCTCTGCCTTATCCTCACATTTTCATTCATTCCGCTCTGCCTTATCCTCACATTTTCTACTGCTAAAGGGTCACGCCAAGCATGATAACTACCTATATTGTTCACCTTTTGTCTGTGTTAAAGTTGTGGTGTGGACTATGCCATTCACTTGAGTTAGAATGTTTTTTTTTTAAACCTTAATAGTTATCACGTTTGGTGTGATGGGCCTTCTCTTCCTACTGCACAATAATTCAGTTCTCTGCATTGAACCCAGCCCTACTTCACTTTCTCGTCTCTCCTCAACCTTTTATAAGAAGGTTGATGATATCAAAAGCTCTTTCTCCAAACCTCCTATAATCAATGAATCCACTCATCTTGTTCAACCCAGATTTGGCACAAGCACGCAGTTAAATTTGTTCTACTGCTATGCCACAAAATGTTAACAAAATGTGGAATGCCCTACGAACAGCCATCAAAAAGTGTGACTCATTACCCTCCTTCAAAAACGCCAGGAGCACCTAGCTGTCTTATATTTGTAACTGGTCCTAGAAAATGCTTATACGTTTATTGCTAATTTTAGCATCATAGTACCCCAGGCGGGGAAAAAATACACTTATTATACTTTTTGAAAGTATGATAAATGTACTTAATTGTACTGAATTTAAATTGTGTTATTTTTAAACCACTTAAGTTGTACTTATTATACTTAAGATATATACTCGTTGTCGAGCCTGTATTGTCTTTGATGAAAATATTTCTAATCAATGGTGTGCCCACTGGCCTAGTGGTCCAGGCGCATGCCACATATAGGCTCTGGCCTTGCAGTGCGTCACATGTTCGAGTCCCGTTCATGACGACCTCTGCTGCATGAAATGGCACAGCCTTGGTCGTGCCACTGTGGTGTAATTGGAACAGCATTTGAAGGACACATGCAGTACAAGTATACAGGCTACCTGAATTGGGTGACACAGCTACTGGCTTTCTGTCTACAGGTGTAGACAATGTAGACTACTTCTACTACATAAATGACTTCTTGAGCAAGTGTCTTTCATGAACCCATTCAACCCAATCATCAAGTTTGTCGGTTTCGTTCACCTGTGTCTCCCTGTCTATTCAGCCTGTCAATGTGCTGTCTTTCATACTAGTGGCAACTAGTATGAGGGGGGGGGGGGGGGGGGGGGGGGGGAGAGACAGACAGAGAGAGGGGGAGAAAGAAAGACTGCATATGTGACTGGGAACACAGTGCAGGGTTATAGGGTTTGTGGGATATCATCACTTTTTCCCACCAATGACGTCAATGAACTCTTGAGTCAGGAAAGGCGGAATTATGTGCAGCTGCAATTATGATTTACCTTAGCTTAAGTGTGCAGTTAGAATAAAGTGTTGAACCTCTTTGAACCTCTGATAATTCACTAATTTAATTCTGATCTCAACACCTTTTGGTTTATTGTGGGCGCCCTGCAGCAGCATGAGATATTTAACTTTAAGCACCGAATGCATTTCCAATGGGGTTTACTACTGGGGAGAGAGGACACAGGAGGAATGACTCATGTTTTCGTAAAGTCACTGCGTCCGCATTTTTTACACTACGTATCCGCATTTTTTACACTACGTATACAGTATATGTGTTCCTCTGCCCTCTAGCAATTATGTTGAAGTCAGTCAACTATTTGCTATTTTTTGTTACTTAGAAGTAACAAAAAAGTTACTATTTGCTATACTATTTGCAGCACCAATGCAAATAGTTGACTGACTTCAACATAATTGCTAGAGGGCAGAGGAACACAGGTTGTGGTCTTTGGATTAAATTGGAGCAGACCTGTGCGAAGACCTTGGTGATGTAAAAATCACACACGTGTGAACCGAGTGGTGCAACTCCCCTCTCCCCCCCCCCCCCCCCCCCCCCCCCAGCAGGCACAGCATACCCCTCTCTCTGTTTCTGGCGCCCCCTACTGGTATTAATAAGTCACATACTCGTGTTGTTCCAATATCACGCATGCGCACACCACTCGTGCTCATACACACAGGTACACACACAGGTACACGGACATTGCTGGTTGTAGGAGTGGTTGCACCACTCAAAAATATACTGTATATGTAGTGTAAAAATTGCGGACGCAGTGACTTTACGAAAACATGAGTCATTCCTCCTGACATGAGTCATTCCTCCACTTCAATTACAACATTTGACAGCGTTACTTGTCATCTCAGTACATATAATACGGACAGGGGTGTGAATCATGTAGGATTGTGCTCATGATTCCATGATGATGAAAACTGTGTATAATGGATAAGCATGAACACTATGTGGCCTGGGCCCTGGCTCAGCGGTCCAGGCACTTTGGCTGGTAATCCAGTCTGGCAGTGTGCCACGGGCTCGACTCCCGATCCCGACAGCCTTTACTGCATGTCACCCCCCCCATCTCTCTCCCCATTTCCTGTCAGCCTACTGTCTGTCCCTCCATAAAAAAAATAAAATAAAGGTGAAAGCCACAAAAACAAAACATAAAAAAAAGCATGAACACTATTTGGAATGAGGAGTAAAATGTAATGGAATAATGTGTGATTTACAACTGGTGAGCTGGCGTCTGGATACACTTGATCACAGTAATGACATATAGTGGTGTGTTCCTCTTGTGGAGTCAGTGCCGATAAAATGCTTCCGATTTCAATTTCCTCTCTCTATTTGGCTAGATATCATTCACATCCTGATTCACCCCTGTATTCAAGGGAGCAGCAGGTGTCCCTCCGTAATACTGTATGTCATCATATCATTATTGTCTGTCTGTCTGTCTTTTTTAATTAAATCGGTGTCAGCAATGATGCAACCACTGTCTCTTGAATTTGAACCCCTTCCAACCTGGTGTCCCTATTTTGGTATATAATTCTAGGAGAAAATGTAATTTTTAATCCTAAAGTAGCAGGAACAGCCAATCTTTGAGATGTAGATCTGCTAATTTAGCTATATTTGAATTGTAATCCTGAATCATTTTTTGCTATTTTTGAAAGGGAAGAAAAGTAACATTTATTTCATGTCAAATGCATTTACTTACTAATATATAATTGGACATAACAAAGACAATAACATTTGAATATTAGTCATTAAGCTTCTACAGTATATAGACTGAAGTAATTAAAGGGGGTTATGTTTGCATTTTGAAATCAATAATATCAGTATTCGGAAATGTACCTGCAGGCCGTGTTATGTGAAGGTGGGGGCTTATACTGTATGGAGTCATCATTCAACTCCGCCTCTCACTACTGGTTGGGCCTCCAATCGTTCCACCAATCACATTCAGCAATCACCTATATAAGTCACCTGTGTGCAGCCATGTTTTCATTACTACATGCCTTCACAGAGACATACCTGCTGCACTCTGTTTAAGTTAACCGTTAAGTTTGTCATTTATTAAGCCTTCTGTTGGTACAGGGAATAAGGTAGTTTAGTTCTGGGGTACCCTACCTGGACATATTGCACGTAGGTAACTCCTTGTTTATTCCCACTGGTTTAGAGGTGAGTGCCACCCCTTGTATTTTCTGATTGTTGGTAGAGTAGGAAGGTTTTTGTTTCCTGTTCTAGTAGGTACGCTCTTTACTTTATTAAGGTAGTGAATTTAGGTTTATTGTGTTATTCTCTCTGTGTTAAGTTGGCTTTATCATTTCAAAATAAAATCCTTAATTATTACACTCTTCCATCTGTTTCTGTCCACTTATCATTGGGTATTTGTTAAGGTCCCCTAAAGTTAAGGGCCTAAACCATCATATAGGGACATAACACAGAGCTGTGTCTCAGGTAATCTGGGATATCACATGATCAGAGCCACACCGCCATAAAAAAATGCAATAGCTTTGTAATATAATAATGGTCCATCTGAGCTTAAGAGTTTTAATAAACTCTGTATCCATGTCTGTGTCAAGATGACTGCACACTTCACACAGGCGGACTGATTAGTGATTTGCATTTCATATCCTATTTCCCTCGCTGAAAGAGGTGCTGGATTATGGTGGTAATCACCTCAGAAGCATCTAGTTGTTTGTAAGGCAGTGTGAAAGCAATGTGAAATTCAAGTTTTACTAGTAGGCTACTGTAGTTACATGGTTAATTATGGTTAACCACTTGAACCATCTGGTGTATAATCAAAAAAGTGTTGTAACCTGCCGTAGAAATTGGGTTTGTTGTCATGATTTGTCACGACAAGAGTTGGCTTTGTCTGCGGCGTAAACGTCTTTAAATAAATACTTTCTGAAAAGTCTGTGAGGAAAATGAACAGGGATTTCTTTTCCGGGTCTCTCGAGGGGGCGGGACTGCGACGCTCTATTGTGGTGGGGCTCTTCAGTAAAATGATGAAGGCCAGTCAATCTAAGCTAAAAAGGGGTGTGACCCAAAATAAATTGCAATAGTAATCGTTCAAGGTTTTTAATGATCCTTAGGGTCATCCATCCAAATAACATTAAAAATGGATTATATCAATTTTGGATCATGGTAAATTCAGGCCATAACCACAGCCCAAGGAGTGTTTTCTACAGGGGCACCATCAAGTCCATCCTCACTTACAGCTTCACATCCTGGTTCGGTAGCCTCAGGGCACAAGAACAACATCAGTTGAATCGTGTGGTGAAGACAGCTGGGAGGATCATTGGTGCCTCTGTGCCCTCCTTGTTGGTGCTCGCTGTGCCAGAAGAGCCACCAGCATTATTAGGGACCTCCATCATCCCTCCCATGGCCTGTTTGCCCTCCTACCCCCTGGGAAGAGGTATGCAGGAGCATTAAGTTCAGGACAAGTACAATGATGAACAGCTTTTTCCTGAGTGCAGTAAGGCTCATCAATGCCCCCCCCCCCCCCTTTTTTTCAAAGGATTGCACCATGGCACTTTATGTGTTGTTGGTAACCTTTTATATGAACTGCACGTCATCATACATGCATATTGGAGCTCTTTTTAAAAGTTTGTCTGCTATGTCTTTAGTTTTTAGCTTTTATGTTTATTAAATAGGCTTTGTTTTATGTTGCACTGCAAGTGACTGAGTGGAGACGGTATTTCATGTTCTTTATGTATAGTACATGGGGAAAATGACAAAGTGATTCTGATTCTGGTCACAGATCTTATCTTCCCCTCAGCGATATGTTGCCATGGTGACAGTTCTTTCTTAAAATCTTACTTCTGGTGCAAGCTTCAAGTTTAATTTATTTAAAGTGCCAAATGACACGATCATACAAATGTCATAGGCTACAACATATTACAACAAAATATACAACTGCAGAACAATAATAAAATCGATATTTAAAAACAAGCTGAGATTTGTCATATAGTAAACTGAAAAGAGATGTTTTTTGGTCTCTTTTTTTAAAACATGAATGGGTACGATTGGATTCTGCCCTCCCTCAAGGCAAGGGGAGACGTCCCCACTGCCAGTTAATTTTATTTTATTATGGGGACAGGAAGGTATAGCTGTCATCTAGTGCAGTGGTTCCCAAAGTGGGGTCCGAGGTTGAGGGAGCTCCAAGGGGACCACAGCTAAATGATAGTTGGGAACCAAATGGACCCTTATGGGTCTGTAACTGGAACCAAAAGGACCCGTTCCATTAGTACACTCTCAGAGTTAAATTAACATTGATTTAAAAATATAAATTGGGGGTCCCAGAGAGAAATGCCATTAAATAGGGGACCGTCACCTAATTCAGTTCAAACCGGGGGAAATGAAAATGGTTGAAAATCACTAAAAGTCTTCATGGGGGGTCCTTGGCATATTATTTCAAATGGGGGTCCTTGACATGAAAAAGTTTCGGAACCACTGATCTAGTGAACAGGGGGAACGGGATGTGGTGTAACGTGTAAGTAAGGGTCCAAGGGATGTTAGGATTTGAAAGGCATGATGGAGCTATAGCCCATGTAGTGGTTAAGCTACTGTAGCAGAAGGAATTTGAAATCAGAAAGCCTGATTAGGGGAGCCAGTGGAGGGATTTGAGGAGTGACACTCAAGTCAACTGCTTTATAAAACTTAGAACATGATGATCAGAGACTTCATACTTGCAGTGCTGTAACAATGCATTGTGTTTGTCGTACGTCAGACCAGCATAGAACAGACAAGTACTTTAATTCCCTTTCCCCTCGCTGACTAATTTCATTTGTACAAATGAGATAGAGAGAGCAACCCACGCCAGGCAGCGACTTTGTATTCTAAAGAGCGATTTTCGTCGCTTGTCTGGAATATTACATATTACAACTATTATTTTAGGTGGAAAAAAATAGCCTGTGCAATTTCGCAACATTGTTTCTTTTCACATTCAATTAGGCGTCTCGCCACTGCATGTCCCTCAGTCTAACCCATTAGAAAGGAATTCCTGGTTGATTCACACTTGTCACTGCCGGTGTGAGCACATTGTGAGAGTCTGCACATACATGGCTCATGTACAATGCACTGATTTTGCATTTCTCTGACTGACACCTTAGGCATATCATGTATAGTATATCTACTTTATGTCTTACCTCAGCTACTTAACGCACTTTGGGCCTTATCTTGCTTTGTAGCCAGGCATTTGTTTTTATATATAGATATATTTGAAAAAACATTTTATAATAGGTCAAATAGGCTAGCCAATCTACATCGACACGTTGTGAGCTTGTAGATCAGCAATTTTAACAATTTATCAATGTTTTTCAAAAGGTTTCGGCATAAGGCAAGATGGGGCCCTTTATGTCTTAGGTGCCTCAGGTACCACACCGGATATAAATATGTAGTATGTGTTGTAAACTCTAAGTACTGGACCCTCGTCTGGTTTGACAGACAGGTAGTGTGTGCCGGCTGGGTGTGGTGTGTGTGACAATCCGGTTGAAGTATACCTTTAGGTTCACCAAGTTTTGGTGAACCTACATGGATTGTATGTTCACCAAGTTTATTACACACACAGGGACATATATAGAGCTGGATCCCAATGACGTGACAACAACAATGGAGACATAATGGCCCAGGCCGTAGCGTAACGGTCTGGGCACCGGACTGGTAATCCAGTCGCAGTGTGCCGCGGGTTCGACTCCCGGACCCGACACGGCCTTTACTGCATGTCATCCCCCCATCTCTCTCCCGTTTCCTGTCAGCCTACTGTCTGTCCCTTCAAAAATCAATAAAAGGCGTAAGCCGCAAAAAAAAATATATATATAAATAAAGAAAAACAATGGAGACATAATAACCGCTAACTGCAGCAAGGATGACCTTGCTGTCTGAGATGTCTCTCGTAGCCTTAAGGGCAGTCCATACTGTCTCCGACCACCGAACTTTTCGTCGGAAAGATCAGACTTTTATTTTTTCTCCGAAGTAGAGTTCGGAGAGTCACAACATCTGTGAGTGCAGCTTTCAGAACAAAAAATCGGAGGAATGCGTTTCAGAAGTTGCGAGTGACGTCATGTTGTAGTTGTACCGGAGCTTTCTGACGAAAAGTTCAGTGGTCGGAGACCGTATGGACTGCCCTTAACTATAAAGTATGATACAGTTCAGGCAGTACACAATTCAAGTACACTGTGTCTCACGTACAAGTACACAGCCATGGGCTATCAGATTATAACAGTATGTACTGTAGATAAATTGACATTTATACCAATACCAATACTCTGTTCTCCTTGCCCCCCTTCTTCCCTTTTCCTTCAGCTCAGCTTGCACATAATCGATTCACCCACTGCTTTACACCGTGATGTGACAGCAAAGTTGATTCTGAGCTCATGCACACTGGAGGTTTATATATATATATATAAATTTGGTGTGCATTGCGCAATGCACACCAAATCTGTTGCGTGTTATTCATGTGGCAAATGAAAAACGCAACGATTAAAGTTGCACCATGCCTGCAACAGCTAGGGCCTACACACCCGCTGCCTGGTACAAATATGAAAGCACCGGTTGCACCGCTGACATCTTTCATCACCTACATTCGGTGAGAACCATGTACATCTCACCTTTAAAATAAAGGGACGGGTGAATGAATTCCAGACACCAATAGCTTTAGTAATAGTATCTGTTAAGGGACTCACCGGAAGTGTGGGCCACTGAGATCACTCTGCAAAGCCCTGGATCTGTTTGTGCGGAAATTACTGTCTTAAAAAGCTCCAGGGAGGTATTGACTGAGTCTGTGAGTCACTTCAGTCGTTACGTGACAGTCTGCAGATGGAAGGAGCAAATCATGCAATTATAATTAAATGGCACCATAGTGATACAAAACCATGGGTGAAAGTGGATCCTGGACGGCTGCAAGAGATTCAAGTGAAACACCTGGTGGGCTGGAGGTTACTGATCCTTAATTGCCGCATGAATGGAGATGGTTGCTCCGAGCAATTTCACACCCACAGAGGGGCATCCTTAAAGGGACACTTCACCCTTTTTGCAAAAAAATATATGTTAATGACGTTTAGAAGCTTTAGAACACTTTCCTGGGGGGCTTTATGTATGTAATATGTGGTTTTAGATATTTTAGATTGTAGCAGTGAGCCTGTTGTCTCTGATGGCATGGACACTGGGCTCACTTCCTTCCTGGACTACATGTTGTCTCAGTAAGACAGCTCTCCCCCTATCCGCAAGGAGGAGCAGTGCACCAAAGAATTATGGGAATTGTAGTCCAGGAAGGTAGTGAGACCAGTGTCCATGACATCAGAGACAACAGGCTCACTGCTACAATCTAAAATAACTAAAACCACATATTACACACATAAATACCCCCAGGAAAGTGATCTAAAGCTTCTAAACGTCATTAACATATATTTTTTTGCAAAAAGGGTGAAGTGTCCCTTTAAGATAACCATGTGCAAAGAATGCTTCTTTGCAGGAAATGTGATGTCTGCTAGTGACTAGTGATAATTTCCTGATTAAGTTTATCTATGGACAGAATGGTAGGCCTACAGTGCCAAGGCACTTCAAAATTGATGCAGTAGCAATAATATAAATGTCTGAGATAAATAATGTCTGAGAGTGGCCTCAATCAATAATTGTTTTTCTGGGGGGGGGGGGGGGGTGGTCGCCCGGGCAGGGGTCTCGATGCGTTGCGTCGGGGCCGCTTCTTGGGGCGGTGGCCCTGCCGCCTGGAGGGGTGGCGGTTGCCGCCTTTGAGTGGAGCATGCATGGGTCTGCTTTTGTTGTAATTATTTGGTGCCTATGATAACTATTGTCTGCCTTTTTAATATATGTAATTAATGTACTGTATGGATGTATTCCCTGATTGAGAATCAAAATTCGAAAGCCACTTGTCATTTTGGTTCATTGTCCTTGTCATGTCTTTGTATATTCAATCTTTTTATTTATAATAGTGTTGTGCCTGAGCTGTTTTTTTTTCTTGTTTTTTTCTTTTTTTTGTCATTATGTGTTTGTTATTATGTTTTTGTTGTGTAATGTCTGTTTGTCTTTAAAAAACCAATAAATATACTTTATAAAAAAAAAGACCCCTGTCTTTATTATTAAGTCTGGCTGTGGAAATTGTCTGAAAAGTCTAATGGCTTGGTAAGGGAACCACTCTATGACTACTTGTGAAATCAATCTGCTTAAAAAAAAATATATATATATATATATATATATATATATATATATATATATACTAGAATTTTGCGGCCGCTCATCCCAGAGTTACTTTGCCGCGCACTATGGGAAGAAGGAAATTGCGGGAGTTGACTCCACATGTAGTAACGGATGGGTTATTAGTTATTATTATGTGTCCTTATTAGTGTAGTGTAGTGTAGTCAACACGTTATGGCTCATACACACTGCCCGGTATTTCCTCCGATTATGCTGTCGGGGAGCATTTTTGGCGCTGGCCGACAAAACCGCTGATCTGACGTTAAGTGGTGCCCAAAAGGTAGATCAGGATCTACCAGTATAGATCACAAAGGCTTTGCAGTTAGACCACATGACATGGCCCTAAAAATATATATAATCTTAATATAAAAAACGATTTTTGCATCTGCCGCTTGAGATGACCTGAGATGACTTGATTGATTGACATCAAAAAGGGCCTGTCAGCTCAAACACACAATGCAATACTTGTTGTTGCGTACAATCATCAGTAGCAAAGTCAAATACCAAAAATAAAAACCCTACCATTTCCATTCCCACCCCTCTATTTCCCATTCCATTTGTGTGTTTGTGTGTGTGTGTGTGTGTGTGTGTGTGTGTGTGTGTGTGTGTGTGTGTGTGTGTGTGTGTGTGTGTGTGTGTGTGTGTGTGTGTGTGTGTGTGTGTGTGTGTGTGTGTGTGTGTGTGTGTGTGTGTGTGTGCGCAATGAAATGTACTCGGCAGTATGGCTGGCAGGCGAAATGGCGAATTCGAACGGCGTAATTGTAATAGTTTGGAACAAACCAAAATCTGTCAAAGAACAATATTTATGTAACTAAGAGATTCGCTGAGAGAGCGATATTTAATATACAGAGATTTAGAAGGAATAAGCAAAATCGTGAGGCGAAAGTTCCTCTCCTTCCTTGTATTGTTCTCCTGCGGGCTGCGGAGTCCGGACAGTGGACAGGACTGTCAGGGAGACTCGGAGATCAGAGCAGCACAGGCTGAGAGGCAGAGCTAGTAGCCAATGAAAAGATGGAGTAGTAGTTGCCAGGTTCGCGAATTGTAAGCGAGTCGTAGTGTGTGTTGAATGGCATTTGAATGGCATTTGTGGGCTTGTGAATGAATTTTCTCACATGTAATTTGTGCTCACTTGCATAGACCTGGCGAATTTAGCGTGGTGAAAGGGCAACAGTGTTCCGGGGGTGTGGGTGCTTCGGGCGATAATGTTTGTAGTAAACAAATGCATTGGCGGCGTGAGTGTGGACGGGAGGCATTTTTGGTGGCAGTGCCAGTGCCAGTTTTTGGCGGGTGGTGTCGAGTTTTGACGTTCGGCGCGATAGGAGGAGATAGCGTTGCAACACTGCAAAGGTAAGTGTGTGACGTCACTGCCGTGTGAGTGTGTGTGGGTGTAGTGTGTAAGATGGTGTTGTGGGTGTTGCAATAGCGACGTAGCTGTTGTGGCTTTGGGTTTCTTGCCATGTGTTGGGTACAACTTTACAACTATTAGATTAGATATATATAATCTCTCTCACGGCAACAGAAATGTCACTCTGTTGGATTATCTTTCTTAAGCACGTTTCTGTTCTTTGCAAGGTGGCTTTAATAAGAAATGAATGGAATCCAATTGCTGGTTTGGAAAAATGAACAGTATGCAATGTCTAGTTATAGGGTCAATGAGCTAAACATGCCAGAGCACTGATGTGGCCTTTTAACATAGGGTCAATAATTCAAAATAAATGCAATAAATCCTGCACTGTTACACTGAAGATTGAAAAAAAGGAGAGAAAGGATGTGTGGCTATGAATATTGTTATGGGCAGCTCATAGCACAGAGCACTCTTCTGAGTGCTAATCAGAGACAGTAATTAATTAGAATGGAAGGGTTGATCAGAACATGCAGGCTCTGGAAAGTGTCTGGGGGGGGGGGGGGGGGGGGGGGTTATACATTCGCCTTGGTTCCTTCTCCTACCAAACTGCACAAATCTACACACCTACTAGTCTGGGAATATTATCAGTATATATGTCAAATCTGGGAATAAATTTCTTACCAATAATTTTCTTCACCAATGTGTTTGTAAAGGTGTCTACTAACATATCCTAGCCCAAACATTTAGACTCTCGTAGAGGTTTTTTTTCCCGATTCTGACGAATCTCTCTACGAGAGTCTAAAAGCGCGGACACCCAAATATGGTCTATAGGCTAGGGATCAACGTTTGTGCCTCAAAAGTACAGTACAGTACAGTACACTGGCCACCTGGATGGCGTGGCGTGGAGCTAGAGTGAGACCAGCCAAAGGCCGGTCGAATTCTTATCCCCATAATGAACGTCGGTGCCAGTGCCAATGCAAATTATACTGAAGTGAGTGAGAGCAAAACGCAGTCAATAGACTCTCCAGTCCATAGAACAGGTTGAGGTAGACTGGAACTCCCAGATCCCTCCCCATACTTCCTCTGAGAGTACAATTCCTCCATCTCTATTTGATGTACAACGTGCTTTCATTTTTAGCATCTGAAATGGCACTATATAACTCAGAAGGATTTACTTGGCTCCACTTTAAGGGCTGACTTCAGTATGAAAAAGAACTCAGATTCAACTGCAGAAAACTCTTTTTACATTCTTGATTGATATAGTGCCGCACCTGGAGATATCTGTAAAAGTCAGCCTGTTCCAAACCATGTTTGACTTGTATTGATCTGAAACTATCGATTTCATTTCTTTGTATAAATGACATGTAAGTCTTTCTCTATCCATGAATAATCCCTTATCTTATACATTAGATCAGACCTCTGCAGCATTTATGCAAGAACAAAATCCATGTTTTTAAAATAAACTAGGAGTACATTTCTTTTTCATATGGCTCATATATTTTATATTATATTCATATCTTTTTTTGGAGTGCTAGCCCCTCCTATGTCCAGCTTTTAGTGCGTGTCCACAAACTTTGTCCTACACAAACATTAAATTCCCGTTGACAATGAATGGACAGTTTTACGTCATAGTGTAAACACAAACATTGATGACGAAGGTGACCACGCAAATTGTGATTGGCCAGAATGAGATGATGTATGATGATGTACAGTCAATGATAAGAGCGCCCCTCACTTCACACAGGTGTGAAGTTTTAGGGCCGATAGCCCCTCCTATATTCAGCTATTAGTGTAGATTTTCATTTAATGTTTGTTTTGACACCATTTGTTTTACATCACCATTACATCACCTAATCATAGCAACATGAGTTAGACTTTAATATATTAGGGCACCTCACTTCACACGGGTGTGATTTTTACTGATCAAGAAACTTAGCCAAAGTCACAAGCTAAATTCTATGAAAAACTTTCACTTTTCCAACTTTCACCAGTTCAGATCAGATCAGACTGGTATCCAGTCTGTTTGTATCTGATGGATGTAATTAATTGGCCTCATCAGGTGCTGTAACACTAAAAGCCTGCTAAATGCACTTACCTTCTTGTTTGAGCTTGGACTTTCATTTTAAATTATGTTTTAAAAGGTGTGAATAAAGATGAAGTCAAATGGGTACTGCAAATATGCATGGCAATGTTGAGTGCCATTGCTAAATTAACCTAACCACACCTGTCTATCTGCATTTCTTTTCCTATTATCTGTCCATCTGTCTCTCTCTCACCTACAGACACATCTGTCTATCTATTTTTAATGTCTCTGTTTCTCCTCCCAGCCATTTTCCGTTCATTATACTCACCTGCTATTCTGCACATACACCAACAGATGCCCTCTGACCTTCCTTCTCTTCAGATTTGGAAAGTAGTGACACAACACAAACCACAAACAAAAACAAATGTATGCAGCTATTGTCAAGACTGAGCACTGGGAAATATCTCAGCAGTGTGGTATAGTGGTCACTTGGGAATCAGAAGGTTCACGGTTCAATCACCAGCTCCCCCTGACTTAGTGTCCTTGAGCAAGACACGAAACTAGGTGTTCAGTGCTCCCGATTAGCAGGTTGGTGTAACATTGTGAACACAGTGTGTTTAATACTACAAAATATCACTGCCCCTGCCCTCCTGTCGATAATAGCAGAGAAAATTACAATCGAGTTAGACGTACTATTTGATTGATAACATTTGATTTTTATTGTTCCCAAGGCCGACGGGCACAGGTCTAGTAGGCAGAGATATCTAAAAGTTGACTTTTCTGAGGAATATTCACATGTAATACGATCCTACCTGCTGGTTGTTTTTACATCATACTTGCACATGGTCTACCGGTAGGTGAAGCATAGAGGATTTAAGTGGTTTTGATCCACATTTGTATCCTTCCCCTGTTCCCCATCTGCTTAGATATATATATATATTTTTATATATATATATATATATATATATATTTGAATTGTTAGATACAGAAATTTGTTTGACAACTTAAAAGAAAGAAGAAAATAATGGCCTACTTGTATGCAAGCAGAGCTTGCAAGTACTAGCTTCTACTAACTAATGTCTACTGTATTACAACTGCTGTTCTAAGTCCTTTAGACACGTTATTGACCTTATACCAATCTTGAAACGCACCTTAGTTACGTCACCATCAACAGCCAATAAGGGACCACCATTCTTGTTACCCGACATACTGTACGTACATACATACATACTGTAGCCAGCTCATCACCAAACGTACCTTAGTTATTTCATCAAGAATGGTGGTCCCTAATTGGCCGGTGGACAATTAGGGACCATTATCTATGTAATCACAGTACACATCAATGTTTAATGTGGCTGAGTCATACCCACTAGAAGCATCCTTTACCAAAGATTGGAGTGGTGGCTAATACATTTTACAGCTGTGCCACCAACATGTGGATTGTCGTTTAGCAACTGTTGAACCACCAAATAATAATACCAATTTAGTCATTAGTGAGGATATTGACTGGGAGTGCATGACGTGTGCAGTTCTTGTTCGTATGATCTCCTCCAAACACCTCCCCAGTACCCATCCCACACACACACACACACACGCACAACACAACACACAGTGACTAGTTGTCCCTAGCAATCAGTAGGAGTGCAGTGACACATGGCTTCCAACCCTCGAACATTGACAATTTCATCATACCCAGGCATCTGCTGTGTTGGACGGGTTTTTTACCCTCTGTACCACCCAGCTGCACCAAAACAATTACCGGTAAGCAGAATCCCCAAAGCGACGAGTGTTCAATCAGAGAGCTTACACGTAATAGCCTTTCTGTCCCCCTAATTAAAACACAACATGAAGCCCGGGTTTTATCCACACTTGATCATAACAAAACTTCACGTTAATGCAGGCAGGCTTTTACGGTGGCATTTCGGCATTAACAAACTCTGCAATAATTGCGGGAGAGCTTTATCATGCCAACTTTCAGGTTGACAGTAGCAGAGAGGTAAAATCTGCACACCGAGTTATACTGTAGCTCCCAACAAAATGTGGGCAATCAGGTCTTCATCAGGCAAGTTTATGCCAAAGTCTCAAGTAGGCCAACAGTCTAGAAAACAATACAAACAAAATAGGATCATTAGAAAAACATCGAACATGAAACTAGCCATATGCTTTTTTGCTGAATATATCTGGTAAAATTCAAACCAGCAATCAAGGTAACATATAGACAGCTGCTAAAACACTTAGGTTTAGAGGGTATGCATGCGCATGCATAATGTGAATGGCAAACCGAGTGGCAAATTGAGTGGAAAGTGAGTTTAACGTTGTTTAATGCAATCAGATAGTGTGGATGTATGGGCTGTCAAGGCCATAAAGTCGTTTTTTGCCACTCAGGCGTTCCTGCATAACTTCCAGGTATCCAGATCACACGCATACCCTCTATAGAGGGCATGCACGTCAGCGTGACATCATCATACCTGTGCAACACGCAGGCTAGTAGTTCTAGTTTGTAACTGGCGTCAGTAAGTTGACAGGTGATATTCATGCTGCGTGCATAGGTGCACTATTGTGTGTGATTGTCAGTGGGTGGCACAGAAGTAGAGTGTATGGTATGACACTACTAGGCAGTGATCTCATTCCGTCAGACTTCAAAAGGCTTTCCTTGTGACTCACAAGGACAGCAGTAAGAACAAGTTGATTGCAAGTTGTGAGTCATGTTTTAACAAGGCTTATTAATTTTATAGAGCTATTAGGACCATGAGATCATCCCAGGATTATCGTTACTTATTTTAATATACTGTAAGGTTTATAAATGTTTTTGTACATAAATACATTACATGATATTACACTGATTCATCAAGCCTGAACTCTTTAGCCTCACCTCAGGGGTTAATAGGAGGGGGACCCACAAGGACCCACAAGTCCACATAAAGGAAAGTGTTCTAAATCTTCTAAATGTCATTCAAAAATGTATTCAAAAAGGGTGACGTGTCCCTTTAATAGACCCCACCCCTGCTTCCATTCTCCTAAAAAGGCCTACTTCATAATGCAGATACAAGATAAGTCTTGTTCATTTTGTCAACAAATAACTTTTTGTTTTGAATAAAATCAATCAAAGTCTATTGACTTCAGCTCTAGTTTATCATTTGTACATTTGCCAAGGAAGGGACAGAAAGATTTTCTCTTTTCACATTAACTGACAGCTAATTCAGTAAAGACATTCCCTGTCATGTCACTGTATTATTTATAGTGTTGGTGTCACAAGTGAATCACAATGATGACAACAATGAAGTGGGTAACATACAATTCTGTGAATGAAGTGTCTGTTCTGTTATTGAAATCTTAAGCATCACCATCAAACTAAACTGGCTGAGAACAAACGGTTATTGTCAGCGTGGGTTTCCAATTCTCACTCTGTCATTTCAGATTAAACTGAGAACAAAGGATTCTTGTAAAATGAGAATTTCTTCAATAAACAGGGACTTTTTTAACTTTTATTTTTTATATATGTTTATTTATTTTGGCACATAAATTTACAGTATACACACACATGTGCTTGTATCATTACATTGTAGCGTCCCTGTGTGTTTTTTTTAAAAGACAGACAAATTATAAACCAGCTACATTCAATACATCAACGATAAAGCAAGTACGAAAAAGTAATACTTGATACTGCCTTCCCAAGTTCCCACTGTCCGTTAACAGAACATTTAACCTTTCTAGTACAATAAAGTGATATTTCAGCTGCAGTAAGCATACAAGGACGGGAAATAATATATTAGTTTTATTCTAAAATTCTATCTATAATGTTCAGTTTGGTCTTGAGCAGTAGCAGTTAGCATCATAACTTCAGCCTTCAAGAAGTTCTGGTAGGCTGGACAACATGTAGCTCGTACTTCCCACTGTTGACTTCCGATTAGACCTTTTGACAGGCTTTATGTGAAGTTGAAAGTTGAAAGTTACTTCAAACCCCTACTTTTTGCTCTGGGGAGAGTGTAGAAATCCCTGATTGTCTGCTCTGATACTGTACATCTGACAGTGAGGATTTCCACCGGGATGGAATCATGTGCATGTAGAAACACGCTTTCCTGAACAGAAAGGACTCGCTGTGTGCATGGTGTGTTAACCTGTGTGAAATCACAGGTGTTTGTTGCAAGCATGAGCCATGCATGTGTTGCATGTCAAGCTCATGCTTGCAACAAAGCAGAGAGTTGAGCGTTTCAAGTTGTAAATAGATTTTTATTAAACTAAGTAGTCACAGAATTACGGAAAATGTGACACTACAGCGACCCAGAATGCCCTTCCCTGACTGCTTCAAAGCATACTTAAATATATGCAAATCAACAATCATGGGTGCTGGGCCAAAATCACTAACGTTCAAATGAACAATTAACAAAAGACGTCACAGCCTGCCTCGTGCAATTATTCAGCCCTCAGAACATTAAGGTGAAGTGTGCAGATACCACCAGGCGGTGAAACAATACAGGATGTATGATTCACTCATTATTCTCCAGCTTGCTAATTGCTATCAGCTGATATGTTTCCCTGTTTACCATACTGTATAAACATTTGTTGTGAGTGATTGAATTGGGCACAGTCGTCTGATATTTAATTTGTTTGTTGAAATGTCTCTGCTGGAATGGAAGTCGGGAACCACTTTTGGGGATTTTACCCTTAAAGACCGGAACTCATTTCTAGATTGTTATGTACAGTATATATCAACATACGTTTTTTTCAGAAAAGTCAGGATTTAACCCTAAATGGGTTAACGCTTAAACACCCTCCCCTTATTCCTTAACCTAAGGGTTGTTTCACTGTTCAAACAAACATCAATAGAGGGAGAATTTTTTTTTTCAAATCAAATGAATGACGTCCATATAGGCCTCTTCAGGAATGTGAGGTGCTTGTCAAGGTATTAAAGTGGGTTCTGATTAATCATCTATGACGTAAACGCATGCCTGGGCTCCACTGAGTGCGTTGCATCACGTTGCATTTGGACGGCGGCAAAACATTTATGCGAATTGGTGACGCCGTCCAGGCGCAACCGTCGGCAGTGGAGACGCCTTCTTTGATTGAACATTGGAACATTGGATCTCTGAGAGGACAATCGGCCAGCAGTATCTGTGGCAGATGAGGCAGCCCCTTGTCATTGGTTGAAGAGGCTCAGGCTTTGATGATTCAGTCTCATTTAAGTGGTCATCATGCTCACAACAGTGGGCATGCACACAGGAATCCCTGCAGGTAATGGCTGGTTTAGCCCAGAGCCATTGGCCTATTCATAGTCTGGATTTTCGGTAGCCATGGTTCATGACTCTCGTATTCATACGAGAGTCATGAAGAAACTTCACCCTGTTTTTTGCGCTCGCTGCATTTACAAGATTTCCGTATATATAAACATTCAGATTTCAAATATAAAGTACTCACGATTTGTCCCACGGGTGTTAGTTAGTTGCAGCTCCAGCGATTAGAATTTCTGCATCCCGCGTTGTTTAATAAAAAGCATTTTTATGCCATTGGCTTTCAACTACTCGCCCCTATCGGTCGGGAGGAGGGTGGCACTCGTTGTGTGTTCGATATAGGTACGCTGACCGGCCTGCCAATACAGACTAATAGGCGAGTGCGCTCCCGGTGTGCAACTGTGGATTTCCCAAACGAACCCCGTTTGAAAAAAGTAGCCGGGGAGCTCGGACAAAAATGCTTTTTATTAAACAACGTGGGATGCAGCAATTCTAATCGCTGGCGCTGCTACTAACTAACACCCGTGGGACACTTTGTGAGTACTTTATATTTGAAATCTGAATGTTTATATATACGGAAATCTTGTAAATGCAGCGAGCGCAAAAAACAGGGCAAAGTTTCTGCATGACTGTCATGATAATCATCATGGCAGTCATGTTCCAGGGCTAGATTTTCGGTGGTGAGCTCGCGTGAGTATACATGAACCACGTGACCTGTTTTGAGTGTTTTTCTGCCCCCTCAAGTCAATATCGCAACTCTTTTATTAGATGGCTCTGGTTTAAACACTCCCATTTCAACCACTCCCCCCTTGAAAAGCAAAAATGTAGTTCAGCAGGCCTTGATGTAGTCGTAATAAATGGCGGATTTTTTTACCTCGCTAATATTTTAGTCTAGTTTTTATTTGTTGATGAGTCAATATATTTACTCTTAGTATTAGTCATAGCTTAGTTTTTATTTAGTTCTCATCAGTGAAAAAGGGTAGTCAACGAACATTTTTCATCATAGTTTTAGTCCACTTGGGAGTTAAATAATGGGAGTTAAATAATGAACCTTATTTTTGGGTTCAATAATCCTGTTTTTCAGCACCATGGATAGCGCTCATTGCAAGCACAAAGAATCCTCAAACATGATTTGCAGTTTATCATTGAAATCGTGAAAGGAAAAGCCACGTGTATAATAACATGGCTACACTGTAAACTCCTTGGGAGCACTTCGGAGTTAAATTAACACTAGGATATGACTGTGTGTCACGATCAGCTATTGAGCTATGTAAAAGCTTTAATGAGATGGTTGACTGTTTAATGAGATGTTGGAACTTAACATCTGTTAGGCTCCCCTGAAATGCCACTTCACAATCACAGTGGGAGCTTCCTTTCCTAGGCTGGGAATGTATGAAATTACTTCTGCCTTAATTGACACACTTCCCCCGTGACCTGTTATAACAGGAAAGGCGGGTTAAATCCCCAGAACCATATTAGTCATGGCAGGATGGCGGGTTAAATCCCTGGAGGCAGGTTAAACGCAGCTATAGTCACAGCAGGACAGCGGAACATCAAAATCAGTAACATGTCTTCATTTTCTTAAGTGCTTGTAATGTGAGTGTTTATGTGTAATTGTCTTCCATTGTGAGTACAGTGCTGAAACTAGAAAAAGTGCCCTTCTGGGCACAGGTCTCCACCAGGTTATCCACAGATCCGTGCAGTTAGAGGTAAAAACACTTTTCGGCCAGTTATAGCGCCACCTTGAGGTTGAGTTGAAATTGTTCATGTGGCATTTTGTCCTCGGCCTAGTGGGAATGTGGGTGCACAATTTCACGGAAATCACGCGATGTGTTCATGATTTGCAGCATTTTGTTTGAAACTGAGCACTCCTGTGAACTTTGGAAGCCAATCTTAACCAATCAGGATGGAGTGTGAGAAATCTGAAAGACCGGTTTGGTTGAATGGCTGTAGAGAGACTGTGAATGGCTGTAGAGAGACTGTGTACCAATTTGCGTGATGTTTGGACAAAATCTGTAGGTGTGCTGTGCAAAAACTTGTTTTGCACAAAGCGGCCTCCTGGTGGCGCTATAACAGGCCGTTCTGGAAGGTTTGGGGCAGAGGTTCATCGTTGGCATCCAGGGAGTGTGTGTGCAAAATTTGGCATGGACCGGGTTAACGGTGGCCGAGATTAGCTGCTAACGGACACACACACACACACACACACACACACACGGACGGACGGACGGACGGACGGAGTGCAAAACATACTCTCTCCCCATGCCTTCGGCCTGGTGGAGACAATGATGTGAGTCAGCCTCTCACATCATACGCCCTTTTTTGTTTTGTTGTCGGGGTTCTCTGTTTTGTCCACAGTGCACCATCCCCTTTTGTGTAATGGTGCAGGAAAAAAGCATGGTTAGGTTAGTAGCAAGGATGGGAGGGGGAGCAAAAAAATACCTCATGACGACAGATTTACAAGGACAAACGGAAGTGCTGCTGTTCCCTACTTAACCTGAGGGGGGCAGGAGAGAGCTTGTTTGCCTCTGAACTATGTAACTGTGTATATCTAAACAGAACACATCTGAGGTTATGTAGTGCGGTCTGTTCACTGATCACTCACTGAGAGAGTTTAGCAAATGTTCAGGGACTCGGGTGGGGATCGAGTGCATGCATTATATAAACATATACACACACAGTGATATCTTGTTGTTTAGCATTTGAGAGGGACTGTAACTAATGTACATTACATTACAGATAGAAATATGTATAGGCTAACTGGCATAATGAATTATGTAATGTAAACATGCTGTAAATGATGTGTCTTATAAACCCATGAGGGTTGGGCAGATTGTGTGCAGGACACGAAAATAAATAAACAATCAAAATCAATCAATCAAATATAGGCCTATATACTGTACCTACATAGATTCAATAATCAAGATCTGCTTATCTGGAGGCGGGTGAGAAGAATCCCCAAACTTCCTTTTTTCTGTCCACATCAGCCAGCTCTGATTGGGCAATCCTGAGGCATGCCCAGGCCAGCACAGAGATACAATTAAATAATTAAGGCTAAAAGGATAACACAAAAAGGTCCTGGGTGCACGGGGTGACCACCCTTTTCACTGACAACTAAATGGAAACAAAATGTAAACTAAGCTATGATGACTAAACTAAGACTAAATAATATACTGACAATTTCGTCAACAAATAAAATAATTGACTAAAATGTTAGGAAGGGACAAGAGCAGGCCCGATTTGGCCATCGATTTTGCATCAGGTCAGGCCAGCAAAAAATAAATCTCTCCTAAGCTCAGGCCAGGCCAGCCACAGTCAATTTCAATTCAATTCAGGCAGTGTTGCTGCAGCACAACTACGTTGTGCGTCTTGTGTTAATGGAGGGAAGAAGTTAATAATATAAATAACATCAGATGGTACATTTCTCATGTGAAATTGCTGCAAAGCCCCCAAAATGTACCCCAAGGGCCCCAAAAATGTCGGCGCGCACTTTGCGCGCAAGCGGTGTGGCCTGCCAGGGCGTATAACTCCCGGCCTGATTTGGAGTTCCACTCCGGGCCTGGACAAGAGATCCAGTATAAGCCATTTTACAATTAGTTGCATGCTGAAAATAGCCCACAAGACCGCTTGTAGATCAGCTATTTTCAGCAAGTGTAAAATCAGTCATTACGACGGCATCAAGGCCCGCCAAAATACATTTTGTTCGACTAAAACTAGACTAACACTAAATCATTCCAGGTGTCTAAAATGCGACTAAAACTAAATGTAAACTATTCAAGAGACTATGGCTGTATTTTGCATGTCTTAAGTACCAGGTCTTACTACTTAACTTGAGTAAACTAAAGACCTGGAGGCGTGATCAATGCCATTTGGCTATTCTGAGTGGCCAAAGCATTTTGGATAACTTGAAAATGATCCAGGGGCATTTTGCCTATTGAAAAGGGAGTTTCTAGTCAGTAGTACAGTACAGTACAGTACAGTATAAAATCATGAATTAACATTTCCATTTCTTCTTAATGGGCCTGAGCTTTGCAATGTTAATCAGCTGAGCTTTTTTTTATATACATAAGAGTCTATCAGACTCAGAGCCTGGTACATAGTCTGATTAAAAACGTTTAACCCCATGTCCCTATTATTTTGGGCATGTCATTATATACTAGGTGAAAATTTTCAAAAGCAGATACAAGATCACAATACATTTGATTGGCTATTTTCACACTGTGGCATCATCATAGGACAAAGTATACTATGAAATTGGGTTTAAGTGGTTTTATCCAACAAGGTAAGAGACCCAAGACCATCCCTTATGTTTGGGACATGTCTGGGAGGGTCTGTTTTGGATTTCTGTTTTGTCTGCATTTAGCTATAGTACATTACTGTAGCTACCATCCAATTTGATATAGCATTTCGTAATCTGCAAAGAAAAAAATTTGGCTTAAGACTTATTTTCTCAAATCAAATTGCCACAAATCTACACCCATTATCTTTCTAGATGTGTTTTAAAATGGCTTGTCATTTATGGGCTTTAAATTAAAAGTTTCAGAATAGAATAAATTATCCTGGCAGTAGTTATTGGATTGGATGTTAAACGACAACAAAATACAGACCAGTGCTTCTATTATTGACTCCATCTGAGAAACCAATTTGCTTTCCATTTCTCAAAGTGGGATCTGGGACATATATCCAGCCAATTTAAGGATGGTTTATCTCTCTCTCTCTCTCTCATGAAGGTTGAACCAAAATATTAGCTCTTTTTTTGGCTGTTTGGCTGTTTTGTGACTGTTTTGTTCTTAGTTCTTCATGTATTTATCATCGTTATTATGATGATACGATGAACGATTAGGGATCCAATTATGAACTTTATGCTTTTGTCTCTTAGTGTTTTTTCTGTTTGTTTGTTTTGTTGTTTTCGTTGTTCTTTTTCTTGTGGTTGTCTTATTCTTTGTTTTTTATGTTTCGTCCAAATGTTGATTGTTTTGTAGACCCTGTACATGTTCTACGTTATGTAATAAGGATAGGCATAAATAAGCTATAAACTGCCTATTCCTTTTCGATCGTGTTTAAAAAAGATATATATTTTTTAATTGTCTTACTCGGGGGTTCCCAACCGCTGGTACTAGTACCACTAGTGGTACTTGAGCCCCCCTCTGGTGGTACTCGGAGGACTCGCCCAAAAAAAAAAAAACCGCCTTATTCTGATCCACTGGAAAAGAAACATACCCTCCCTCACATTCACGTTGGATCTCTGATATCTCTATTTTCTTCTTGCGTGTATGTGTGTTGTTGTTTTTTTTTTGTATTTGTTAAAAAATCGAATAAACAGAACGTTAAAAACAAAAACAGTTGTGCGTCAAAGCAGCAGTAAAATTGGCTTAGGAATGGAACAAAAACTAAACAAGAATAAATTGTATTTTCTTCTGAAATGAGCATGACAGCACAACTAGCCATCAATAGAAGATTAGAGAACTGATTAATGCCATTACAACTATTATCAGTTGTGGGTCAGAGCAGCAGCAAAATTGGCTTAGGAATGGAACAAAAACAAAACAATTCAAAGAATAAATGACATTTTCAATGTGATAATAATAGATAAGATTGCGTAGATGGGGCAGGTCTACGCTCCTGTTATTCAGTTATTATTATTATTATTCATCAGTTATTATGGTGGTACTTGGAGTGCCAGATATTTTCTGTGGTGGTACTTGGTATAAAAAGGTTGAAAACCCCTGGTCTAACTGAATTTATCGAAATAAACCATTCATTCATTCTTATTATTAAAAAGGCTATTATAGTTTAGTTTTTATTCAATTACAAGTTAGTAGTTAGTAATAGAATCCATCATCTAGTAGGATCATAAAAGACCCCAGTCACGGCCAGCCAAGGACTGTTTCAGATGCTACCGCATGGCAAGCTCGTCTGCATCTACAGTATAAGACAATGCATGGGCAATAGGCTACCAACAATCTACTTACCCCAAGCAAACAGATTTATGAACGACTGACATTATAGGCCTGTTATGTCTTTATGTTCTCACTCACACACACGCACGCAGGCACTCATATGCGCGCACACACACACACACACACACACACACACACACACACACACACACACACACACACACACACACACACACACACACACACACACACACACACACACACACACACACACACACACGTGTAGTTCTTTATTAGAATACAGTTGACAGTTCATCATCATGGGCATGACAGATGACAATTTGAACAAGACAGACATCTCCACTTGCATCTACAACTTCAGGATGTGGAATTGCGGGGAGGAAGTGTCTGTGAAGTGCCAATTTTTGTGTCCATAACTATGATAATTTCCTCCTTTGCCATCAGGAGTGAGAGATAGGGCGATTTTCTCTGAGATGTTCCATTTACAATTTACATAAATGTCTGCCAGACAGAATGTTCAGACGGAAGCTTTAAAGCCAGCATGTGCTGTCCACACATTAAATGAAGCATTTACAGCTTCCTTTAATGTCAATAATGATTGCATTAGGGGTTCATTATGTTGGTTAGACATACTGTACAGTACTAACAGTCCGACAGGCATTAGTCTGACAACATTGTCGCTCTCGACACCAACAGTAATTGCATGAATTAGGTATATTGCACATGCATGCAATTGCTGCTGTTCCAATTGTGCAATATATATACATTGCTGTATGTAATGTAAATGATACACAAAGATGTGTGTGTGTGTGTGTGTGTGTGTGTGTGTGTGTGTGTGTGTGTGTGTGTGTGTGTGTGTGGTGTGTGGTGTGTGGTGTGTGGTGTGTGTGTGTGTGTGTGGGCATGCACATACAAAACACAACAACGCGCACACACTATAGCACAAGTTGAATCGTTCAGTGCTGTGGGAACTGCACAGCCAGCGCAGGGTCATCATAGCGGTCTCGCTGTGTCACTGTGCAATGATTCACCTGTTGCCTTGGAAACCTGATGGGAGTGAAAGTGACTGAAAGCATGCTGTGTTCAGATGTAGAGGGGAGGAAAGGAAGGAGACAGACAGACAGACAGACAGACAGACAGACAGACAGACAGACAGACAGACTCCGTTCAGTGTGTTGGATTGTCGTCTGTTTTCCTTGCGCACAAGCACAAATGCAAGAAATTATCTGAGGCTGCAGCATGTTGACCTGCCTCGGTTTCGCCCACAACTTCCGCTTGCTCCCTCCACCCCTCTCTCCGATCTCAGCTGTAAGGTTCTTCTTCTTCTCCAGAGAAATCACAGGGCCCCACAACTAAGCAAACATATGCCATTTGGACATATTTGTCTGGGTATCTGTTTACCCCTCCACGTGCCTCCCTCAGCTGGTCTGGGTTTCTCTTGCTGAAACAGATGGAGGTGTTTGCCTGCAGCAGCAGACACAATGTGACTCAGAGCAGCATCTAAGCTGGACTTGTACTCAGGGATGAGCAGAGAGTGTTAGAGAGGCAGGTGCTGAAATCCCGTAAGAGGGCACTTTTGGACAAATATATCAAATGGCAGATCTACAAGCTCAGCTCACAAGTTGTGAGCTTGTAGATGTGATCAATGTGATGTGTCAATGTGTATCTCATTTTTTCACATTTGCATTCAGGCTGGCTAAAAGGATTCCAAAGTTTGCTGGAGGGACATATTTTACAAAATTCACACACACACACACACAAAACCCTGCTTTTAAAACGAATGATAAACTATAATCACAGATTCTTCACGTCGTGCATCAAAAAAACAGTGTAAAAACCCAGATGGACGTGTTGGTTTTGTTACTGATGTTCTTTTGTCACGAGTGTCTACTCTTGACATGGGCACGAATCCAGACCCCTGGGTCATGGAACCCTGATGATCACAGCACAGCAGCATATTCAGAGACAAAGCACTCCCAGACATAACAAAGTAGCTACCTCCGGTGGGATACTGTGCAGAATACATTATTTTTAACTTATAAGAGCCTTCATGTGTTTGTTGCTTTGTCTATACAAGTTTGTCAATGAAGGCAGCTGTGCTCAGAAGTGACATGGTTTTGCGGCAGCATCTGATCTCAACCAGTCTAATGGACCATTAGATGCTGCAAAACATTCATTATTTTACTCCTGAATGGCTCTATATATATATATATATATATATACTAGGAACAAGTCCATTTTAGAATGGACGTTGTCCGTCAGTGAATGAATGGATGATGTCATACATGATTTATTTTATCCTCTGTACGTTATGCAGTATATATATATATATATATATATATATATATATATATATATATATATATATAGGAACAAGTCCATTTATGAATGGACGTCGTCCGTCAGTGAATGAATGGATGATGTATACATGATTTATTTTATCCTCTGTCTGCCATGTCTTGCGAAATAACCTTAATTATAGAGAAAATTGACTGACTTGCCCCTGGGACCACTTCGACAGGTAGCAGTACGCCGTTACTCTCAGGAGGAAGTCTGGAGGCGACAGGTCACTTATATTCCCTGCTACTTCTGGTCACACTGACCGGGCAGGTGTAATCATTCATAATCATAATCAAAGCAACAATGCTGTGCGACGTATACTCATGGGTAATTGGTGAGAAAACAGCTACTGAACAAGAACCACAATCCTGCTGTCATTTTGTTTCCAGTCACGACAGAGTCACACTTCTACTGTTCCCCCCTCTGCTGTTCACACAGGCCGCTGTGCCTCCAGGTTAATTGCGAACGCACTGAGCACTAACTATGAGACCCTGCAGATCATGTCTGTGTGTCTGTCTGTGTGTCTGTCTGTCCCGCTGTGACACCACCCGCCCGCCACCAGAGGGCGCAGCTGTAGCACACACACACACACACACACACACACACACACACACAACCCCACACACACACACACAGTAGAAAACTTTAAAAAAAAGAAAAAATTTAATTGTTGTTATTGCAATTTACGAGCTGCGTTCGCTTCCCGCGTTTGCGCGTCTTACTTGTTATTATAGTTTAGAACCTTTCAGTATAGCTGTTACTTTTTGGTTTTGACATTTCATGAGTAACTTTAGTTTTTGTTGCGACCACAGGTCACATTTACTATGAAATCGCGCATTTCCCGTCAGTCAGTCAGTCAGTCACGCCCCATATATGGTCATGCCTCGTGACATCATGTGATGTCATCAATATTAAGCCCATATATGGAGATCCCTGAAGTCATCAATATTGGCCAGCAACCCTACATCTCACCTCAAACCCTTAGATCTCCATATATGGAGCTGACCTGTTCTGACATTCCATATGTTGATACTTCCCCATCCATCCTTTCTATTATTATTATTATTATTATTATTATTATGTATGCTCTACCAAATGAACTACCCGGACACTAAAGGTGTCCGGGTAGCTCATTATTATTATTGGTTTATAATAATAATAGGGGGGCACAGTTGGTAGTGCTGTCGCCTCACAGCTAGAAGGTCCTGGGTTCGATTCCCGCTCGGGACGCTGTTGGTGCTGGCGGCATGTTTCCTCCTCCGCGTCATCAGTGCCCATACCCGAAGGTGGGGTTGGCGAAAGGGCCTTTCTGTGTGGAGTTTGCATGTTCTCCCCATGTCCCCTAGGGTAGGTACCCTCACAAAAAACATGCAGTAATCCTGGTCTCTAAACTGCCTCCCCCTGGCCAGCAGGGGCGCCTGATGGAGGGGAAAGGAACTGGTTGGAATAACGTGTTCCTTCCACGCGCTACGTCCAACCAGGGAAACTCCCCCCTGTCAGGTGTAAAGGAGCAACTTGGACACTCAGGCATGAAGGAAGCATGAGTTAAACTCCGTTGCTCTCCCCTTGTCCCCCATATATGGGGACTAGGCTGGTGGAGGGTGTGTAGAGCCCACGATCACATTAGATGATTGACACAGGGGTGAAAAATGGGTTACAAAATCGTGGGATAAAAAAAAAATATATAATAATAATAATAATTGCTTCTTAATATTATTAATATTACTTATTACTTGCACGAGCGGAGCGCAAGTACTGTTTTCGGCTGCATATGTCGGTGACTACCTCGGCCAATTGAATTTATGGTGGTCCCCTCAGCCAATCAAGGATTGTGTATTTTTAGTGGCGTCTCTGATCGGCCAATCCAATCAGGGATTGTGTATTTTTAGTGGTGTTGCTCGGCCAATCAGAGCGCAAGTTGGCAGCTTGCTGCGTATGTCAGTGGCCCCGTCGGCCAATTGGATTGGCTCCGTATGTTGGTGTCGCTCGGCCAATCAGGGATTGGCTGATGGGTTTCGTCTTTATTTGTTATATTTTAAATAGGGAGGGATGGTAAGTTGACAAGAGTCACGGGTCAGTTGCGTGCTCTCCTCGTGCACATGTAGGCCATTCTTGGCCAACAAAGCGCAAGTTGGAAGCTCGACAGAGTGCATTTCTAGTTCATAGCATTTTGGGCCAGCCAGTCTCACAGCCACAGAACAACTAGTTTTCAGTTTGAAAGGCAGACCTATATCTTTGTGTGACCCTCGGGTTCATCTTTAAGGCGTGACAGCTACAGCTTTCCTCTTCAGAAGAATGTCGTCGTCATTCAACCTCTTCCTTGGGCAGAATGAGTTTGTAACTGTTTCTTTGTTAGGCTGGACTCAATCAGAATACGCCACTTTCAGCTGTGGGTGAGGTCAAAGAGGCAAGGCAAGTTATTTGTAATGTGTGCAAGAAGACGATCGAGTCTAAACACCACCAAACGGTGGTGTTTCCTGAATGAAATATCAAATACACGTGGATTCTTTCTTTTTTTTCTTTTTGATGTCAGACTCCCACATATTAGAGCGCACGTAGAATACGCACATCGACAGGCTGCAGGGTGCTGGGCTAAAGAAACAGATAATGGATGAACAGCACTCCAGATCATCTGCCACAGGACGTCCTCCAGGATGCCCTTATTGGTCTCAGATTGATGTTGAACATTAGCAAAATTCATGTTGTTCTCCAGAGCCAAAATAATCTCCTATAATGACATTCGCATATCTTCTATGAATGGAGCTGATATCAAAAGAGTCACAGAGTATAAATATCTTGGTATTTCGATTGATGAGAGACTTACTTTTAAACACCATGTAGAGGTCCTTACTCGTAAATTGCGACAGAAAATTGGCTTTTTGTATAGAAATAAAGACAGCTTTCCTGTCATTAGCAGAAAGAGGGTATAGTTGAGGCAGTGTTCCTGTCATTAACAGAAAGAGGGTATAGTTGAGGCAGTGTTCCTGGAGACATAATCTACAGACATGCAGCAGCATTCACTCTTAAATCTCTAGACTCTGTTTATCACTCATCGATTCGATTTATTACGGGTGATAGCTATGGTACTCACCATTGTATAACAAGGTTGGATGGTCCTCCCTGACCGAGAGACGAGAACTACATTGGCACCTGTTCTTGTATAATGCCATGCTTGGAGATTGTCCTGAATACATCTCATCTTTTCTGAAATGGGACTCTAAACCCTACCACACCCGGACAAGTAATTTCCCCAAATTCAAGGTACCAAAAGTTAACTCTGAACTTGGTAGATCTGCTTTTAGCTTCTGTGGCCCTAATACATGGAATGACCTGCAAACAACATTAAAATTGACCACATTGGTACCCTTGAGTCGTTTTAAAACCTTTGGTGAGCATATTAATAGAGAGTAACTGGTAGTGTAGCTTACTACATTTGTGTATGTGTGTGTGTGTGTGTGTGTGTGTGTGTGTGTGTGTGTGTGTGTGTGTGTGTGTGTGTGTGTGTGTGTGTGTGTGTGTGTGTGTGTGTGTGTGTGTGTGTGTGTGTGTGTGTGTGTGTGTGTGTGTGTGTGTGTGTGTGTGTGTGTGTGTGTGTGTGCGTGCGCGTGCGTGTGCGGTGGGGCTTACAAATGGCTGGCCTTTCCAAAAGGAGAGCCAAGCAGTTAGCGAGGTATTGCTCAGTTTCAGCCATTATAGGAAGCCGCTCAATTTGGAGGAGGCGTTGTTTCCTTTATCCATGATTTATGTCTGCTGCCCTATGTCTGACATGTCAGCTGTACTGTATGTAACGATGCTTTGCCGTCCATGCACGTTGTAACTGCTCTCCCACTGTCAAACTGCACTGGCAGTGTTTATGTCCTTTGTACAAGGTGTGTGTGTGTGTGTGTGTGTGTGTGTGTGTGTGTGTGTGTGTGTGTGTGTGTGTGTGTGTGTGTGTGTGTGTGTGTGTGTGTGTGTGTGTGTGTGTGTGTGTGTGTGTGTGTGTGTGTGCGCGCATGGACCTCGCATCAGTGCCACGGGTTCACAACTTCACAGTATACACTGTGGAGGAATTTTGTATTGCATCGCGGTGCCGGGGGGACTTGTGTGTGTGTGTGTGTGTGTGTGTGTGTGTGTGCCAATCACCAGTCTTCTGTGTTTTGGTACAATGATGCACAAGTGCGACCCACCCTCCAACCATGCCTGTATGTGGTAATAGAAAGGTTGGGAACCCCTGCTATATAGCATTCAGAGAAGTAACTGCACGTAGTGAGCATTTGAGACAAAGAACCATCTAAGTCCATGATGGACCCTTTATCCATAATTTATACATTGTGGATAATTACTATGGACTTAGATGGTTCTTCGTCTTGTCTGTTATGATGAGACTCTTCCAAGGTAGACAGGGTTGGTGCACAAGTGGAATTGTCGTCACGTCAGTGACTCATTAATTACATTGAATGACAAAGAAAAACATTTTTTTTAAAACATGTAAATATTAATACAGTACAAGTATGCAGTATATGTGAAGATGTATACCTCACTGTGTTTCCGTGTTTCTCATTATGAGCTGATTCAGCTTCAGACAACGTTCAATACTGTCTGGCACAGATGGTTGTAATCTCACCCATGCACTAACCCCTACAAGTACTGGCATAACGTCTGTTGTTGACACAATTGGCAGGAATGAATTAAATACATTTTATTAGGAATTAAGTCTAACCATTTCTGTGGAAGTCATACAAAGTATACATGAGCTTAAGAAGGAACAGATGATGGACACAGAAAACAAACACACACCATCTGGATCAATCAGAATTTCATCCAAGTTCTTGCCAAGAAAGAACGGCTAATATTCCTTTCTCAAGTGCCCAGAGGCACTTGAGATACATTGTTGTACACAATACATTGTTGTATTTCTGCCAATATGTATGTTTTATTTTGTCATTGGTCACAGTTTCAAACTCACGTTCTGTGTGTGTAATCTGTGGGAAGTATGTGTCTCTGATGTCTTGGTATAGTGGGCAGGTGGTTAGAAAGTGTAGCTCTGTTTCCACCACATTTTGTGTGCAGTGGGTGCAGTCTGTCTTCCCTTGGGTCTGTCTGTGGCGGCCTTTCTCTATTGCAAGGCTGTGTTCACTGAGTCTGTACCTAGTCAATGCTTTCCTAAATTTTGGGTCTTTTACCGTGTTCAGGTATTCAGCCAATGTATATTCTCTTTTTAGTGATATTGCGATGTCTAGCTTAACGTTCCTTTTGATGGCAATGGCATAGAAAGCCCTTCTTGCCTTTTCTCTCAGGTCGTTCGCAGCTTTGTTGAAGTTTCCTGTGCTACTGATGTTTAGGCCGAGGTATAGTTTTTGTGTGTGTTCTAGTGCTGTCATATTTAGAAAGAATTGTTGGTTCAGATGGTTAACTCTTTTTTGGAATATCATAATTTTTGTCTTTGCTTGGTTTACTGTCAGTGCATTTGTGTAAGAGGTCAAGGTTCTGCTGTAATCATTAACAATCATTAACAGCCTATGGACACTAGAAGACTCCACAATGTAAAACTGAACATTACAAACTTCCTGCAATTCCATGAATTGACTGTCATCAAGCTCCTTGGAGGTGTGGCTATGTGTAGCATCATATACTCTTATCTGTGTTGCCTAATTCTATTATAATTGTTTTGTGATTTATTTGATGCCTTGAAAACATTCAGACTCTTTAAAGAAATGTGTAATGGTAGTTAGTCTAACTCATGGGTCATATGTTTACCTTGTTTGAGTAGATTGTCCAATTACTAATCATTGTGGGTGTGTCTCACCTGGTATATAAGGGTGGCTGGAAACACCAAGGGAGAGCTGCCACGGTCTTCAGGGAAGGCATAGCCTGTTTTCAGTTTCTTTAGTTCTTGGATTGTTGTTTTTGTCTTTGTTAAGTTATCAAGTGTTTATTTCTTACTTAGTGTATTTTGGCCAGTGTTATTTTTGCAGTATTATGTTTTGCCTCAGACCCGGACTGTGCAATCCGATATATGGGCTGTTCTACATTCAGATCTACATTCTTGGACTTTGTCTATTCTAGGAGCCTTGACTGCTAGCTTGACTGTTACAAGCTTCTCTAATATACCCCACAAGTGTAATGTAGAAGAATAACACATTGAATTTTCACCCCAAAGAAAAAGGACAACTAAACTAAACTAAACTTAAATACAGGATCAATAAGAGTTGAAAAATAAAAGGCAGACGGACACAAAACAACAGTACAAGACATCCGACAAACAATTTCAAGTACACGATACATCCAGCACTGTTAAACAGTTTTGCGGCATGCTTTCCATGCAGTCTGGTAGATGTCAGTGAGTTGGAAGTAACCCAGCACACCTTTGCAAAGCCATGCAGTGTTCAGTTAACAACAGTGGAAAAAGGCTGTGGTATTTTTTGCATCTATGTTTTTAAACGTATTTTATTGTATGAGATATTGTCAACAAAACTGTTCCAACTGAATTCAATTGAATTCAAAGAGTGTCTCCTATAGCGTCCTTCAATGTTGTACACATTGTACTACAGGCTATGTTACAGTACAGCCTGTAGCTTGCCTTTCAGTACATTCAGCCACACGATTTGTTTACTCTTCCAACAACATCACCATCTGTCCTCTCTAAGGTTTCGTAATTGCTGTGTATTCACTATCAAGGACCACACCACCAATGAGAACATTTAACAGGTTTATTGATGACAGGACGAAGGACATGATCATGAACACAACCACTGGATGTTCCGGGGACCCCCACATAACGTAACTCTGTCATTTCTCTACCGTTTCGGACGCGGGCGGCACCCTGGGTGTATTCCTGGGGGTTTCCGGAGTTGCACCACTCACTTCACACGGGTGTGATTTTTGATTACCTTCTCATACACCAGACTGTCTTCAATAGAGAGATAATTAAAAGTGTCCCGAGACTTGCGGGTCAGCTGCCTTGCACCAGGTGACTTAGACATTAGACATTTTTATACTTTTAGAAGACTAAATCTAAAGAAAATGTGTC
This sequence comes from Protomyctophum parallelum, assembly GCF_964188405.1. Lineage (NCBI taxonomy): Eukaryota > Metazoa > Chordata > Actinopteri > Myctophiformes > Myctophidae > Protomyctophum > Protomyctophum parallelum. The sequence goes on along the minus strand of NC_139697.1, from coordinate 30,866,320 downwards.
TGATTTTTAGCACTGGTCCTATGAGAAGCATTTCTGAGCCAAATTATCTACACAGTTTAATGCTGTGCGGACCTCCTACGGAATTTGTTTCACTTTGGTTGCACGTAGACAGTAATTTTGTCACAGTCCGTTATGTTTTCTTGTTTACCTTTTATTTTGTAGTATTGTTTTGTGCCATCCTGTCTTCCCCTGTAGTTCTGTACCTGCCTTGTCTAACCTGTGTTGTGAGTGATCAGTCTTTGTTTTCCACCTGTGTCCTCTTAGTCCCCCAGCCAATCCCTGTCTTGATTTTGAGTTTTGTTCACCTGTGTCTAGTTATCCCATGTCTATAAGTATGCCCTTGTGTTTTCAGTTCTTTGTTGGTTCGTAAATTGTTGTCAGTGTATTCTAGCTCCTCGTGGTTCCTTGTATATTTCCTAGTCCCAGTGTTTTTCCTTGCTCCTAGTTATCCCTAGTTTCCTCGTGTTTCCTGTGTTTTGTTCCTGTACCTGGTTTTTGGTTAATAAACCACCGTGCACTCGACCTGCCTTGTGTCTGCCTCATCCTCTGCCATTGTCCTGCGCTTGGGTCCTACACACCTCGGACTCTGATCGTGACAAATTTGTTGTAAGCCCAGCATTACAATGCTACACAATGAGCACAATATTTCCAACACATCTCTTGGTCAACGGCTCCACGCAAAGGAGCAGAATTGCTCTTAAATACACTTTAGTACGACTCAACCGCAGTTGCAATTTACACATGTCAATTGCATCTGCGGAATCCGATGATGTACCATAATCGGCCTCAATCTTACTGTATGTAACTGCAGGCTGGCAGATTTTAATAGCTGTGTCTGCCATTAACTTCTGCAGTTGAATTGACATGTTCCCCTGCAAACCAGCAATTTGTTGCGAGTCTAAAGCTAAAGACAAGCTAAATGCTGTGGATCTGAGATCCAGGAGATGACTATACAAAGAGTGGATCAAACCGTGGCAATGTGAACGACTTTCAATCCTCCTCACTACTCATTGCATCAGAGTGGCAGTCCACACCAAAGATTTGCAACGCAATATAGTTGCAAATTGTAATCAGTTGCAGCTGACCGAATTGACCCGTAGCTTGCAGCAAATGTTTGTATATATGTATGTAAAGAGTGTTATGGGTATATATTAGATTGAACAAGGCTATGTTGTGCTAGCTGAACCATGCAAGTATATAGGCTACATCGATTATGGCGTATGCATGGCATGAGCACCTCAAAACTGTACTTGAGTTAACCACTGTTTTTTCCCAAACACTGGGTCGACTCAATGTACTTTACGACTGTCAATCTCCGTAAGCAAAGTTGAACAAAATACAACTAATAGAATGGAATTTAACGTAATACCGTGATAAGAATTAATTATCATGAGGGTGTGTGTGTGTGTGTGTGTGTGTGTGTGTGTGTGAGTGAGTGAGAGAGTCAACCAAGTATAGTGTCTGGGTTTATAGACTAGCTGTGCAATAAGGCATACAGAATCTTGTATCAAGTTGTATGCATTATATGCATATTGGAAACATTATGCAGTGTGCACCGGTAAATATTTCAGGAATCTACTATATGCAGGATTCATTACAATACGTGCAGTTTTCCCTTCTTGGTTGTACTTATTTTGTTTAAGTGTCCATGACCTTGTGCCAGAGCTCTGGGCTTTGAGACACCTCAATGCGCTTGCACAATTGCCGCCATGTTCCCTGCCCGTCCTGTGGAAACATTGTACTATTATACTAGCTCTATAGAAGATCAGCATCATGTTTCTACTTACACCAAAGCGTCTGAGCCTACGGAGAAAATTAAGGCGTTGGTGTACTTTTGCACGCATACTTGTCACATGGGAGTGCCAGCTTATATCACAATCTATGTGCACTCCTAGATATTTATAGGAGGTGACCTGTTTGATGTCATGACCATGTATGGTGTGCAGCCACCTATAGACCTGGGATCCACTACAATCTCCTCAGTTTTCTTTACATTAACTTGTAAGTGATGTTCATCACACCAGGTTACAAACCTGTCCACTCCAGTTGTATGGCTACTCTCTCTCTCTCTCTCTCTCTCTCTCTCGTTTCTATCGTTTCCCTATACTGTGTTTTGTCTGCCTCTGCCTCGCCCACCACTTCCGCTCACACTCCTCTCCCTGTGTCTAGTGATCTGTCTGTTTGCCCCTCTATGTGCTTCCCTCATGTAGTCTGTATTGTTCTTGCTGAAACAGATACTGTAGATGCCTGCAGCTGATCATGTTCTCAGAACAGTAGCTATGCTGGACCACAACACTTTACTCACAGAGAGAGAGAGAGGTAATAGATGGATGACGGATGGATGGTCAGCACTTCTGTAAACATGACTGTTGACCTAATTTCCTGTGATGGATGGATGGATGGATAGATAGTGTTTGGATGATTCTTTAACTTGTTCATATCATTAATAAAGCATCCTTTTTATAGGATCTTTCTCAACAAAACTCCTAGATGGGAGTAGGTAGGTATAGGTATAGGCAGGTAGGTAACATTGAAAGTACAGTGCAGCATAAATTGTATATTATTATGTATATCCTAATAGTTAGTGCATTATATAGTGAAGTCTATAATACACACTGTCTACTACACTGTCACTACTACCTCCCAGAGTCTTCACGTCATTCATCATCCATTTACGCCACCAAGGTGTTTTTGAGAGTCCTATATGCTATTAGTGTAGATTTTCGTCTTACACAAACATTAAATTCCCATTGAGTGGAGAATTGACGTCATGTGGATGAGCAAATCGCCTATTTTTGTCCTACACAAAATTCCCATTGACAATGAATGGAGAATTTACGTCATAATGTGTCACTATGTGTCTGAGCAAATGATGATATACGATGATAAGAGCTCCCCTCACTTCATACGGGTGTGATTTGTTTTCCTGAGTTGTAATAATCCATCCACCAGAGTCTGTGTCTGCTTTTAAGAATGTGTTTCTTGGGGTTCTCTACACTGCCTCCCCCATGTCAGCCGGGGTGCCTGGTGGAGGGGAAAGGAACTGTTTGGAATAGTGTGTTCCTTCCGAACAGAAACTCCCCCGGTCAGTTAATACTCCCCCTGTCAGTTGATACTGTAAGAAGCGGCCTGCTCACTCCTCATGCATTGAAGGAAGCATGAGCTCGGTTCGGGGCTCTCCACAGGTTGGCAGAGGGAGAGTAGCGCCCATGATTACAGCTTGGCAATTGGCACCGGGTTGAAAAATGGGTTACAAACAGACCGAAGTTAACACGATTTGACATTCAAGTATGACATCTGGTTCATGTCTCATTGTCACTGGACTGGCAAAACACCTATACATACTGTACTGAATGTGCCTACCCTACGCTGTTATGACACATGCATGTATAATAGACCAGCCGGCTCTCAGCAGGATGCCAGGCTGTTCTTAGTGTCGCATGCATAGTTATCCATTCCACTATTTCCAGTCAGACCATTCCGTCATTGTGCGTATGTGTGAAGATTTCAGTGGGATGCCGTGAAAATGTTTTGGGATAATAAGAGTGTAATAAATAAATAAATCAGAAATCCTCCGGACTGACGGACAGACAGATTTCCACGAAGAAATGTCCTGGGAGAATAACCTCTCAGACCTTTTCACGAAATAAAATGTATTGTAAATAAGTTTTATTGCATTGCATAATCTTTGTAAAAAACTGCAGACTGCAGAACGGTCTGGCCTCAACCACTGGGTGGGCGTTCTACAGAAACCATAGAGTTATATTATACTATTATATACCTATTTAAAGGAAGTTACTCACCCAGCACATGAAACACCCGGAAGTACCCTATTCTAGACTTGAGCACCGAGCAGTTTCAGACGATAGAAGCATGCGCAGTAGTGTTTTTAAATGCAGAACCTTTTTCACTGTTCACTTCACTGTTCAACCACGGTTATGGGGGTGTGGCAGAAACCAAAAAGTGGAAGAGCCAATCAGTGTCTCTCAATCACAGGGCCGCTAGATATCGACAACCACAATATTTGACTTTTTCATGTCAAGGACCCCAAATTAGACAGGGTACACAGCTCTTGCTTATACACAGCTGTAGAGAGTGCCAACCCCCTCCAGAAACTGTTACTGTTTGCATAAAGTTTGCGTAAAGACCAGGGCAAGGGACTAGGCGCGCACGCTGTCTGGAAACATGGACCCCAGACAGATGGCCTGGACGCTGGGATGAGGCAGAAGTGGAGTCATCGGGTGGTCGGCCTGGAGGCCGAGACGAGGCACAAGTGGAGTCACCGGGTGGTCGGCCTGGGGGCCGAGGCGAGGCAGAGACGTCCTCTGGTGGTGGGCCCAGAGGCCGAGACGCGTCAGAGGACACCGGAGGCGAGGCTGCAGGCGGAACTGCAGGCACAGGAGGCAGGGCTGTGCTTCCCCACACCTCTGACTCACCTTCTCTTTTTGTGGTATGATGCAGCATACTGACAGAATCACAATTAGACCGTATTATAATAATTTAATTAATAGAATTACAGTGATATAGGGCTAGCCAACTGCCCCACATGGACAGTCACAGTGGACACACACGTGCACTGAGCATTGCACAGGCACTACTCTCAAGCAGACAAAGGTGTTTTTGTAGTCCATGCAGAGTGAGTGTAGGCTACAAGAGACTGGCCTTTTGCATCCACTTGTTGCTGAAGTACTGATGGATGCACAACACAAACTTTTTTCTCTAAAGAGAGAGAGACCAAGATTAACCAGACAGTGAGTGGCCTTGTGGTTCGAGTGTCCGCCCTGAAACTGGGAGGTCGGGGGTTCGACCCGGCCGGGTCATACCAAAGACTGTAAAAATGGGACCCAATGCCTCCCTGCTCCCTGATTGGGAGTCAAATCAACTAATGATTCCCGAGCGCGGTGCACGCTGCGGCTCACCGCTCCAAGAGATGGGTCAAATGCGGAGACACTGCGGTAACATGTGTGACTAATCGTAAGATTTTGACTTTGAGGTGGTATAGCTGGGGTGGTGGTGGGTGAGCAGCAGTGTTTGAGCAAGACAACAGGGGTGAGAGCAGCAGCATGCAGCAAAGCAAGCAGGAATGATCACTGATCAGTGCAAACTTCCAGATTAAATAGAGCAGTCTGAGAATGTAATGAGTGTGTGATTGGATGAGTGGATGTGGTCGTGGCGTTGTGGCGGCCCAATGGACAGCCGCCAGCAACTGCAATGAGTTTCCTGACAGAACTTACTCTGCGCATGTCTGTGACATGTCTGTGACATGTCTGTGACATGCGCGACGCTCATTACTTTATCAGGAAACACGATGTTGGATTGATCGGACGATTGGATTATTTGTGGTACACTAGTGCAACATTACCGACTTCCAAATATGAGCATGTAGTTTACATTTGTAGCCAAGCTGTATAATAGCATCCTTAAGACGCTGGTACTTAAGCACCTTGGTAAGGAATGCCTCTTCCTGTACACACACACACACACACACACCATGATGATAAATGGTCAATTTCAGCTTCAGCTTCAGTTCAGGATATGGCGATGTTCTGTATAGCTGAATGGTGCTGGTCTGCATTTCTATAGTGCCTTTATAAACTGCAATTAGTGAGTGGGATCACCCATTCACACTTCATTCACAGTGGAGGCATCAATAAATGCAGTTATGGGTTCAGTATTTACTGAAGGACATGTCCATACCATGCCAGAAAGCTTCCGGTTCTTAAACAGCCATTCTCTTGCCATGTTTACAGTTAAGAAAAAAACGCAGCTCAGAGTTGAACTGCTTTTATTTACATAATTGCGACCGAAGTGGAATCGTGCGGGTTTTTTTGTCCGTCAATGTATCACTCAAAATCTCCATACATATATGGTCTGATTACAGCGAAAAAACTAATTCTGACACACTGGAAGAAGGAGGAGGCTCCTGCATTCAAGCACTGTTTAAATGAAATGACTAGTACACTTCATCTTGAGAGAATAAGGTATTTCCTGAGAAACAGGGAGAGACAGTTTGATAAGGTTTGGCTGCCCCTTGTCCATTACCTGAGTAGAAACAATTAATAGACAGGATAGCATTGATATGGTTGACTGTACGCCATTTTCTTTTCAGATGTTTTCCATGAGCTTTCTATCATCTTATTATATAGTATGCAGTGTTAAGGGATTTCTTTCTCTTTTTTTGTCCTGTTTATTTTTTCTTTCATTTTGTTTAATAAAAAAAAGTATTTCATATCATAACGTTTGTAATAATTTATAATCTGTTCAATAAAAACACATTTGACAAAAGAAAATCTCCATACATGGGGAAAGCCCCTATATTGTGGTAAATGGTAAATGTTGCATTTACATATATAAAGCGCCTTTATCCAAGCTTTACATAGATTGTGCATTACATTCACCCATTCACACACATTCATACACGGATGGTGGCGGAAACCATGCAAGGCACCAACCAGCACTTCAGGAGCAATTAGGGGTTCAGTGTCTTGCTCAAGGACACTTGAGCCCGGGTTCGAACTAGCAACCTTGCGGTTACCATCCAGCCACTCTACCCTGAGAGACCGCCACCACTGTGCCCAGGTCTCGTAAAATCACATGACATCATCAGGGATGATAGTAAATCAGGGATCTTAGTAAATGTGATCTGCTGTCGCAATTAAGCCCATATATGGAGATCCCTGATGTCATCAATATTAGTATATGGATATACTAATATTGACACTTTTGACACTTTTTACTTTTTACTTTCTCATTGATTCGTATTGATATTTTCCAGACACTCCTTTCATTTAGATCTGGTAGGATTAGCATGGCTTGCAAAGTGCAAATGACATAAGACCTTAAGTGTAGTGGGCCTTCAGGGAACAAAATGAATAAGGCGTCCACTTCAGTGCCTGGGCTTCTGAGCCACTCGGAGGCATCAAAGTGTCTCTCATCCAGGCACCTAGAGCACCTCTGATGACCCATTGTCACTGAACTACATGTACCTCATTAGAATGGGGAAAAACGCCCCGCCCCCCTTGAGATGAGAGTTAGAGTGGTTCAATGGCAACTTCAAGTTTATACCCAGGTACTGCATTATACAGTAACAGTGTACTGTAACCCTTAATACATATGTCACATTGGCATTGATATTAAAAAATCACACCCGTGTGAAGTGAGGAGCGCTATTTTATTAAAGTCTAACTCATGTTGATTGGGTGATGTAATGGTGTAAAGCAAATGGTGCCAACACAAATATTAAACGCCATTAATTAACAATAAAGAGACAATATGACGTAAACGACACATTATGACGTAAAATTTCTCTTTATTGTCAATGCGTTTACTAAACAAACTTTGCACTAAAGACAACCATTAAACCTGTGTATAGGAGGGGCTAGCGCCTCTCAAAAACTGAAAATGGAGATGAAAAACTATAGTGCTAACAGGAATCTTCTTAACATATCTATAGACATACGTAGACATAGACTTTCTTGACGTCATTCCGAAGAAGTTGCAAGATGTCGCCATGGCGATTAGGGGATTTCCTGCCGTTCTGGAGATGCAGCAACCCACGGTACATGTTCCACACCCACACAGGTGATCCCTGATGACACTCATCATGTGCACAATGCACACACATGGTTGTCTTGATGGAGGTGGCGTTGCTACGCAGTGAGAAAGCATTACCATACCTCCTCCTACCTTATATCTGGAGCTCTGACTGAGTCTTTTTAAAGGAAGGACTCCCAGTTTGATATAGAAACAGTGGCTTAGAGCAGGGGTGTTCAATGTTTTTCAGGCCATGACAACCTTAGCTGAGAGAAATTAAGCAGGGACCCCCACTATATGATGTATATACATGATGTTGCGGATTCAACTTTTTAAATACATTTTCATAAAGTCAGACTTTTGTAGCATTGTATTGGATATGTGTTAATGTACGTGTATTTTCAGACAGTTCACTAGGAAAGACCAAGCATCAGACATAAGAACCTTCAGGGTAGTTTATTGAATAGACATGTAGTATGGTCGTTTATGTGCGCGTTGCATGCGAAGCATGGAACGTGCGTCATAAACGGCCACGGCATGGAAGTACGTTAGGGGAGCCAGCATGGTCATCTAAGGTCATCGCCACACGCAAGCGTGTAGCGTGCGCCTTGGATGGCCAGGGGCGGGGGAAGCCATTAGAGGTGCCGGTGTGAACATTTAAGGTCATCGCAAGCGTGTAGCGTGCGGCTTAGATAGTCCGGGGCACGAATGACGTCGGCAGGTGCCGACGTGAACATCTAAGGTCATCGCCACACGCAAAGCGTGCAGCGTGCGGCTTAGATGGTCAAGAGCACGGGACGTGGGCGGTGGTAGGATTGAGGGGTTCGAGGGGCTGTGGACCCAGATACTTTGGCTTGGGGGTCGAGGCGTGCGCCGTGCGAAATGTGTAGGAACCCCTCTGGAACCTGCAGAGAAGATAGAGGTAGAAGAGAAAAGGGGAGGGAGGGTGGGTTTTCAAACTTGTGTTTAAGTACCCAGGGTGATTGGTGAGGTAGGAGTGGTCGGCCTGGTTGGAGGTGGGTGAGTGGTTGGCACGTGGCACAGGGTGGAGTTGACGGTGGCAGGCTTAAATGAACAAAAGAGGAAGTATATACAGTATGTCAGACTGTTCTGTGCACCGGTCATTAGCATGGAAGCGTCTTTGCCGTAAGAGTATTAGAGGCAGGCTGGCATGTTTGTATGAATGCAACTGGCTGATAAGAGCGTGTTTGAAGTGGTTACAAATGGATGGATGAATTGCACTCAGAACCCATCTGTTGTGCTCTTGTAAAAATATATTACTGACTGAAAGCTACATTATTCTGAAAGTAGTGAGAAGTAGAGAAGTAGTAGAAGTAGTGCATTTCTGACTGTTTTGTTTTCTTGTACTATGTCTCTTTCTTGTACTATACTTTCATTTTTCATTCTTATACTTTTACATTTGATGCATAAATACAATACCAGATACTTTACTTATATAAGTGAGCTGTATTTCTTTTACGGGTGATTTACCCACATTTGGGTTCTTGTAGCAGTCTTTAATCCGGGACCACATTGCTCCATTCTAAATGGTAGCCTACATTGTATTCTTATTTCACTTGGAAAGACCAAGCATCAGACGACATAAGAACCTTCAGGGTTGTTTATTGAATAGACATGGAGTGTGATTGTTTATGGGCACGTCGCATGCTAGAGATTTCTTGTTATCTCTGTCTCATTATTTCTCCTCTCTGTCTCTCCTCTCAGTCTAGCCTCATCGAGCATATAGAACGTGAATGTGAACGTGAATGAATGCCCTCTCAATGGGCAGTAACTTTAATGTACTCTCAATGGGCAGTAACTTTAATGTACTCTCAATGGGCAGTAACTTTTCGTGTGTGTAGCCTGCCGTGGCCAGACTGAGCTATTTTTTACCCCACCATTATACTGCAGTGCTTTATTGCTTTATACACCTTGATACATCTCGTACTTGTACCACGATACGGATAGGAAGTTCATAATTACTGTACCTTTTATGAAAACCTCTCCCTCTTTTTGCCTCCCTTACTCACTCTTCCACCTCCCTCTCTTCATTCAATGAGTCGGGCGGTCCTTGTGCACAGTGGAAAATCCAAGAAATACGCCCACACATAAGCACAGATATAGTTAGCACAAATCTATGACACAAGCCCGGAGATGCCTCACAGAGGGAGAAAACAACCATGAATGGAGGAGGGTGGAATAGAATCACCCTTTGTGGAAGCCGGATGTTGTTTGAATGGTTATCTCTCCTCCACTCGTTCTGCTTGTAAAAGCCCGCATAAGTATGTGTGTGTGTGGGGGGGGGATGTTTTTTCCTAAGCATCCTTCTGAATGTGTTCATTTGATATATTTGAGACTCCTCTTGTGTTCAGACGCAAGAGGGGTCAAAGAAACCTTGTACGAGGGCTCCTGTTATGACATCAGCTTGTGACTGCAACTTGTTCCTGTTCGCAGATGACTCAGCACTGCTGGTCTCGGACAGTAACAAACTGCAGGTTGAAAAGCCCTCAGTTCTGAACTCGGTAGAATCTGCACCTGGCTCGCTGATAACAAACTATCTTTACACCTGGGAAAAACTGAATCCATTCTCTTTGGATCAAATAGTAATCTCAGCAAGGCAGATGGCTTCTTGGTTAGAGTGGGTGACAACATTATCACACGAAAATATGAAATAAATAACCTACCTAGGTTCCATCCTGGAGGCTAATCTTTCCGGTGACGTGATCAAAAAAGTCAACCAAAGAACAAGATTCCTTTACAGCATATATGTCAAACTCAAGGCCCGGGGGCCAAATCAGGCCCGTGAATGAATTATCTTTGGCCCGCGGGATGTTATTTAATTACTATTAGAACTGGCCCTCTGGTATATTGCACGGACCACCATAATACTACAAGTCCCACAATGCACTGCGAGTGCATTGTCACACGTGTATCGAGGGCCCGCGAGCGCAAGCATGCGTCTTCTCTTCACTATTGATCAGCAGTGAAAGTATATCACTTTGTGGTCAACTTTCAGCTACCCCTCTCCCCAAAAATGTCGCGTGTGTTGAAACACAGTCCGGCCCTCGACTTGTACCAATTTCTTCATTTTGGCCCACTGTGTATTTGAGTTTGACATCCCTGCTTTACAGGATCTCCTCACTGGTCAACAAAAACACCTTGAAGACGTTAACAGGAGCCCTCGTACAAGGTTTCTTTGACTATGCATGCACCTCTTGGTACCACAGCACCTCAAAGGCCCTTAAAACTAGGCTCCAGACTTCCCAAAACAAACTGGTCAGGCTACTACTTGGCCTCACCCCCCGAACCCACCTCACCAGCATCTTGAGTACAGCATCTTGCAATGGGTCTGGTCCACAAGATTCGATACACCAGGCCCAGGCCGTAGCGTAACGGTCTGGGCATCCCCCCATCTCTCTCCCGTTTCCTGTCAGCCTACTGTCTGTCCCTTCAAAAATCAATAAAAAGGCGTAAGCCGCAAAAAAATATCTTAAAAAAAAAAAAGATTCGATACACCAGTGGTTCCCAAACTTTTTCATGTGAAGGACCCCCAAATTGACACTAATTAGCCCGCGGACCCCCATTAGAAAAGATATGCCAATAACCCCCGTAAGAGAACATTTTACGGCTCTATAGCAGTGATTCTCAACCATTTTCATTTCAAGGACCCCCAGTTTGATATGCATTAGGCTATGGATCCCCATTTAATGGCATTTCTACCTCTGGGACCCCCAATTTATATTGTAAAATCAATGTTAATTTAACTCTGAGAGTGCACAAATGGAACCAAATGGACCCGTTAGGGTCCATTTGGTTGTGTGAAGTGTGTGTGTGTGAAGTGAACGGGTGCTTGATCAGTCAGATGAACATTAAAGTTACAATCCGTATGTTTTATGTCTGTAGTGCCTATCCTGTAGCAAAAGAGGAAGAGAAAACTACAATAAACGGCAGCACATATGTCAGTCTGCTTCATAGAACTTTACTCACATTGTCAACCAGTAGCCTTTTCCAACCCGATATATCACACACAATTGGCGACGCCTCCTTCTGTGCCTCTAGTCATGTGTCACATTGCAGGACAGCACTGGCCAGCTTTGCTCTGTGTCTGTGGTGGGAAATATTGCTCGGAGTTGGCATTGACTTGGGGGGGGGGGGGGGGGGGTAATTTACTATTCTGTCCATATCGGGTTGCAACTCGAACGGGGCTGAGTCAGCTCTAGAAAACTTCGCAACGTTCGACACGGCAACTCATGTGTATTAGTCTCTCGCTGCTCAAGTTTGTTAGAGACGAAGCCTCTAACTGTACTTTATCGGACAAAAAACAAAAACAGTAGGTGGTTGTTGGAAAAATTGTGGCAGCAACAGGATTTGAACCTGGAAGGTGTAGACTGAGAGTCTAATGATTAGACCAGCTACCGAGTTGGCTGCCAGAACTGGTTTTGAGGCTGTATTAGAATTTGAGAATTTGTGAGAACTTCTTCTTACTACAGTAGTAGTACCACTTCCTGTGTGATATCCCTTCCCTATAGAAACCAGGTTCTATAGGGAGACCGCCTCTAAACACTGCTGGTGTGCTGCAGGTAGCTGTATAATAAATACACCATACATTATTGGTTAAAATAATGTTTTATTAAAGGTAGCAGGGTAAGTGATATTTTTGTTAAAAGGTTAAACTAAAGCAATATATTCTGATAGCAATCATAGGGGTTTGTTCAGTGTGATGAGTACAAATTAAGCTGATAATTAGCTTAATTTGTATAGTGTTTTGTCTTCTCATTTCTTTGTGTCATAACTTAATAAAGAGCTGGAGAGACTCATGTTAACGAACAAACACTCTAGCAATGAGTATCAGAATATTGAGCAATTTAACAATAATTTGTATCCTACCTTTAGGTCCCAGACTGAAACTTTTAAACAATTTAAGAAAAGAATACTGATAGGAGTCGACTCGACGGCACATTATCTTGAAAACGAAATTGTGTAAGATGTCGGCAATGCCCAGCACTCTGAGTCACATTCACTTCCATTATAAAATTAAAGTTAAATTTGTGCAGACAGAATTTGGAATCAGAAATCAGTCCAGCGGTTTGCAAGACTGACGGACTGATAGACAACCGCGCTCTTCTAGATGTTCTGCAGAGCCACGCTATAAAAATAGAAAATACTGCTAATATGTATCTCAGCTAGATGTAATTGTAATGACTTTTAAGATAATCATCAAGTAATTATCTCTGAGAGGGAATCTAACTGTGTCCATGCGATGCCAGACTGATTGGACTATTCTATTAGTTCTGTATATAGCGTGCATAAAACGATATAAATTTGACTGTACCACTAGGTCCACTTGAAAAGATGGTAAACCATGCAGTCAATTCTGACTGCATGGTTTAGTCTTAAGGTGGTGGTTTAGTCAAAGTCTTAAGGTCTCTGCACACTGGACGCGTTTTCAGATTTTTATCTGTGTTTTCTGAAAAACTTGTCCAGTGTGCAACCACCTTTAAAATGTGTTTATTTATTTTTTTAGGCACAGGTTGGTTGTGTGGCTTCGCAGTTTGCACCATTTAGGAAGTCCATGATTCAGAAGTCATCCGTTAACTCCACTGACCCCTGCTATGTACCCGAGCTGTGTGTGTGCGTGTGTTTGTGTGTGTCTGTGCGCGTGTGTGTGTGCGTGTGCGTGTGTGTGTGTGTGTGTGTGTGTGTGTGTGTGTGTGTGTGCGTGTGCGTGTGCGTGTGCGTGTGCGTGTGCGTGTGTGTGTGTGTGTGTGTGTGTGTGTGTGTGCGTGCGTGTACTCGGCTCACCTTGGTTTCTATGGAAACAGCCTTCATGTGAATCAGAGGAGATCTTGGGGTTACTATGGTAACAATTACACAGAGTCAATAAGCTGTGGGAAGTTGAGCCCTTCTCTGCCTGGAACCACTTCTGACATATTACTTACTTACTTACGCCTTCTGCCCCTTCTGGGGCATAGGCCGTCAACAAGCGATCTCCAAGCATCTCTGTCTTGAGCTGTTCTCTCCAGCTGGTTCCAGGTCGTCTTCATGGTCTTGATGTCTGCTTCCAGGTCTCTGCGCCAGGTGTTTCTAGGGCGACCCCTTTTCCGCTTGCCCTGTGGGTTCCATGTTAGGGCTTGTCTTATGATGGTGGTCGCAGGCTTTCGTAGGGTGTGGCCTATCCATCGCCATCTGCGTTTCCTCATTTCTTTTTCCGCCGGAAGCTGGTTGGTTCTCTGCCAGAGTTCGTCGTTACTGATGGTGTCTGGCCATCGGATGTGGAGGATCCTCCGCAGGCAGCTGTTGATGAAGACCTGTACCTTCTTTTTTTTTTTAAGTTTTTTTTTTTTGTGGCTTACGCCTTTATTGATTTTTTAAGGGATAGACAGTAGGCTGACAGGAAACGGGAGAGAGATGGGGGGATGACATGCGGTAAAGGCCGTGTCGGGTCCGGGAGTCGAACCCGCGGCACACCGCGACTGGATCACCAGTCCGGTGCCCAGACCGTTACGCTACGGCCTGGGCCGACCTGTACCTTCTTGATGGTGGCAGCTGTAGTTCTCCATGTTTCTGCTCCGTATAGCAGGACCGCCTTGATGTTGGAGTTGAAGAACCTAACTTTGGTGTTGGAAGTCAGTTCTTTGGAACTCCAGATGTTCCGTAATAGGATGAAAGATCCACGGGCTTTACCGATTCTGGCTCTAACGTCAGCATCTGTGCCCCCCTGCGTGTCGATCACACTGCCTAGGTAAGTGAAGGCTTCAACTTCCTCCAATGCCTCGCCGTCCAGTTTTATTGTGTTGGTGTTAGCTGTGTTGATTTTGAGGACCTTGGTCTTGCCTTTGTGGATGTTGAGTCCGAGTTGTGCCGAAACGGCTGCCACCTTGTTGGTCTTCTCCTGCATCTGTTGTTGTGTGTGTGACAGTAGTGCCAAATCATCTGCGTAGTCCAAGTCGTCGAGTTGCTTCCAAGGTGTCCACTGGATTCCGTACCTTCTCTGTGCCGTGGAGGTCTTCATTATCCAGTCAATGGCTAACAGGAAGAGAAAGGGTGAGAGCAGACAACCTTGTCTGACCCCAGTCCTCATTTGGAATGCCTCTGTGAGCTGCCCTCCGTGGACCACCTTGCATGTCAGTCCCTCATAGGAGTTCCTGATGATGGAAACGATCTTGGTTGGCACCCCGTAATGTCGGAGAAGATTCCAGAGGGACTCTCTGTGCAGGCTGTCAAAGGCTTTCTCATAGTCCACAAAATTTATATAGAGGGAGGAGTTCCACTCTATTGACTGCTCCATGATGATGCGCAGCGCTGCAATCTGATCTGTGCAGGATCGATCCTTGCGGAAACCAGCTTGCTCATCACTCAGTTGTGCATCGATGAGGTCCTTCATCCTGTTCAAGATGACTCTGTTGAAGACCTTCCCTGGCACTGATAGCAGTGTGATCCCTCTATAATTTGCGTAATTGCTAAGGTCTCCTTTCTTCGGGATCTTGATGAGGTAGCCCTCTTTCCAATCTCCTGGCACTTGTTCTTCCTCCCAAATCTTCCTGAAGAGTGGATGAAGCAGCATCACAGTGGTTTCTAGGTCTGACTTCAATGCCTCCGCTGGAATGTTGTCCGGTCCTGCAGCTTTTCCATGTCTCAGCTGCTTGATGGCCTTCCTGATTTCCTCCATGGTTGGTGCGTTGCAGTCTATGGGTAGGTCTGTGTCAGCCTGTGCGATGTCTGGTGGGTTATGTGGTGCTGGCCGGTTTAGAAGTTCCTCAAAATACTCCATCCATCTGTTCTTCTGTTGCTCGTCTCCCGTTGTTATCGGTCTTCCCTCTTTGTCCTTCACAGGTCGTTCTGGTTTGCTGTACTTTCCTGCCAGCTTCTTGGTGATGTTGTAGAGTTCTCTCATGTTTCCCTCTCTTGCTGCTTGTTCTGCCTCTGTTGCCAGGTTGTTCATGTACTTTCGCTTATCTGCTCTGATGCTCTTCTTTACTAGTTTGTTTCCCTCTGTATACCTTTCTTGTGCCTTGGCCTTCTCCGCTCTTGTCCGGCTGTTGTTCACTGCTGCCTTCTTTTCCCTCCTGCCTTGAATCTTTCGCAGACTTTCCTCTGAGATCCATTCCTTATGCTGGTGCTTCTTGGGGCCAAGCACTTCCTTGCAGGTAGATGTTACTGCCTCTTTTATCTCCTTCCACGTGCTCTCCAGAGTGCTCTCGTCCTCTTCCAGCAGCTCCTGTAGAACTTGGAATTTGTTCCGTAATGTTAGTCTGAACTCTTCCAGCTTGCTGGGTTCTCTCAGTGAAGCTGTGTTGTACCTGTGTTGTGTTGTGTGTGCCTGCATCCAGTTCTTTCTCAGCTTCAGCTTCAGACTGGCTACAACAAGGTGGTGGTCTGACCCCACATCTGCTCCTCTCTTTACTTTTACATCCTGCATGGACCTTCTGAATTTCTTACAGATACAGATATGGTCAATCTGGTTCTCTGTTATGTGGTCTGGTGATACCCAAGTGGCCTTGTGAATGTTCTTATGGGGAAAAACACTGCCGCCAATGACCAGGTTGTTCATAGCGCACAGGTCCGCAAGCCTCTCCCCATTTTCATTCATGACCCCCAGTCCATGTCTTCCCATTATGTCTTCGTACCCTGTGTTGTCCCTTCCAATCTTGGCATTAAGGTCTCCCATCAGGATTGTGATGTCTCTCTCTGGGTGTTTTTCTATAATGGATTGCAGCCTGTTGTAGAACTGATCCTTGTCTGCTTCCTCGCCGTCATTGGTAGGAGCGTAGCACTGTATGATGTTCATATTGATCCTCTTATTCTTAGTTCGGAAGGATGCAGTGATGATCCTTTGTCCATGGGCTTCCCATCCTATGAGTGCTTTCTGTGCTGCTTTAGATAGCATCAGTGCTACTCCTTGCGTATGGGGGGCGTTGTCCTCTTCATGACCGGAGTACAGGAGCATCTCTCCTGAGGACAGACGTTTCTGTCCGGACTGTGTCCATCTTGTCTCGCTTATTCCGAGCAGCGTGAGATTGCTGTTCCTCATCATTGCTGCTACTTGGAATGTCTTTCCTGTCTCATACATGGTCCTCACATTCCATGTACCGATGTGAGCGGCCCTGGTTGAAAGAAGGGTGGTCGGCCATGTCGCTTCCAGAGACTTCTGGCTTTCACCACATGGCGTCATAGACCTTCCTACTGAAGACCCCTCTCTTCCCTGGGCCAAGGTGTTGATGTCTTGTTGATCTCTTGTTGGCGTTTCTGTAACATGGAAGTGTTTTATGGGATGGGGTTGTTGGCCCCACGCCCAACCCCCAACCTGGAGGGCCAGGTGCTGCTTTTCGTCCGGCCTCTCCTCTAGAAACCTGCCCGGCATGGTTAAACCTGCTGAGGGTATGAACCCCCTCCGGTAAAGCTTTCTGAGTCACGGAAGCACGCAAGCCTCTCCACCACGACAAGGTAGCAGCACATGGAGAAGACTTCTGACATATATATTACAGTAAAACTGATACTTTTCAGGAAATAGAAAAAAGAAGTTCCACTGTGCTTGTTAATACTTTTCATTAGCTAAATATTTATAAAACCAATTCAGACAGACTTAAGCACTTTCACTTTCAGTAAAAAAAATAAAAAAGTTAACATTTTAACATCAGCTATTTTTTTGCTACTTTATTGTGACACGTATAGGGCATTAATTTACAGGAAATCATAAAAAAGTTGATATATATGGAGATACAATGTTTCTGTCCGACACCAACAATATGTAACATTGTTATATTCTTTATTTCCATTTTTAAATTGCACTATAAATAAAATGTGGGCTCGCCTCCAAAAATCCACCATTAAACATTTTGAGAACCCTCTAGCTGTCGAGCAGATATGCATCTGCCCAACAGTCAACACATTTACCTCACATTAACTCACACACATTACCTCTCTAGACTGGATTATTGTCTCATCGGGCTGCACCAACAAGTCTCTAAAACAGCGGTTCCCAAACTTTTAATGTCATGGACCCCCAAATTGACACTAATTATCCTGCGGACCCCCATTTGAAAAGACATGCCAGGGACCCCCATAACAGAAGCATGCATTAGTCTACAGACACCCATTTAATGGCATTTCTATCTCTGGGACCCCAATTTATATTGTAAAATCAATGTTAATGTAACTCTGAGAGTGTACAAATGGAACTAACGGGTGTGTGTACTGACAAATCTTTCCCATATTCACTTATATGGGAAACTGTAAAATCCAGAATAACATTTTAAATTGGGTCTCTCTTTAATTAACCACTTAAACCTCTATACTTGATAAACTGGACTTGAAATGGGTCTGAACTTTCCCATCTACACCAAACAAAAAATGCCGATCTACAAGCATTGGGTGCGTTCAGGTATATGCACACCGGGAGCGCACTCACATATTGGTTTGTACCAGTGCCCTCAGTGCCTATATCCGAACGCACCCATAGTGAGCTTGTAGATCTTTTCCTATACACAGGTTTAATGTTTGTCTTTAGTTCAAAGTTTGTGTAGTAAACGCATTGACAATGAAGGGAAAATGTAAGTCATAATGTATCGTTTACCTCATATTGGCTCTTTATTGTTAATGGCGTTTAATGTTTGTGTTGGCACCGTTTGTTTTATATCACCATTACATCACCTAATCAACATGAGTTAGACTTTAATATATTAGCGCCCCTCACTTCACTGTGTGATTTTTGGCTAATGTTCCCCCCAGTATATGGATGCTGGAGTTCAGAATCTTTATGTAAAGTGTCAAGAGACAACATGTTGTCATTTGGTGCTATACTGCATGACAATAAACCATGATTTGCCACCTGTGGCTGTGCTGCTGTACCCTGTCCCAGCTTGAGAGCTAATCTGAGAGACTGCTCGATGAGCACATTGACATGTTTCCTATTGTTGCATTTGTATCCTTCATTAGCTCCTGTTAGAATGGACTTGTTGTTAATTCTACTTGCATGCTTGTCATCACAGACTTGTTTCCTTGAAGGAAATAAATCACACCGTTGTACAACGGAACATAATGGTATTAGAAGACATGAGTGTTGAGCCTGCAAATGCTTTATTGAGTACGGAAATCGAGGGTCAGTGAATACTATTTGATATTTGAGAGTCATACAATATTGACAGTACTTATTGTAGTTCTACGTGATGTCTTGACTCACAACAAAGAATTTCAAAATGAAGAAGCTTGCATGTTTGTTAATTAGAAATTTGAGATGAGCTATTGATGAGTTATTGATACTAGTCCTTACCCGTTGTGAGATATTTGCCCCCCCCCCTTGTGGCCGTGAATGGTACTGCGCCTGGGTGCGTTTGTAATTGACTAATAAATTAATTAATAATCATTAATGTGTCAAATCGAAAAAAGGGCTTCCTTACGCCCTCCATATTCATATGGTCAATGCCTGTGTGAAAAGTGGGAGTGATTGGTGCAGGCAGTAAGGAGTTACGGCAATGTTTCTGACAGACAGACAGACACACACACACACACACACACACACACACACAGACACTCAGACATTCGGTGAATTATAGTATGATGATGTAGGCTACTGTGGGCGAGGTCACACTGGAACAATAGAGCTTCTTAATATGACACATGTATGGCTATCCAGGGTTTGATGTGGTCAGTGTCGTGATCTTCATATATGGAGATCCAGGTGATGATAGTCAGTTCCACATATGGAGATCCATGCGTTGTACCAACTTGGTTCATTGGAGATCTAAGGGTTTGATGAGGTCAGATCAACATATGGAATGAATTCTGTACTGGCCATATATGGAGCGTGCCACGAGGCGTGACAGGCGCCTCGTGCAGGTTTAAATAGTAAACTGCGACCTACGGTCTCAATTAATTATTCAAATACTGCATAGGGCTACAGTATGGTATCCCACAGTGTATTGGACAAATTAATATTCAGGATTATGCATACTGTACTGTATATAACTGCATTAGATCAATGTTGTGATGACCCATCCTGTGGGGTTGGTTTGGTTTGATACTAATTGTGGTTCTCTGTCCCTGTGTAGGAGGAGAGTGCCAGCCTGCTGAGGTGTGTCTTGGGGATTGACACACCTGGTCCCAATTATCCCCTTGGGTATAAAAGCAGGCTGGCTGAGGCCATTCTCACATTCTGCCTCTCTCCCTTGCACAGGTCACACTGCTTGTTTGGTTATGTTTGTTTGAACTAGTTTCAGTTCAGTTGCTTTCTGCACTCGCACTTACAGTCCATGTTCACACAGCCATACACACCTTACACTACTGATGTCACTGACCACTCACACCTCATACATTTTGCACCTTTCAAGCCTTATTTTTGTTATAAATAAAATAATGTTAAGTTTAGTCCTGTGTGTCGTCTCCCTCTTTGTCATGATGTGAGCCAGTTCATGACAAGATGGGGGCTCGCCACTCTAGTCTAGTTTATTGGTAGATTTGGTTGTTACTTCCTATTGGAGTTTCTTTCTATCAATGGTGTTGATAAACTTAGGCTTTGTTTGTTTGTTCTTAAATGGAACAAATTGTTTGGGGGACACACATGGGAATTGGTATTTTGTTTGGGGGGAGAGCATTAGGAACTTTTCGTTTTTGTTGTGTTCTCTCTGTGCAGGTTTTTTGAGTTGTTAAGTGCTTTAGTCCTTGGGGTTCCAACTCCTGTATAGCTTTTTAACAGTGGGTCTCCATATGGGACTCACTTTCTTTTTTTCTGGGTTAGACTGTGTTCCACGAAAGCTGGAATGCAGTGGTACCACTGAGAGGCCCTTGTTGGAGGGGGGGACTCGGGAGGGCCACTGAAGTCTAGGGTTGAGACAGTTAGTCAGATTTTGGTAGGCAGGTTAGGTAGGGGAGTTGGGCTCTGGGGTCTTTTGCTACTTTTGGTTAAAACCTTGTTTTGTATTTTTGAAGAAAAGAAAATGACTTTAGTGGAGGAATTTATTCAGGCTCCATCTATCGGGGTGCTGGACAAATGCACAAAAGAGCAGCTGTTTAAGATAGCAGACTATTACAGCATTGAGATCCCTGACAAACGGACAAAGATTAGGGTAAAACTCTTGCTGTTGGACAAATTGGTGACACAGCAAGTGTTACCAGAGGAGGAGGCCCCTTCGGAGGATGACACCCAAACCGAAACAAACGCACAAGATGGTAAAACATTTTCATTTTCTTCTGGGCATTTAAGCTTTGAACAGCAAAAGGAATTGTTGGAAATTAAACTCAAACATGAGTACAAGATGGAAATTATGAAACAAAAAACTGAACTGTTAAGGTTGGAATTGGAGCAAGATAAATTTAATTTGAGTGTTAAAGATCAACAACAATTTTATGTTGGTTCTAACTTGCAGTTACTTCCCAAGTTTTCAGAGAAAGATCCTGATCTATTTTTTTCCCTGTTTGAGCGTGTGGCAGACGCCAGGGGTTGGTCTGATGGTGAGCGCACTCTGCTGCTCCAATGTGTCCTCACAGGTAGGGCCCAGGAGGCCTATGCTGCTTTAACAGTTTCAGAAAGTGCAAAATATGACATTGTTAAAAGTGCAGTATTGCGGGCATATAAATTGGTAGCAGAAGCATATCGACAACGTTTTAGGAAATGGAGTAAAAATGAAGATCAAACGCATGTCAAATTTGTGAGAGAGATGTTGGTCCACTTTAACCGATGGTGTTTGACGTCGGAGGTTAAAACCTTTAAAGAGCTGTCTGACTTGATAACGCTGGAACAGTTTAAATACTGTGTTCCAGCTACTATTGCTACCTACATAAATGAGAGAAAAGTTGAAACACCTCAGGAAGCAGCCGTGTTGGCTGATGAGTATTGTTTAACTCACAAAGCATTTGGAGAGGACTGGGGTATGCACCAGGATGTAGGCCTACTGAAAAACCTGTTGTGGCTCAGAGAGCTTCAGATTGTGCTCAGGTTGAGCCTGGTTCATGGAAACAACTTGTCATTATTGCCACAGTAAAGGGCATTGGAAAAAGCATTGCCCTGCTATTAAAACTAAAGAGAAGTGGTCAGGTGGTGCACAAACCTGTCGCTTTGGCTGCCCCTGTCATTCCTTTAAATGAAGCTGTTTATTCAGCATTTATTTCAGAGGGGTATGTGTCTCTGCCTGGTGGAAAGGCAGTTGCAGTGAAGATCTTGAGAGATACAGGTGCATTACGAACATACATCCGTCAAGCCGTAATTCCATTCTCCTCAGTTTCAGACACGGGTGATTTCATGTTAATGCGAGGTATGGGGATGAAAATAGCCCCGTCCCCTTACATAGACTGAGGTTAGTCTGTGGTTTTCATTTCAGTTCATGACAATGTCTAAATTCATCATATTATAAGGCACAGTGATGCTGCAATGAGATCCAAGGACGTTCTCTCTAAGACCAATGAATGTATCAGCCAACTTAACTATTAAAAGTTACTTTTTAACTAAACAGAAATGAAACTTCCGCTCATAGATTGGATTGTGATTGCAGTTTTGAAATCCACAATCATTTCTAGCACAAAATGACTGAGTGGACGGTCACACAAAGAGTAAGTCATGAGTCGGAGAGGAAGCAGGCTCCTGGATCGCCTGTCATTACGTCTTTATATTTTAACAACCTGTAATTCAGATTTAACAATGTCTTATTATGTCCTATGTACTCTACTCTCAGAGCAAAGTCCGTGCCGTTAGATGAATGTTTTGTAGTCTGTGGTTTTCAGGTTTTCGCTCAGAAGACCCAGTAGGACTAGGATGGAAAACTAAATAAAGTCCACTAGGTTTTAGTTGACGGTATGATGTAATTCAGTGAATGGAGTTTTCAAAATACACCCCCGTCCCCCCGTCCCGTCTGATTAATTACCAGACCAGTTGGCGAAACTGACTTCATCCCCACACAAGCAGAGAGTGAAAGAGAGAGAGGCAGAACAAAGGCGCTCACCATGCTCTATGGATTAAGGGGATTAGGTTTAGTCTAGCTGTCTCCAACTGTTCTAAACAAAACAATGCTTTGAAAGTCTGCTTCAGTGTTCATGCTTATATAATGTTTGGATCTTTGCCTGGACCAGAAATGAATCAGCAAATCATTTGGTTGTTATAGGACTAGGTTCTATTGTTTAAATGTTTCTCTTCCCCTGGCAACTAGTCTATGTATGTTTGACAAAGATTTACATGCATACTTCAAATCTCCTTCAGGTCCACAAAAGACAGTAGCACCATATCCTTATTTTATTCCCAGTTCTTCTGATCCGCTTGGCCGCTTGCTTCCATGATTTATTCAGCAGTTGGTTATACGTGCATGTGACAAGTGTACAAGTGTACAATGGAACCAAATGGACCCATACACTCTCAGAGTTACAGACCCATAAGGGTCCATTTGGTTCCAAACTATCATTTAGCTGGGCCCTAGTAACAAAAATAAAATAAAAATATATGAATAGATAAATGCATACTGTATATTAACTCATACTGTTAAATGCCTAGTCCATACTGGAGGTATACACAGAGTCACTACACCTGCCATTGTTTTCCAAAACCTCTTGAGGTGGTAGCCTAATCTCATAGCCAGATGATTTGTTCATCTCTGCCTATTGATATGTCTGGTGACAAGATACATTCAATATAGTAGATATATTAATACAGTATATACTATAATATTTAATACTATGGGTGGAAACAATTCAGAGATGTAAAAACAAACTGCATTGCAGAACCAATGTAAAGACTTCAATGCAGTTCTTCATATTGGGACAGTATCGGGATTGGTTTTCAAAGCATTGGCCCTAGTTTCGCTTGCAGAGCTTTGTTAGCGGATTATTTCACAGCTGTTCAAGCCCCAGTATTGAATTTGTATTTCCCCAGACGATTTGGTAGAGATCTCAATCGTCTGGCTACATGAGACTACTGAGGTGGCAGAACCATTATGAAATTCTTGTGGCAAGGCAAGTTTATTTGTACTACAGTACTAGAGGTTCCGGGCACTACGTGGCCCAAACACCGTTCCGACTGATATGCCCATAGGAGATCTCTGTATGTTAGGCCATGTCCCTTTTATATCCATACAGTATATAGAGATCTCTGTATCTGTTAGGCCATGTCCCTTTTATATCCATACAGTATATAGAGATCTCTGTATGTTAGGCCATGTCCCTTTTATATCCATATAGAGATCTCTGTATCTGTTAGGCCATGTCCCTTTTATATCCATATAGAGATCTCTGTATGTTAGGCCATGTCCCTTTAATATCCATATAGAGATCTCTGTATGTTAGGCCATGTCCCTTTTATATCCATATAGAGATCTCTGTATCTGTTAGGCCATGTCCCTTTTATATCCATATAGAGATCTCTGTATGTTAGGCCATGTCCCTTTTATATCTATATAGAGATCTCTGTATCTGTTAGGCCTTGTCCCTTTTATGCCCCTATATGGCCCTATATGGAGATCCCGATGGGGTGCTCAGTCAATCAAATCATCGCTATGGGGTACACACAAACAGACAAAGCTGGGCATAGGAGGGCCTAGCGCCCCTCAAAAATAACTTGAAACTAAGAATACAATTACGGTGCATGGTAGAGGGAGGAGGAGAAGGAAGCTAGTGCTTGGACACACTGGGACATAGAAAATGGTCAATCCTTGTGTCTTGCCAGGTCTGGGCATCAGATGCCAAAGAAATGTGGGCGCCACATGATACGTCAAAGATGTACGATTCTCCACTATAGCTATAGAAACGCTAGCCTGCGTGGGGAGAGTTGTTCCTGTTGATTTTCTGACACTCCAGTGACTCCACTGGCACTGAGTCATCTTCGTTTTGTCGTAGTCGTCGCCTTCTTTAGTCCCACATGTCCGTCAATAGCCATCCAAACAACTCCCAGCATAGTCCTGCGTGTTATTTATGTAATTGATGACAGACTGACAGGCTGACAGACATTAACAAAGATGCTTTAATTAGTTTTAGCTAAGAATGTGGGTTCCATAGAGCTTTGTTTAGTTGGCATACCCCGACGGCAACAAACAAATCACTTCGCAATGTTGTTATATCATGTCACTTAATTCCACGTCTGTGGTCCCATTAGTCTTTACCTACACTTTAACTTTTGCACCCGCACGCGCACACACACTCACGCACACACACACACACACACACACACACACACACACACACACACACACACACACACACACACACACACACACACACACACACACACACACACACACACACACACACACACACACTTTATAGGAGAATGTAGAGAGGCAGGAAACCAAGTAGTGCCGACTATCGGATTCAAACTCGGGTCTACGCCCATGATGCAAAGAGCATGTTAGATCTACAGTAGGACACTTCCGTTGCATAAGGCTGATATCTTGCTCAGTGTACAAAGCCACCACTTATTTTTAGAAAGAGAATTACCAGATATATATATATATATAATGTTATACTGGCAGAGCACACACTGTGACACAAAAACACCTTTTTTTCCCCTTCACATCTCCTGTGTTCTGCAATTAGACACCTCCTGGGCTTTCAAATCAGAGGCCAGGAGCACCCGTCTCCGATGATGGTATGAACTTTATGAAGAAAATAAATACTGATTACTTCTTGCTATATAAAGGTTATAAAAAGGGCATAATAATAATGTATTGATTGTGTTGTTGTGTATACGGTAGGCCTACATGTATTTATTTGGTTATTTGTTATTGTGTGTTGTTCTGTGTCTGCCCTTCTGGCTGTTGTATTGTAAAAACAAAAGTGTACAAAATCTAATCAAATACTAATCACAAAAACAACATGGCTGTGTGTGTGTGTGTGTGGGTGCGCGTGCACGTGCACGTGCATGTGCGCGAGCGTGTGACCTTAATTCTGCTCCATTACAGCTAGCCAGTCCGGTACAGCCACTACATATATTGAAATTCTTTATTTGGAATACCCCTTGAGATACAATATCTCGTTTTCGAGAGGGTCCACAAGCATACAATCAATACAAGGTAATTTAACAGAAAAATAAAAAGGAAAACAAAACAAAAACAAAACACAAAACAAACAGTTACAAAACACAAAACGGTATTGAACTAGACAGGCAGAATAGCAACAAGATGGAAAAGTTGTTCCGTCAGTATCACTGTCACTATAGGTCAGCAGCGTATAGTAATTAGTAATAAAGTAAAAAGTAAGAGTAAGTAAGTAATATTAAGTAATGAATATATAGATAATAGATCAAATGGAGTGATCGAGATGGTCATGGGCATGTACATGAGGTCGTAAAATAGGAAGACACTGTGTTTTTAAACATATTAAAGGATGAGATGGTTCGAATATGTGTTGGTAAATTGTTCCAATCAGAGGGGGCTTTACATATGAATGCTTTCCTACCCAATGCATTGGAGACTGTTGGAACAGAAAAATAGGGCTGGGCGGAGTGCCTCAACTGCAAATTGCTAGTGGATGGTACTAGAAACTGTTTAAGATATTGTGGATAGTTGAAGTGTATACATTTAAAAATAAATTGGGTCCAATGAAGCTGTCTTCTTACAGTGAGAGAGGGGAATTCAAGATTATCATACATAGTGCAATGGTGAGTTGTAAAAGGAAAACCGAGGATAAATCTGCAGAGTTTGTTGTAAACTATATTGAGACTGTTCAAATTGGATTTGGATGCGGTTTGATACACAATATCAGAATAATCAGATATGGGTAAAATAAGTTGTAGAACTAGTCTTTTTCTGACAGAGAATGAGAAGCAGTTTCTAGATCGATAATGTATACCAATGCTGAAATTAGCTTTTCTTATAATGTGGTCAATGTGACATTTAAATGAGAGTTTGGTGTCAAGCCACATGCCCAAATATTTAGTATGTTCAACTCCTTGTAATGGAGTACCATCCAGGCTGGTAATAGAACAGGAGTGATTTAAAGATTTTGATTTAATATTTTGACGTGTTCCAAAGATAATTGTGAAAGATTTATTTTTGTTGAGTTGCAGTTTATTGGATGCTAGCCAGTTTTGTAAAGTGTTAAAGTCTGATTGTAGGGCTGATTCAATCACTACATACTGTATACTGTATGCAAACACGCACATATGAAAGCATTGAATATCCACATGTCTTTGATAATAATAATCACAGCAGGGTTGCAACAAATCATAGCAGCTAGATTCACAATGAAAGCAAAGAGCTACTGACACAAACTAGGCTATTGTGTTTGAACAAATAGAGCACGGTCCATTCAGTCTGTCTTAAATTGCTTTAATAGCCACAACAGAAATGCCCTTCAAAAAAAGTCTCTCATGGTGAAGCTGTGACTGACAGTGTTGTTCATTGTTCATTGTCTGAAAAGGAGTATTCAGTATTGGCAAAGAGTCTAGACAGCCACTTTTATTCAGCACACAGACAGATGTATCAAAATGATTATAATCAGAATGATCTTTTGGCTTTTTAGTATAGGATTATTTTACTTTCCTAAGGGCAGTTGTGACAACTTGTGACCACATGCCTGTCACATCCTGACATGTGCTGGTTTTCATGTTTTCTAGTAATGGTTGGTGTTTTTCTTTTCTGTTGTGTAAGTGTTCCTCTGATTGTTTGAAGTGTTCTTGATTTCCTAGTTCCATTCTGAGTTTTGCTTTACTTTTATTTTTGTAGTATTGTTCCTAGTGTGACTGCCTTGTTACTGTTTGCCTGGCATGCCTGCCTTGTCTAACCTACTGTGATTAGCCTAGTGTTTCCACCTTGTCCTGTTAGTTCCCCAGCCTATCCCAGTGTTGATTTTCAGTTGTGTTCACCTGTGTCCTTGTGTATTTATACCCCCCTGATCCCTGTGTTTCCTTGCTAGTTCATTGTGGTATGTTACGTGTCTCTTGTCTTGACACCTTGTGTGCTTCCAGTCTTTTTGTTTGTATTTCTAGTTTTTTACTTATTAAACATTTTGAAGCGACCAGCTCTGCCTCAGTGTTCTGCCCCCTCCTGCATTTGGGTCCTACAAGCTCTCGATCCTGACTTCATGTCTATTCATTTTTATCTACCTCTTAATTTGGTGGCAATCTGCAAGTGAATCAGATCAAATGGAAAACTGAAACAATAAATCACTTTCAAGTAAACATACTATTATGTGAGTACACACTTAAAAACATACTTGCCCTGGTGGATGTTTCTCTTGTTAAGTTTATGGCATTGGATAACTTGCAGATGCTGTTGACTTCAGTGGTTGGCTCAACAGCACATGGCTGCACTAGGACGCCTTGGTTACTGCAGGGTTAAACCTCAGATATTTCAGTTACCGGATAGTTGTTAAACTTACAGCTATTACACCATAACCTGTTCAATATTGTAAATATAATATGGTCGAAAAACCTGATCGTCAAATACATTTACATGAACTGAAATGGAAACCTACAGTAACCAAGGAAATGAAAGCTGTAGCCTACCTGGTCCCTTACATCACCAGCTACTGTGTTGATTTACCAGCTCTTATTGTTTCTACCATGTTTAACATGTTTGGTTTTTCCAGGTTATAAAACCTTAAACCTAATTATGTAACAATCCCTGACCTGTTTGTTTTCAAATCAAGTACTTGCCCAGGCTCTGAGAAACGAGTGTAGAATTGAATTGCCATCAATTTGAGCTATTACAGCAAGATGTGTTTTTGTTTTCCTTCTGAAAATAGTACACTCAGATGACGGTGGCACATTAAGGAGAATGGTCAGCACCAGGAAAAAGATTAGTGTTGCTATATTGATGTTCAGTAGCCATTTAGAGCGCACTTCAACTGAATTGAAGTGTGTGTGTGTGTGTGTGTGTGTGTGTGTGTGTGTGTGTGTGTGTGTGTGTGTGTGTGTGTGTGTGTGTGTGTGTGTGTGTGTGTGTGTGTGTGTGTGTGTGTGTGTGTGTGTGTGTGTGTGTGTGTGTGTGTGTGTGTGTGTGTGTGTGTGTGTGTGTGTGTGTGTGTGTGTGTGCAATGCAAACCACCTTTCCCTGCACAGCAATGGATTTAATACACTACTCACAACAAAGACACGGACATCAGTTTCAACAATTTATTTTGGCCAAACAATACACACCAATGTTTTGGCCTAGTCGGCCTTGGCCCCAGTCCACTAGACTAGGCCATGGGTTCCAGGGCTGGACTGGCCACAAGGCATACCGGGCATTTTCCCGGTGGGCCGCGACCGTAGGGGGCCGCCATGATTTTTAAAAAAAAGGCAGGCAGGCCAATAGGCGGCAGGCCACCAGGAAAGGTTTGGGCGTGCTGCCATTCTGCCAGTGCCATCATGATAATTTCACTGTACCTGTATCAGTGAGTGACAAATAAACCCTCTACAAAGGGTTGTGTAGTTGTCTGTTGGTCTGTTTCATTTAGGCCTATGTTGTTCTGTAAAAGTGGTGGTATTTTATGTTGCGCGCTGTTGCGCGCTGGTTGTGGTGGGCCGGTCTGGGCTAAATTCACGCGAAAATGCCCGGGCCGAATTTTTGTCCCAGTCCAGCCCTGATGGGTTCTCATTCTCAACCTTTACTTTAAAATCTCAAAAGCGTCCACTAACTGTTAAGTGGTCAGATGGATGGGCCATGTGCATGTTTATTTTAACAATCAATCCAATTGTGCTCCAGCTTGTATACTTCAAGTTCATATTTATCACAATGATAACATTAAAGGTTTTAATGAAAACATGACTCCTTTATTACATATTATTATTATTAAATCAATTTAGCGATTTTTCTTTTTGGGGGGCCACTTGCAAAGTCTTCACGGCCCCCCAGTGGGCCCCGGGCCCCCCAGTGGGCCCGGCCCCCCAGTGGGCCCCCAGCCCCCCAGCCCACATGCTGAGAATCACTGGACAAGGCTGTTTCATGGAACGTTACATTGTTGAATATTTGTGGGTTTTTTTTAACAGCTTTAATTTCTATAGTTCATCTAGCCCCATATGCCTTCAGTAGCTACGCTCATTCTGTTGCTCCGAGATGAGGTCACAGTCACACACAGTTACCATTCCACTGCGTTTCAGAACCATGGTTTCAACTATAGTTACCTCCCCCCCGCCCCCCAGAGAGGACGTATAGGGCCTTAGTCCTACTCCTCCTCCCAGCCAACACTCCCCACTGACAGGTAGTTACCCCCCCTTTTGATTTACATCATGTGAGCTCAAACCCACAATTCAACATTTTGGTTTTAAGATGTTTATATTAATTTTGTATTCATCCTTAGGACACAATTTGACCCCCCAGTGTTCGGATATATTAGGATGTTGATGTTCATTCATCAGCCACTGACAGGTAGTTACCCCCCCCCCCCCCCCCCTTTTGATTTGCATCAAAAGGGCATGTGAGCTCAAACCCACAATTCAACATTTTGGTTTTAAGATGTTGATATTCATTTTGTATTCATCCTTAGGACCCCAAATCACACCTTGGAAAGCATGAGTGTCTTTTGACTGGGGGGTCATATTTTGACATGTATTAGGATGTTGATATTCATTCATCAGCCAACACTTTACACTCCCCACTGACAGGTGGTTTAAAGATGTTGATATTCATTTTGTATTCATCCTTAGGACCCCAAATCACAAGCATGCATGATCCTGGGCATGACGTTAAACTGCTCCGGTAAATACCACCGGGCTCGGGGCTGAACCTGCAGCCACACCGTGACACTGCGTGACAGAGAGTTGCACGACCCAATTAAATATTGTTTCATGAGTAGATGGAATTATTCTGTGTTTACGCCATGGAAATGGCGCCAACCTTAGGCGATTCTTGAGTGAGATGAGCTTAGATAAACTACCACCGTTAATGTAGTGGGTGCAGATTTAAGATGACTAGTCTAAACTAAGTAACCCGATTTAAGTGCAGTGCACTGCCACTGTGTGCTTCAACACCATCTGGTGGGGCGGTGGTGGCTCAGGGGTAGAGTGCCTGGATGGTAACCGTAAGGTTGCCAGTTCGAACCCGGGCTCCCCCAGAGTTACTGTCGAAGTGTCCTTGAGCAAGACACTGAACCCCTAATTGCTCCAGATGTGCTAGTTGGTGCCTTGCATGGTTTCCGCTGCCATCGGTGTATGAATGTGTGTGTGAATGGGTGAATGTAATGCACAATCTCTGTAAAGCGCCTTGGATAAAGGGCAAGGCGCTATATAAATGCACCATTTACCATTTTTTACCATCTCAAGCCTGCATACAAGAAGGCACTGCATGCTCACCGATGGAGTATACCGACAGCCAATGCTGCCTGGTGGCCCCTCCCGTGACCTGGCCTTCTAGCGGTGTGTCTGTCCGCTGTCGGAACAATGCTGCCTGGCGGCCCCTCCCGCGACCTGGCCTTCTAGCGGTGTGTCTGTCCGCTGTCGGAACAATGCTGCCTGGCGGCCCCTCCCGCGACCTGGCCTTCTAGCGGTGTGTCTGTCCGCTGTCGGAACAACAGTGGGTGGATTTCGGGGCCGATGGGATCAGCTACACTACGGAGAGCGCTTTGACACTGGGAGACGTATGCCAGAGTAAACTGGGACATGCCCGCAGCGCGGCCTGGTTGTTGGAGGGGGTTTAGAGTAGACTGGGACATGCCCGCAGCGCGGCCTGGTTGTTGGAGGGGTTTCGAACTTACTCCTGGGCTCCTCCTTGTGCCCATGAATTGCTGGGTGACATGACATGCTTGTTGTCTCATGACTGAGCTCATATGCCTTGATTTTGTGGATGTACTTTTGGTGCACCTGAAATATGTATGGAAGTGTATACGTTGGTTAGACATACTAACAGGCATTAGTCAGACAACACTATCGCTCCCGACATGCGTGGCCGGTTACAACTAACCTGTGGCAGATTAAAACTAACCCATGGTGGCTTCCTGTGAGGTTAGGGTTTGCAGCGGGTGTCGGACTAATGCCTGTCAGACTGTTAGTACGTCGGACCAAACACATGCACCCTCGCCCGCCCGCCCACACACACACACACACACACACACACACACACACACAATCTCACACACCCTTGTTGCAATTACGTGTGTGTGCGTGCACGTGCAGGATGCATGCATGATACACAGGGACGTACGTGTGACATCCAGAGACATATAAGTGCTACTGATGCAGAGACATAGACCTCAGTGCCGCAGCACATTGCATTTGCTTGTTGTTGAAATGTGCTATACACTTGTCAAATTCAGAGTCGTCGATGCTAATGATGCAGACATGTCAAATGCAGAGAAATGCTGCTACTACTGATGCAGAGATATATGCAAAATGCACACGGCATCATCACTGCTACTGATACAGACACTGACAATGCAGATCACAAATTGTCCGTATCGCTGAACCTTGGACTGAAAATCTGCAGGAGAACAGAGAGAGAGAGAGCTTGAACGTGCGCACACTGCCCTCCGTTATTATTATTTCCGGGCAGCCCGAATATGGTCAGCCCTTGATGAGCAACATATGCGTCATCCGCTGAGCACCCGCACCGGAGCCTAACGTGTGTGCAAGAGAGAAAGAAAGGAACTGCTTGGAAATGATTGAATAAAGGACAGATACACAGCAGAAAAGTGTCTTTGGCAAGCAGAAAGAACAAATGGTGCAGAGCTGCAGCATATGTTTAGCGAATATCCTTTGGAGCGTGTTCTGTTGATACCCCAGACAATTAAGACGCATGAACTGCAGGTTACTGTAACCAAAGCGTGCGTGTGTGTGTGTGTGTGTGTGTGTGTGTGTGTGTGTGTGTGTGTACACGTGTGCGTGCTTGCGTGGGGTGTGTGCGTGGTTGGTTGGTTCACTTTGGCTGCTAGAGTGTTTGAGTGTCTCATTCTCCAGTGTTAATAATGAGAGAACAATGACATTATTTCCATTAGATATATCAGGACTTTTTATTTTATTTGAATGTATAATTTAACACAAATCACTCAAACAATTAACCACTTTCCTCCAAACAAAGATGAGTGAAGAGCTGGAATGAAAGGTTGATAAATATGAGTTATTATACACTCAATCATTACTCTCCAATCATACACATGGCTTCCACATTTTTAATGGTGTTAATTAAATTCATTCATGTCAAGCAACCACAGATCCTGATGCTTCTCTTTCCTAAATGGATTCATGCAATTATCCTGAGTTGTACAATCAAAGTAATATGGTCTTATCATCTCCAGAAAAAGTCTTTAACACTTATGGCATTGGCACAGGCAGTCCCCTTTGTTTTGGCCAATAACCTCCTCTTTCTGAGACATCTTGGCACATACACAATTGAAATTAATTAGCTGATTTCACTTTTGTCAAAGAAATGTATCAGATACCCAGAGAACACTTTTGAAGGGACAACTTTCGTTTTTTTCAACCAAGGTTCATGTTTTAGGTTGTTATTAGAGAAAGTAAAAGATGAGTGTTAATTTATTTGCATTTGCATTAGGGATTTTAGCTGTTTTTGAAAGGGGGGTTGGGGCATTCAAACATGGGGCTAAATAACATTTTATAGCGATTTCTTTTCTTTTTCTAATTTACTATAGTCCTACCCCTAGACCCCAAAAATCTGGCCACAAAAGATCACGGGATCTACTGAATGTGTCAAACTGACATATTGAGCCTATGACACAAAGTGTGGCTTTCCCCCAGTAGGCTACCTTCACATTCAGTAGATCCTGTGATCTTTTGTGGATCACATGCCAGTGAGGACTGAGGAGCCCCGACTGGGGCACCTCCGATTCCGATATACTGCGTAGATATGAGTCTTGAATCTCTGTGTGGAACCTGCATTTCCAAGGGGCGGATAAAAAAATACCTCTGTGTTGCCAAGCACTCCAACCTACAATTACGTGTGTTTTACGCTGAGGTGGGAAGCCATGTGGGGAGGACAATCTCTGTCACTGCACTAGTACACTCCATGCTCATGTGCTCTTTCATTGAATAAACGCCTATTTAATCTCTTTATAGGTTACAGTGACTCACGCCTCACATGAGTGTAGGGAAAATTGGTAATTGTAATTGAAATAAAGTGCAGGTGTGCTTTTATCATCATCAAAAGCATCTCATACTGGCCAATTTGACCTAATTTTTCCTTTCATTGTCAATGGCAAAGGTTGAGACGTGTGGGGTCAAAAGCTGTATAGGAGGGACTAGCGGCCCTGCACTGCGCTGTGGGAGTTCAGGTCAAACACCATTCAGGGATTGATTGATCGTTTGTAGAATAAGCACAGGAAAGCACAGTTCAATACAACCCTGTGAGACTGACGTCCTGAACGTTGCTCAGAAGTCTGTAGTGAGATTTTCAGAGCAGAGGCAGTTTATTCATAAAGAGTCCTATGCTTTTCTGGGCGTTAAGATGCCGATTCTACAAATGGAAAAAACCCTATGTTTCTATGTCAGTGGTTCTCAAACTATTTCATGTCAAGGACCCCCAGAATTATATGTATTTGGCCGCCGACCCCCCCCCCCCCCCCCCCCCCCCCCAGAAGCAAAGATTTGAGTTAAAAACGTTGCTGTGAAAGAATATATATTCAAATATTTGCTCCACATTTTCACGATTTAAAAAGAATAGCAGACCTACAAGCTCATATGAACTTGTAGATCTGCTTTTTTCAATTGCTAAAGTATAACAATGTGTAAAACACCAAAAGGGTTTCCCGCCCAGAATGGGTTAAGGGATGCCCACTAATGCACTTTTGCTGACGCTGCTACTACTATTGAATGTTATGAATTATCTGTCTCTAGTGCCCTGTTCTTAGGTTTCAGTCTTTTATAATTATTGTTTTGAATGTTGTTTGATGTGTGTATTTGTACTATTACCTCGCTGAAAACCAATTTCCTGCAAGGGACAATAAAGCTAACCTTGTACACAGGCCCTCCCAGGTAAACTAATGATTCTACCAGCAAACTAAATTCTAACACGCCTGAGAGCCAAGTCAATGAATCCTATAGTCACAGTCCCAAAGCCGACAAACAGCTCCAAGAGCACTTTGAATACTAAAACTAAACGTTGCAGGCCTTTCTGCAGCCAAGCGAAGCCTCATCGAAGTCCTCGCCTCCCAACACTCTATTGATGTTATCTCGTTATCTGCCTCCAAGAGACTCACATTGGCACAGAGGAAGCAGGCCGCTGGCGCTACACCATCAATGGCGTTGACGTCCTGTGCTACACTCCACATGCCAAACATGGATGTGCCACCTATGTGCGTTCTGAAATAGTTGATGCAAACCATGTGACAACACCTTTCTCAGATACCATAACCATTGGTGGCTTTCATATTGTTAATGTGTACAAACACCCAAGTGCCAACTGGGATCTGCAGGTCTTACCCACCCTACCCCACCCTGCCATCTACTGTATGTGGAGGACTTTAACCCATTCTGAACGGGCACCCATTTTGGTGTTAGCATCATGTTATGCTTTAGCTATTGAAAAATAGCAGATCTACAAGCTCATATCGCGCCACCGAGTGGCGCGATACGAGCTTGTAGGTCTGCTATTTTTGAATAATCGAAGAACTTTTCGAAGAATTTTTAGAATCTGATCTCAGGTCAGAATGGGTTAATCAGACCAGTGTGTGTCCAGTGGAAACCTCGTATGAATCTGATCTCAGGTCAGAATGGGTTAATAGCCACCATCCTGACTGGGGATACCCAGTGGTAGACGGTAATGGTGAGGCACTTTCAGACTGAGCATCTAGAAATGACCTTGATCTGATACACAACCCCAAACAAAGAGGAACCTTTCACTCCACCAGGTGGAAAAAGGACTGATTTCCTGACCTGTGCTGGGTCAGCTCTTTGAATGGAACGCCTTACACTGCACAGATCCTCATTCTTGACAATTTCCCACACAGTCAACACCGGCCCCTGCTTGTACACATTGGCCTACACCTCCCAGTCATAAACGGCCCAAGGAAGATGTGCTGGAACTTCCGTAAAGCCAACTGGAAGATATACAGTGAAATCCTGGACTGGAGTGTTGTCACCATCCCACTCCACACCATCCCACCGCT
This sequence comes from Protomyctophum parallelum, assembly GCF_964188405.1. Classification (NCBI taxonomy): domain Eukaryota; kingdom Metazoa; phylum Chordata; class Actinopteri; order Myctophiformes; family Myctophidae; genus Protomyctophum; species Protomyctophum parallelum. The sequence continues at coordinate 30,830,842 of NC_139697.1, read as the reverse complement.
TCTGTAGCGCCATCTACAAAGCTACCCACACAGTAATCCCTCGAAGCTACCGACCCCTCTATGTCCCATGCCTGGACGGAGAAAGCGATGCCCTCCTACAAGCCTACAAAACATCAGGGGATCCTGAGATAGAAGACCAGCTCATTTAACCAGACGACATCTGCCTGGCATTCCAAGCACCAGACTTTGATCCACTGGAACATGTGCTCAGCACTGGCCCTGTCATACTCTGCAGCAGAGTATTGTGGCCCTGTCTGGTCTAGGTCTGGTCTAGGTCAGGACACCCAGCTCAACACCACCATGAGAACCATAACCGGGATTATTTGCTCCACATCACTCCCCTGGCTCCCAGTCTCATCAAACATAGCCCCCCTGCACATCCGGCAAGCAGAAGTTTCTCAAAGGATGCTTCAAAAGGTCAAAAGTGGTTAAAACAAGTCATTGGTGTGACAGTGTTCAGTTATTATTCCATACAGTTGGAACAAACTAGAGGATCTGAAATTTGCGCCAACTCAAATTTTACAAATTTCAAGATTATTCAAAAATGTTCAAAAATAGCATACAAGCACGCCGCATTTAAATGGCCCCCATTAGCAAGTCGGCAAAACCGGTTTCACCTAAATACTTTACGGCAACGCCGATTAACCTGCTTCCGCGGTCTCTATACTGCTACTCTATGCATCCTTGAAACATCTCATCAACACTCAAGTGACCCCGCGGGTGTCCGTAAACAAACAATGGTACAGCTGCGTCTATTGGAGAGTGGATTAACTTGTAAGGGACCCTAGGGTCCAAAATACAGAAAAGGTAACCGAGGGTCCCAAAAGAGGCTAGCTATGCACCTGTCAGCGGCAGACATTCGTGAATAAAAGTTAACTAATTTATGGTGGAAAAATATACGATAAAAGATTATATAAAAAAATAACATTAATTTACACAGTCTGAATTTAAGTCAAGTGTGTATAGCACATTTCGTGATTCATGCGCCTGGACATGTTTTTTCACCTCATACACAGGCCAGAGTTAATAGTATACTGCAGTAATAGTTATACTTTCCCTGTCAAACAGCTGAAGAGTTCTTGCCGGTACTACTGCACTTTTAGTTGTTCCTTCCTCTCAAATTACTTTTGAGAATTACTTTAGAGAGGAAGGACCCATGGTGCATTGATCGCCCCAAATGATTGCATAACCAACCAGGATGTTCTAATTACAGATAGCGTTTGATATTAGAGGGTGATGGTACAAAAATCTCCCTTTTAGCTCCTGCCACTTCACACATGATGCAACAGCATTATCACTACAGGACACAAAAGAGCTTCTTTTAAAAGCTTCTCTTTCTCCATAATTATGCTCTCATCTTTGTTAGAAATTAATGGGAAGCCTAGACTGTCCCCGTGTGCATGTACATGATACTTGCTTTCTGTCAAGTTCAACCCCAATTCCACTCCAAGTGGCCATGCACCACAATGACGGTTTAGTCCTCTGCTTGTATTACGAAATGTCCCTCATGGAGCTTGCTCAACATGTCTGCCTGGAATGATTTGGGGATTACTGTCCTCTCTCCCTATAGCATATAGAGATGGGTCAAATGCGTAGAACAAATTTCACTGCAGTAACTCTTGACAAATAGTATACGGTGGCCACCGCAACGCCATCATGCATTGTTTCAGCTGGCGAAGTATGGCGTCATTATCTTGGTGAGTTTGGATCTCAGAGAGCCTCCGTTCTGTATCAGGCTTGCAATAACAGAGTTGACATGTCGGTATATAGGTTGATGTGAGCCTCAATTGAATGTGGTTCTGGAGGTTTGCTGCTGTGTCCACAGAGTGCTTCCCTGTAGTTGGTTCTGGAGGTTTACTGCTGTGTCCACAGAGTGCTTCCCTGTAGTTGGTTCTGGAGGTTTACTGCTGTGTCCACAGAGTGCTTCCCTGTTGAACGTGGTTCTGGAGGTTTGCTGCTGTGTCCACAGAGTGCTTCCCTGTAGTTGCGGTGTCACGGTGCCATGACACCGCTGTTATGAGTGCCGCTCTGCCCCTAAAAAATTATTTAATTACAATGTCACTCATTAGTCCAACAGCTCACAGCTGCGCTCTCGGGTGGAACAGTCTCTCAAAGTAGTAGGTAGGGGAAAACATCACAGAGCAACCAAGGGGAAAACATAAGGACGGCACACTCGGCACAGAGTGTGACATTGTAGAATAATTTGTAAGGCACACGTGTGCACGCACGCGCACGCACGCACACACATGCATGGACGCACACACACGCTGGGTGCTATTGGTTAGGGCCTGAGAGCCATGTCGCTGTGACTTGAGGAATCCTGGGCAAAGTACACATCTGTTGGCACTCGGCCCACAGGTTGGAGGTATTCTAAACAAAAGCTATACTGAGACACATTAGACCAGCTAATGATGACATTAGACCAGCTAATGATGACATCACTAAATGCCACACACACACACACACACACACACACACACACACACACACACACACACACACACGCACATACACACGCACATACACACACACACAGGGAAAAGACAGACAGACTCACAGGCAGGCCAGCACCCACACACACACATGGTGAAAATGCAACACATTGTTAAATGTCTCAGTATCTTTGCTTCCAAAACAGTGCAATATGATGTACGCTTTTGACACACACACACACACACACACACACACACACACATACACACACACACACACACACACCACACACACACACACACACACGCACGCATCCTCTATTAATCTGTTAACACCCGCCCATAATCCATCGCGTCACAGCAAAGCTGTGATTTGAGGTATTCTAAACAAGGCTAAAACTAAGATTTCCCAGGTGACACCAGCCAATGGCGCCTGGACATCACTATATCATGTGCATATAAGGAGTTTGAGATCCTGGCACCACACACACACCAATATGATCTATTCTTACATGTATCTATGTCATGCATTTCACATATAAGGAGTTTGAGATCCGGGCACTCCAATTGGACAAGGTCTGGATACAGACAGTATATAATGTGTGAGACTCAGGCATAGTTCTTCAGTAGTTTCCAGTCCTCGGTCCTTAGTACTCAATCCTACCCGGCCTTTCCTACCCTTCTCCTTTTTGTTTTTGAACATCTTTTTAATCTCTTATATCAAATAAATGGACTTTGCGACCTGTCCGACTGCTTCATTCATCATCGACGGCCGTGTCCTGAACAGACAATATACTTCAACATAATGTCTACTGAATTGCTTGAGTTTTGGATGAAACCTGTAGGAGTAGCAAAAAGTGTGTTTTTAAGAAAACACAAGTTCCGTTATCTGATTAAAGCTTTAGTCCCTCTGCTCTTGTTCAACAGGGGTGTTTTTTAGTTCCAGTATTTGTTTTTGTTTATGTCATTGTTTCAGAGAATCACTTATTAGGTGAGAAGAAAAGGGATATTATCTGACTAAAATTGAGGGATACCCAAAGAATGGAAGGTGAAACAGCAGTTTCCGAATGTCTGTAAAAAAATATTGAATAATGGAGAAATTATGAATTTGTCAAACTTTTTTTCATTATTTAGTAATTGTGTGTTCACTTTGCATCTTTGCACTTTGCATCAATGTATTCAAGTTTTATTTCTGGATTATTGTTAATGGTCAGGGGCAATGGTAAATATTCCATTTACGATTATGTGTGTCATCTGTCATGCACAAGACATTTTGGTGTGGATTTGTTCTATTCAGCAACTGCTGTTTGAAAGATTTGCCCCAAGCACACACACACACAGATACTTTCTTACAATATCTGACAGTAAACAATATTGGTCTCGTTACTGCAGCTCTGGTATGATTCACTGGGGATACTAGAGGCAGAGTGTAAATTATCTGTTGACGTCACTAAAAGATGTGGGCGTTGTTCAGTGTCCTACTCATAACCCCTTTACTATAGCTTTCAAATTCAGTCTATTGTCTACTATGCATGTGCCTATATGCATACGTGTGCTGTGTACAGAATAGAACTCGACGCAATAATGAATACTAGTTGGTTAGCCAGTTTTCTAGTACCTGGCAGCACCTCTGCCTCTACTGATGCACTTATAACCACAAAAACATACACGGTTTTAATATTAATTAATATTTAATATTAATTCAAAAGCATTGGTGTTACAATTTCCACCAGCTCAATTCGGTACTATGTCTGTCTCTTTGAAAACAAGCAACTCTAAATTGACAACTGTCTGTCTTCAGACACCTTTGTTTTGGAAGGTATGGTTGTTGGTAGAACCGTAGTCTCGTGTGGCCAGACTGTTGCTCCTCGCAATTAAGATGTCTTGTTCGGTTTCTGCGTTATATTTCTTCTTTCATTAGTTTTGTCCTTAATTCCATGATACTTTTGTGTCAAACTATATCCGCTCACAAATAACATGAATCTCCCGCTCATATGACACTATGCTCCCGTCTAGGTTGTGTGTCAAACAGGACTACAGGTCCGTGATCACTGCGTCTTAATTGGGCGAATATCTTTCCGGTCTGAGCAGCAGAGACAGCTTCCGTTACTCGGCTCTTGGGAGCTGTAGTTCCAGACTATATAACATTCAGAGATTGTAGAATAGTTGTCTGGCTACACAGTCATGTATTATTTTCTTTACCTGTAGTTCCTCCTTTACCGTTTATTTAGACTTTATTTAAAACATGATCATCAGGTATTATTACAATATAAGGGGGAATAACTTTTTCCAAAAAGTGTACAGTATTTGTTAAAATCATGCTTTTATGTGGACACGCCGACCAGTTCATTAAGTATGCCTGGTTTGCCTGGTGGGTGGTGATGGGTGGTGATCCACCTGAACTGAAGCCGCAGCTGTAGTTGTATGATAAAGGGGGAAGGGTTAGGGGAGGGGCTGATAGTGTGGTGTCACTATATTACTGTTTATTTCATTGGCCCGTTTGACTGTCAAGGGTTTAGCCTCCAGGAAGAAACCCTAAATACAAAGTTAATACACCATTGCACATAAAAACAACTCCAGGGTGTCTAATGAAGTACTGTCACCTCATAGACACATGCAAAACTGGAAAAATACAAAAAATGTGGCACTCCATCTTTAACCAGTCAACCTGTTCTCATTTACTGTGAGCCGAAAAACAAATATTTAATTTGTAGAGGAGTAGTGTGACTCAGCAAAGTAACATTTCAAACAAAAAACACCCATGAAACATTAGAGAGGGCTCCCCAGCATGTGGGATGGACCGATAATGGTTTAAGTGTGTACAAGCACTGGTGATAGTCACTCCAAACCTTCTCTCTCCGACTCAGCCGATATGGGCATTTGTTTACATAAGACTAAGAGTGTCGATAACAACAGTGTATGCGGCCTACACACACCTTTCACACCAGCTCTGGGACTCCAGGGACTGTAGGTTTCAAACGAACAGTCGAGCAAAAGCTGCATTGTCAAGTGTTTACCATTAGTTTATCATTTATTAATGCAGCATGTTCCTGTCGTTCATTACTCCCAGAGACAATTGGCAGAACAAATGTGCTAACCAAATATCTGGGTCAGTATAACTTAAATACAGAGGTTCCAGTGAAATCCAGTGAATAATAAAACAACATGACAAATTGATTGATTGATTGAAATATTTATTAATAGTTTTCAGAATTACAGTACATTTCAAGCACAGCTCAATACAAAGACTGTTAACTGTGAGTGGACGACCCAATAAAGCATTACACTTGTTTACAAGAGGGTGGATGAGTTTTCAATGTGTAACTGTTGAGTGACTCTGAATATCCTGATCTTTTTTGCTACCACTCCCTTGTCCAACCCTCACGCAAACCGATGCACATTATCTCTACATTATCTCTGTGATCAAGACATCTGTCTATATTCCATTCTAACTGGCTATACGGTCAGCTTCCAAAGTTTGATCAAACTTTGATGCTGTGGCTCGTTTTGCACAAAATGTCACAAATGAACGCAGTGTCCGTCTGACCGATTGCCACGAAACTTTCACGCACATTCTCACTAGGCCAAGGAAGAACGGCCAACCATACATTTTTTCAAATCAACCTTGTGGTGATGCTGTAACAAGTTGCAACACACCCACAGGTATCCTGGCCTGGCGAGAATTTTTGCTCTTTTTTGTTGTTGACCTCAAGGCTCAAACACACCCACAGGTAGCCAGCAGTTCCTTTCATCACGTTTCTCCTCTTACCATTATACCTCCAGTTCATGGTAATCAAATGTTTAATACAAATCATCATTATTTTTCCTGGGTTTCTGTCCTTACTCCTGAGCAATACGGTCCACAGAGGAGGTGGGGGTGAGTGTCTGAAACAGCAGGCTCTTGCACTTGGTCTGATTGCTTGTTAGCTCATGCTGGGTTTTATTTATAGAGAAACTGTACAGTCATTGAACTCATGTGTGCACTGCATTGTACAATGTGAGTTCAGATGAACTTCACACCTGGATGTGAGTTCTTAAGAAAAGCATCCATATGGTAGAGTATGTTAATACAGTAACTGCGGTAACTTTCAGCTTTATAACAATATTATTAAAAAGGCTGTGACACTTCTGGTGTGACATGCAGGAACTTGGTAGTAGCAACATGGATCCACTCTAGAGTCTGTGAGTACATGAGTACTTGAGTATATGTACTTATGTACTTTACACTGTAAAGTACATGTACATAAGTACATATGTAGTTCTGTACGATTAAGTACAATTTTTGGGATTTCTTTTTCACTTATTAGTATTTACAATTAGTTTACCCCACTGTACTATGTATGTATGTATGTATGTAAATGTTGTTACTAGTTCATTTGTAGATATTGATTTATTATTACATAACACTCTATAACCACTTCAGCCCTGTATATATTTCGGCCATTTGAAAATATCAGATCTACAGTATATAATAAGCATTGTGAGCTTATTTTCAACTTGTGAAATGGGCATTCTTCATAATGAGTACTTTTACTTTTGGTACTTTGAGTATACTAGAGCGGTGCCCTTTGGGCACTGCTGTACTTGGAACGATGCAAGTTGGAAATGAGACAGATATTATGTCTGTGTCCCTTTTATTCCCATATATGGAGTTCTTTGTCAGGCATGCCTAAGTATGCAGATCAGAACAGGCTATCTCCATATATGGACAGTGGGCAGGGGCCATGCCCAGAGCTCGGGCAGAGGCCTTTTGGGGCGTGTGTCAATTTTGAAGTCGGTCGGGCGAATGGTTCTCGAGTTACGTGGATTACAACACACATTCTGTATACAGAGATTTGGTGCATTTATAGTTAGATTTTGATACTTTTGTACCTTTACTCAAGTACATTTTGAGTATATCTAAATTGCAGTATTGATACTTCTACTCAAGTAAAACATCTTCTTCCATCACTGCTAATAGTGGATCCATGTGTGAAGTCACACATTATGTTATTTGTATTATGATCATGAACGTCATTGTAAGCCTGTGAAATACACAATAATAGCCTTGCAGAAGTTTGTCCACATTGCCTCCTGAAATACATACATGTGGCATATGCTATACTTTGCACATTTCTCCTTATGTTAACTCGTATGCTGAGCATCTACCATTACTTAAAACTAAGAAGAACTACATGGTGAGGTCACAGAGAGGCACAGAGAGTTCTATATAGTTTGTGGAAAAGTAGATGACATTAGAAATGAGACTTTAAACTAGTGACTGGAAGCAGAAAGTATTCATGACCATGTTTATTAAGGTAATACAGTCTAGGTGAAGTTGGGCCCAAATACATGGACCTCTATGGGGCTATGGGTTTTTCTGGGTCCAATGACAGCGCCACAACAGGCTATTATATGAACTTTCAGGAAATCCTGATTTCCTCAGTGGCTTCACAAAATATCTGTCTGACTGCCCCCCTGGTTGACCTGCACTTTGAGGCACGCTAACGAACTGATGTGGTGCGAATCTTGTTGATTCGCAATATAACAGGTCGTATCTACCGGTATATTCATATTCATATCCATATCATGAAAGGACATGTTTCCCTTGTATTCAACCAGTAAGACGCCTGAGGGCGAGTAGTGGCGAGGTCACTTGCACATTGCACACATCCGCCTCGTTAACGGCAGGTAGACTGCTGGGCGAGCGCTGATGCTTTGGCATGGGGGGTCAGATCAACATGGAATGAATTCTGTACTGGCCGTACGTGTAAGGAGCATGTCTTGAGTGTAGGGTTTGATGAGGTCAAAATTGAGATATAATCCCCCCCATCTGGTCCAATAATAAATAAATAAAAAACACAATCCTCAGAATGTATTGATTCATTGTATTGCATTTGAATGTCCAACATTACCATTGTTGGCGGCAGCATTCTAACAAGTGTCTATAACATTAGAATGACGTTTCTTTCACAGCGCATGTGGGAGCCTGTTAATTAAGTAGGCTATGGCAACAGGTTTCTTTTATTCAATATACTGTACATGTCTGCCAATTGCTTCTCCCACATGGATGCCTGCACACTGGGGAGATAAAAATTAATCAGAGAGGATGACGGTCCTCTCCTACGTCCATGTTCTCTTACATGGGAAAGCCCTTCTGTCACTGGCAGGAACAACATGTGTGGACTGGGGACTGAGGGGTCTACGACGACGATGACCACAACCACACACCTCTTCTCTTTAATGTTGCGTCACAGCGTTTGACTAGATTCCCAGTCCACTAGTCAGAGGTAGGAGGTAACCCAGTGAAGATTCCAACATGCAGCACCCACAGACAGGAGAGAGGCTCTCCCCTCAGGCACCACCCACACAGCTATACGCACAATCTCACCCTCCCCCCCCTCTCTCTCCCTCTCCGCACGCACGCACGCACGCACGCACGCACGCACGCACGCACGCACGCACGCACGCACGCACGCACGCACGCACGCACGCACACAAATTGTCTGCCCCTCTGTTTTCTATGGCACACAGCAACAAGTGCTGTGCTCTCTTTCCAACCCCCAAACACACACGCGCACATTGTCTCCCTCTCTGTTTTCTATGGCACAGAGCACTTTTATCCCTGTCTTTCTAACCCCCAAACACACACGCACACGCACACACACACACACACACACACACACACACACACACACACACACACACACACACACACACACACACACACACACACACACACAATTTCTCTCTCCGTCCTCACCCTGTTGTGTTGTGCATGTGCACATCTGTAGTGTGCATGTGCACATCTGTAGTGTGCATGTGCACATCTGTAGTGTGCATGCGCACATCTGTATGTGCATGCGCACATCTGTATGTGCATGCGCACATCTGTATGTGCATGCGCACATCTGTAGTGTGCATGCGCACATCTGTATGTGCATGCACACATCTGTATGTGCATGCGCACATCTGTATGTGCATGCGCACATCTGTATGTGCATGCGCACATCTGTATGTGCATGCGCACATCTGTATGTGCATGCGCACATCTGTATGTGCATGCGCACATATGTAGTGTGTGCATGCGCACATAATAGTGTGCATGCGCACATCTGTATGTGCATGCACACATCTTTATGTGCATGCGCACATCTGTATGTGCATGCGCACATATGTAGTGTGCATGTGCATTATTATTATTATTATTATTATTATTATAAATGGTCTATCTCAAAGCATTGTCTTTGAATACCTGGTGGATTCTGCCTTGAATGTGAATTGTGAACGGGAAATACCGTATCTTGCTTCAAACAATGTGCTACATGTTTACCCATGTCGACTTCGACTATAGTATTATTATCATGCTGGTAAGAGCAAGTATCAATAATATCTAGAATGCGTTTAAAAAAGAAGCACTTAGATGTCTCGTATACGCAGGACCTGTTGTTTACCTGCTGCAGGCTCATGAAGCCGTTTGAAAAGAACAAACGGCTCCTTTCCGGTGCCTTTGCTCCTGCAGCTATCTGCGTAGTCTGTCTCTTTCTCGGTTATTCCCTGGTTCTCTTGCACAGCTACTGTATACCTCCCTCCCTCCTCTGACACCAACTCCCTCCTCCCCGCGGACACGCACACACACACGCATGCACGCGCACACACGCACACACGCACACTGGCACACACACGCGCGGAAAGAGAGACGAGACACCCCCCCCCCCCCCCCCCCGTCTTCGTGCTGTCTCACTTCAGCATTCTTACCACGCACCGGTGGAGCATGGTTGGTGGGGAGAGGCGGGGCTGGATGTGGATATAAAGGCTACACCTGCCACATGCTTCATTGAGATTGGACCCACTTCCAAAGAAGACTCCGAACTAAGCCGGGAGTAGAAGTACCAACAACCATTCCTGCAGGAGTTTAGCGAGGAAAGGCACATTTTTCTGATCGGTTTTACACTCGCTGAAGCTCAGACACAACCGTGGACACTGCGATATCGGCTGCTACGCCAGTATAGCTACTGGGTAGTAGATCTTAGCAGAATAAAAAGTTGGTAGTAAACTCTTTGGAGTTTGGTCAGAGTCGCTTTATTTTCCGTTTTCTTGTAGAAGTGGACCTCATTGACAACTTGGAGAACGACCCGACCCGCATGGTCGGACTCGGGCTTGAAAGTTTTTCGCCCGGTCACCACCATCTAAAGACTTCTGAAGCTGCTCAGTGCTGGCTGAGTGAAAACTTCAGATCTGACGACTGCGAGCGACGCTGTGAGAAACGCTCACATTTTTAAAGGTATGCTTCTAAACTTTTGCTTTGCTTTGATGCAACTGACACCTATAAATGCTTTTGCAACATCTAGTCTACCGCAGCTGCTCTTAAGTGTACATTCCCCGTGGTATCTGCATGGTAAATAAGCAAATAAATGTTATCAACTGGAAGTTACGTTTCACAATGAGTCCCGCATGGATTTGTCTTGTTGCCTGTGCATTATATAGATGTATCTATACAGATACATAATTAACACTGGCTGTGTACAGTATGTGGTAGCATGAAATGTTCAGAAATTCATTAAGCCGTATGTCGCTGTCCATGGTGCTGAATAACTTTCCGCTGTTGGCAACATGCGAAAAGTTATTCAGCACCAAGGGCAGCTACCGCCTGTTGCTGCTCACATCGTGTTATGCTGAAATGTGTCTGTATGCTGCACGTTTGAACATACCGGTTACCGGTACATCTATCAAGCTTAGATCATGATGTGCATGCAATGCCATTTCAAGGCTTAATGCTTTAATTATGTTGGAGACGCAATTTTATTTATGTTGGATCACATTCAAAGTACTGATATTGCAGTATTTTGTCGTGCATCTATGTTATCAGTTAGGCTATAAGACCGAAAGGTTGCATATAGCAGAACATATTGAATATGGTGTTGAATTTTCAGTGATGTGACTGAAAGCTCCAGAAGTCAATCTAAGTTATAGTGTTTTCAAAATTGTTTCAAGCAATAATCCGTTCACTATGAACCCTCTGTCTGAGAGTCTGGAATACATTTTGAAACTAATATTGTCAAAAGTATTCGACATGTCTTTGCAGTTATGTCAACACAAGCAGAACTGTCAGATTTGACATATGCCGTAAAAGCTTCTGTTCGTTATTCTCAGGCAAACAAATACATGCATGATTGTAAGCAAAATGAAAATAAGTTTGAGCAGTGGATACAAATTGAAGGTTCGTATTTGGACCAAATCATTCCACCCTTTGCACAAATGTTGTTGACAACACTGGATGAGAGGGAGTGAGAGAGAGAGAGAGAGAGAGAGAGAGAGAGGTGTGTGCAACCAGTCATCTTTCTTCCGTCTGTCTTTGTGCTTCATCAGATGCCCATTCATGGTGCTTCCGGTTGGTGGGAGGTGGGAGAGACACTCACCAACACAAAGCGAGGGGAATTTACTCTCATAGAGAACAGCGAGGGAGGGAGGGAGGGAGGGAGGGAGGAAGGGATAGCAGGGATGGCGGGATGAAAAAACAGATGTGGGCAAAGTAATTATTAGTTGTGAGCCATAGCTGCAGGTGTATGCAACTAGAGACGTGCATTTTACATTACAATGTCCATATTCAGGGGCTGTCTTTCTGAACATGCATGTTCTTTACAATCTTTATAATTGCCCACACTAATTGTCTTACCAAATACCTCAAGCTTTGTTCATGCACTGCCCTGGATTGCTTATGACAACTTACAGTATATATAGTGTATGTATTTCTATACCGTTGGCAGACCACATTGCTTTGGGTGGAGAAGAAATGAAATGACCTGTACGCATGTGAAGGCTGTTGCCGAGCAACACTGTTTCCTATACTCGCCTCCACTCAAAGAGAGCCTCTGACCAAAAGCAGTTCCGTTAGAGACATACTGCAGTGTCATCACTTTATTAACTCACGCAGACTCCAAATCAATAGATGTCACAGCTCTGAGCTCTGAGCAGTGGATGTAATGTACATCCCACCCAACCCTTGAGCCTGTCATCAGTTGCTCTTTTGTGTGCAACGGTATAACCGTTAGACATTGTGCGTGCAGGTGCACTATGGTTTGTGCAGTTCAGTACAGAGCGGTCCCTTTTTGACTTTATGCAGAGGTAGGCCTATATGGTGGTGTATGCATACGCAGCCAGTACGATGCCATGGGGATGATTCAGATAATTGTACATTTTGCCATGGTAACAGCCAGTTAACCCACCCTCTCCTTTGCCTGCCCGTGGGAGCAAAGCATTTTATACAGTTATATAGTTCCTAGTGGCAATGCGCTGCTATGGACGTCAGTCTGACGCACATCATGTGCAACATGGATCAGTGTGTGGGAGGAAAGCACTTGCAAGAGCTTGGAAACGCCGTTCTGCTGTGAAAATCTGTAATTGCAGTGCCACAGTAATTATAGTCCTCCAACTCAGGGCAATTGAGACGTCTGAATATGAATATTAAGGTGATAAGGTAGTGTATAGTTTTTAACCATAAATCCACTGAATAGTGCCATTTCTGTTCCCACCAGTGCACTGTATATGCTGGGATACATATTGCTCTTTTCTGACTATCAGTTAAATGTGACACATTGATTATTATTTATTATTTTCTTTTCTCTTTATCTCCCCCTATCTTTCATATATAGGAAGCAAAAGCAGCATAAATTAAAGCAACAACGACGACTAGAGTGATATCTTCCAGTGCCAACATGGCTCAGTCAGCTCTCTCCAGCGCCTGCGTGCCCTTCGCACTCTTGTTCTTCATCGCTTTGGCCTCCTGCACTCCCTCGGGACCCGCCTCAGCCACCTGCGCCACCTTGGAGCAGAGTCGCTTCTTTGGCGTCTTCACCTCCGGAGTGGCTCTGCCCTCCACGCCGTGCTCCTGGACGCTGCAGAACCCCGACCCTCGCCGCTACACCGTCTACATGAAGATCACCAAACCCACCGAGTCGTGCGTGCCCCGCCAGATCAGGACCTTCCAGTTCGACTCCTTCATCGAGGCCTCTCGCAGCTACCTGGGCATGGACAGCTTCGACGAGGTGGTGCGGCTGTGCGACGCTTCGACCACCGTCACCTACCTGGAATCCACCAAGCAGTTCCTGCAGCTCCGCAAGGTGGCGCCGAGTCTTGGCCCAGAGCCCGTTGACGCCGAGGACGGGGGTGAGGGCAGCGAGTTCAAGGCCGAGTTCCTGGTGATGGGAAAGAGGAACCCCAGCATGCCCGCCTGCCAGATGCTGTGCCAGTGGCTAGAGAGCTGTCTGTCTAGCAGCACCCATGACAACCCATGTGGCATCATGAACACCCCCTGCCAGTGCTGGGAGATGCCCCAGAGAAAGCCCCGTCTCCCCGTTCCCACAGACAACGGACGCGATGCTGAGATCACCAGTAAGTTCCGCTTACAGTATGTGCTTCCCAACTCAAACAACCGCAAAACACGATGTCACCATCATGTTTGTTGTGTTGTTTGTTGATAATTTACCTGAATTCATGATGATGATGATGTTGTTCTTTACAAGGGCCCCATGTTCCTGCGTGCGTCTGTTGAGGGAGCCATTGATCCTAATGACCAGAATGTCAGGGCCCTAGCATGAAGGATGTGCACACACCGGGGGTCGAGTCATGAGACATGGCGAGTTAATCAAAGCAGTTAAGATAACCATGCTGATGCCTCCAGATCTTAAGTGGCAGGGCCTCTTCAGCAACACACATCGATGCAGTCTCTCCGTTTCTCGAAAGCCATGTGAATTCATTTAGCAAAGCCCTATAGGTGAGACGCTCAATTGGCAGGGGGGGGGGGGGGGGGGGGGGGGGGGATGTGAAGCACAAAGCCTGCACAGTCGTCTGCCAGCGGTAATCGAAGCGCAGCACTCGGTTGTCATAGCAACATGCCAGCCAGCCATCGCTGTGCTCCTACCACAATTCCCACTGAGTGCTTGAAAGCAAACAATCACCATTTAAAATGGTACATCTATCAACTTCAGCTTGCGGCGTCGCTCACAAAGAGCTGTCCTGAGGTGCAGGCTGCAATCAGTACAGTTCACTGAGGGTGCTTCAATTGTGTCCTTTTGAGGAGACTTCAAGATGTGATAGAATTCAGGGGTATCTGAAACGCTGCCCTCTTCTTAGTACTCTCTCACCTTTGGATTACATTATGCCACCGAAACAGATAGAATATGAAGTTGAAGGGTAATTATTATTATTTTTAATTGTAGCAGTTAACAGTTTATGTGGTCACGTTTACTGTAATTATATGTGATCCATTGTTCCCAAAATCCCAAATAACCATGCTTGCTACTTTCTGTCTGTCAACCTGCAGCGAGCTGGAATGGGTGGATTCGTTGGTCAGAGTGTAGTCAGGAGTGTGGAGGTGGAGTCCAGGTGCGCAGCCGCACCTGTCAGCCAGAAGATGGCCTGTGTGAGGGTGTGGTGGAAGAAGGAAAGGCCTGCAACCCACAGCCCTGCATCGGTGAGCCCCTCGTTTTCTATTTTCACAAATCTGGTCCAAAAGTGCCCTCTTAACAGGATTTCAGCCCCTCTAACCCTCTCTGCACGTGACGTCCCTGGTGCAGTGTTTATTTGTTTGTTGTTTGTCACATGCGTGGCCCATGTTCATGTGTTCTTTGAATCCATGCAGGTAAAATTCGCAATAGGAGTCAGGGTCTGCGTGCTATTGTTGGGCTGAACAGGGACAACGCTGATGATGCCACACGTGGAGCTGTTGCATCAGGTGAGATGAGTCACAAGATAAGCACATCTGTCTATAGCTTGTCATCTGTCTATCAAAAGAAAGAATCAGACAGTGAATCTAATATATGCTATGCCCGCTGCAGTGGATGCTGTGACAGATGAATGGTCATCCTGGAGTGTGTGCACAGTCACCTGTGGTGAGGGCTTTCAGAGCCGTACGCGATCCTGTGTGTCATCATCCTACACCACTCAGTGCACTGGACCCATCCGTGAGCATCGCCCCTGCAACAATACAGTCTGCCCTGGTGAGTCCCACTCCTTGATGTGCGTGCGTGTGTGTGTGTGTGTGTGTGCGTGCGTGTGTGTGTGTGTGTGTGTGTGTGTGTGTGAGTTTACTATGCAGATATATCTTGGTCACATAACTGATTAGACACCTGCTAGGTTCATGGTTTAATCAATGGTATCCAAGTTTCTTTGAGCTACTATATTGTTCACTCTGCAACTTTATGTACTGTATGTGACTATTATAGTTAGCTTGTTTATTGGCAAGAGTTAATGCTAACTCTGCGTATTCTTTTTTGCACTTGTAAGTCGCTCTGGATAAGAGCACCTGCCCAAATTGTAAATTGTGTGTCCGCTGCACATGCATAATTGATATGCAGGTCCATGTCTGAATGTTGATGTGGGACTATCACACCATCTAGTGGAGAGTGGAGAGCGGAAGCGATACATTTTGTAACTTCTTTCCTTCCTATGCAGTTGATGGAGCCTGGGATGATTGGGCCCCCTGGAGTCTGTGCTCGTCCACCTGCGGCCGTGGGTACCGTAACCGCATTCGCATGTGCAAACATCCCAAGAACGGTGGTGAGCCCTGCGTCGGTCCCACCAAGCAAACCAAGTTCTGCAACATCGCTGTCTGCCCAGGTGAGTCGGCAAACAAGAGTCTTGTTAGAGCATCAACGAATGTTTCTTTACCTGTAATATCGTATCTGATAAAATCAGGAAATTCAGGTGAGAGGCAGGATTAAAACAGAGTTGAATCTGGAGACATGGACATCTCTGGTTTGTCCTAGTGGTTAAAACAGTGGTGTGATACAGTCACATACAGTAATTCTAAGATATTAGTTTCATACATTCTACATATACCAGTATATTACAATTGTTTCCGGTGGAAATGTGCAGTATTTCTATCTGCTGCATCAGACATTTCTACTTCATTACCTGACTTAATTAGCTGCAGTTGTGGAAAGTACATTCAAGTACCGGTACTGTACTTTCAAAGTTTCAAAGTATTTTTCAATACTACTCCACTACATCTCAGAGGCCAATTATTTTGCAGATTTAGATTATTATTATAAAACATACTTACTAAACCAATTCAACTCTATTTTATACTTTGGAGATAAAAAAAATATCTCTACACTCTTGTAGTATCTATTTTGAAACAATTTGGACACATTTTGACAGACGAAACAATTCAATGAAAAATGAAATGGAGCATTCTGCACGTTAAGTAATGTATGTATATTTTGTACTTCCACCGCCACCACCACTGATTCCATCATTGTGATAAATGATGGAACCCTCATTGTATCTATGCACTCACACAGGTGTGACTCACACACACACACACACACACACACTGAGCAATCAGCGCTCCGGCTGATGATTCACTCCGGCTTGTGATCCTTTACACCCCACCACCTACTCGCTGACAGAGTGTGACATTGTCAGCGGCTCAGCACTGACTAAATGTGTGGGAGCAGATTTGGTAGAACAGACAACAGAGAAGAAAAGCGTGCCTGTCCTAATATGTTGCTGTGGTGTACTTTTGTACTTACACCAGCAGTTGGCACTGTTAACCACAGTATTATTTGATTTACCGTTTAATCCATTCCCACTATAACAGAAACGCTGGGGCCTAGAAGGCTCACCTAATGAGGTGGAACTCTCTGAGTCAGAGGGGTGGAATCCAATGTATTTCTGAGACACTGCCTTACTGTTTATTTTTGAGAATCATTATTAGATCATTATTAGAATAATTATGTTGACACAGGACCGTTACTGCAAAATAGTCCAAATGAATGATTATGTTTTTAGTTGGACAACAGAAAGGTGACACACGTGCACGGCCTTCCACTCATACTCAGTCACAACAATAGGCCATGCTAATAACAACCAATGATGCACCATGATGACTGTCTCTGTCTGTCTGTAGCCTTTAAAACCTTAGAGTCAATTGCTTGAATCTTACCATACTGTGTCTTTGCTACCCTCTAGTGGACGGATCCTGGAATGACTGGTCTGCATGGACCACCTGCTCGGCCTCCTGCTCTAACGGAACCAGACAGAGAACCCGCGAGTGCAACGGTCCATCCTACGGTGGCTCTGAGTGCCGTGGGCCCTGGCAGGAGACTGTCAACTGCTTCCTTAAAGACTGCCCCGGTAAAGAAACACCCATCTATACCATGCCTAAAAACATCACGGCCTGGCTGATATAATAACTATGACAAAATCAATGCATATATCATATTAAAGACAACAACTGAAAAATGTAAAGATTTAAAGATTTAAAGAGAAGAACAATCTTATCTGCTGTGTTTTTATTATCTGTTCTTTAGTTTTCATGCCTTAATCTCCTGTGTGTGTGTGTGTGTGTGTGTGTGTGTGTGTGTGTGTGTGTGTGTGTGTGTGTGTGTGTGTGTGTGTGTGTGTGTGTGTGTGTGTGTGTGTGCGCGTGCGCTACATTGTCTCTCTAGTGGATGGACGCTGGCATGCGTGGAGCACCTGGACAGCCTGCAGTAAGACGTGTGGTGGGGCCTCCCAGCAGAGACAGAGGGTGTGTGAAGGGCCCTTTTTTGGAGGGGAGCCTTGCACTGGAGAGAAGGGAGAGCAGAGACGCTGCAACGAGAGGAGATGCCCAGGTCAGTGTTGTTTTTGGCAGCAAATTTTGATTTTAGTTTTAGTCATAGTCTTTTGAATAGTTTTCATCACAATTCAGGTTATGCAGCACCAGGCAATGTCAGGAAAAGGATGTCATGATAGTCACGCTGTTTCTGAATCCTGTAGAACCCCATGAGATTTGTCCCGAGGAGAGCACCGGAGATGTGATTTGGAAGAAAACCCCGGCTGGAGACGTAGACGCCGCGTCCTGTCCATCTGATGCATCAGGTACCCCAGACCAATTCTTCAACTTGAGGAGGAATGTCTGCCTGTTTTAGCCGAGTTTAGTCAGAACTGGCAGCTCTGTATTTCCCATGTGACCAAAATAAATATTTCTTCCAAGATTTGTAGATTTGAAGTTGAACGGTTACTCATCCTCATGTGTAAAGTCTCTATCGTAGCTTGTTTGCTAATTGCAAACACTTGTTTCACGTGAACAGGCTTAATCCTCCGTCGGTGCACTCTGGACGCTGTAGGCCTTGCCTTCTGGGAGAGCCCGACTCATGTCAAGTGCATCTCAAAGAGCTATGAGAATATTAAGTTGCTGGTAAGTCAGTTGGAAAACATTATCTCGCATGCCTTGCATAAAATATATCAGCATCTGTTGTTATTGAGCTGTTCATTTCCCAGAGGCACACTCGATTCAGGCATGGATTTGTTCACATTCCCCTATCTTCCTGCAGACCCAGGAACTCGTCTCCAAGGTGCAGATGGGGCAGGCGGCTGACAGGCTCGCCGAGGTGATTTCACGTCTGAGATCGTCATCAGACGACGGGGCCAAATACAGTGGAGACCTTATGGCCATCTTGGAGATCCTGAAGAACACCACAGAGATGCATAAAGGAGCAAGCCCCAAACTAAGCACTGCCGATGTACAGGTAAGCTTGACCTTCAATTTGTGCTATAAATAAGAATACAAATTAAAAAAGGCTGATTTATACACTGCTTTTACAGCAGTGTATAAATTAACCACTTTAGGCCTAAACATGCTGTAAGCTATAGTGTAATGTTCCTCTGACCGAAAATAGCTTTTAACTGGGCTTGCATCTGGTGCTTTTCAGAACTACATTCAGACCATCAGCAACCTACTGAAGGAGGAACATCGTGACAAATGGGAGGAAGCACAGCTTGTAAGTGAGAGAAGCTATAAGTGAACCTGTATGAATATGAGTCATGGAGAAAATAAGTACAGTATTCTGCAGCACTAATGGCCATGTGATGGTGTGTGTGGGAGGCAGAAGGTTTTCTGATGCTGGTGTTAACAGTGTGAAAAGTAAAGGGTGAAAGAACAGATCAACACATTGCTCATCTGATTACTTGGGCATCAACAGGATATACAGTACGATGTGAAGAAATAAGTACCTAGGAATAAATGTGTTGTGAGCAATTGATATAATAAAGAGTGACCTGGATTGAGTAAACCAGGGATTATTTGATGGATGTAACAAATCCATCCAACCACGCCACCAAAATGGTACCAACTTATATATAGCCGCGGAACTGTCCTACAGAGATTTTAGAATTCCTGAGACTTGTTTTAACAACAGTAGTAGTCAGATTGGTACATAGTATAAACTAAGGTCCTTGCAGACTGGACGTGTTTTTTGAGAAAAGAAACCCTGTTAAAAACATTTAAAACGCAGCAGTGTGCAGACACCTTAACTGGTGATGTTGATATGACCACCTGTTGATGCTATCTCCCGCTCGTCATGATGAGCGGGATTCGTCATGATGAAGTCTGGCTAGCGTTCTAAAGCTTGATTTATGATTTGGCACAAAAGTAACTGGTTTTCAACTGAAAGAATGTCTTTACTAAAATCCGGCTTCAGGATATCGGACTTGGAAAGGGGTAGGGTAGGGTGCCGCCATTGGGAGAGCAAACATATATTGGAGCACGAATTGTGGATAGTTTTATTAGTGAATTACCAAGGGAACTGTGATAAGACGTGATGAACACTTCATGGCGAATTAGAGAAAACCAGAGAGTGACGGAATCGAGGAGAATCACAGCGCCCACTCACCAATCTGTGTAATTATATGCCAGCCCATGCACGGACCGATGGCGATTGTAAAGGTCCTTCGACATCGCAGCACACAGATGCACGCCCACACCGCTGCAGTTCTGCGTCAGAGAGACGCAAGCTAGGGTATGAATCAACAGCATGCCCATTTAAGGCCTTGAGGAAGTTCTGAGGTTGCATAGCAGCATGAAGAGTTTTTTCTCATTCTGTTGCTGAGTGCTCTGAAGGGAGCAGTACTAGTTGTTTTACACAAGAATGAGGCACTGTAGCATAGACAGTCGACAGTAGTGTTTCATAGCCACTTAAACCACTTAAAGCCTTTATACTTGATTGATTGGAGTCCCCCAGGGGTCTAGCATTAGGCCCTCTCCCTTTTTCCTATTACACCAAATCTCTCCACCGGACAATGCCGATCAACAAGCTCACAACGTGCCACGAATTACATGCCCAGAATATGGATGCTAGGGTTCAATTCGTTAAAATATTGTGTGGAGATTTTATATTATTATTGACCCCCTTTCTCTCTTTCTGTATCTTCTTCCTATTCGCCTTTTCTTCCAGATGGGTGCCAATGTCAAGGAGTTTCTGCGCCTTGTCGAGGACTTTGTCAATATGATTGGAATGCAAATGAGCGGGTTTCAGGACATTTATGAAGTCACCGAGAATTTAGGTGAGCCCCTAATTTCCCCTGCCAGCTGCTCTCTGTCCTTATGTGTATATGAGACGATTTGTCTTCACATTCTTTCTGTCTGGAGAGTGCATTAATCTTTATCACACCAGCAAATGAGAGTCCATAGCAGCAGCGGAACGCATCAGTTATCTCTTTGACACTTTAGCAGGGCTACTTGTGAGATATTACACACACTTATGACACATGATTATGACTCTATTCAGTGTGACACTCACATGGGTTTTGCAAGCAGACACACACTGTTAAAAAACAGTAGACCGTGGAGTAAAGAACATACAGGAATGTGCTTCATATCATACCAAGGTCATGACAGCTGAGCTCATTAACAAAGCCCCTATCTCTCTTTGTCTGCATCTCTTCTAGTATTGAGCATCCATAAGAGACCCCCTACAACGAGCACTAACTTCACCTTCCCTACGAAGGGCTGGAGAGGAATGTTGGACTGGGTTAGGAATGCTGAGGAGAAGATCACAGTGTCCCGCGATGCTCTGTCCATTAACCAGTCTGGCGGTGAGACCCTCACACTGACATGCAAAATTGACTGACATGAAGGAAACAGGAAGAACTGCACTGATTATGAACAAGAGAACTGGGAGAAGCCACAATGCATACATTATAAAAGATAAAAACAACAGTAATGTAATTATTTAAAATTTTTGACATTTTTATTTCACCTTACATCTAATGGGCGGCAGTGGCTCAGGAGTGGCCTTCTTGGAATCGGAAGGTTCCCAGTTCGACCCCCGGCTCCACCTGTCTGTGTGTTAAAGTAACCTCGAGCAAAACCTGAACCCCCAGTCTCTCTCTAGCCAGACTGTCGGCTCCCCCCGCCTCCCTCCTCTTCCGTTTTGTCTTTGCAGTCGCACACATTTATCCTAATGTAAATCAAATTAGTTTGAAATATATTTTCTTGAAACAAACAGATGACAACTTCGGTTATCTGCAATAGTTGTCTGGCTTGAGAGCAACCCTGCTCCCAATGAGCAGCTTGGTGTGTGAAATACATTGTGAAGTGCTATATAAATGCACTAATGCAGTCCATTTTTTTTAATGAGTTGTGCTTTTGTTTTGTTTTCTTCTCCAAAATGCACAGATGCCTTTGTGACCGGCATTGTCTTGTACAGAAACCTGGGCGCCATCCTGTCATTTAATAGGTAATACCACTCATCTATCTGTGGCATGGTGACACCGTGTCCTTCCTGACCGTGAACTCGTATTTCAGATCCTACAGCAGGCTTGTATAACTTGGCTTGTGATTTATAGACCCAACGCATATTCACTGCTTGAATCCCAATAACCACATGAACTACAGTATAGCCTCATTATTCTGGTGAAAACATTTTTGGCCAAATCGGTAAATCTACAAGCTCACACGTCTAACAACTAATTATAGGGAAAGAAATTGCAGACCCAAAATGGAGATGGCAATTATTTTTTGTTTTGTTGTAAACATCATTGTAAACATCAGCGGTCGTTTAGCACCTCCTCATAAGAATCAAGAATCAATATTTGTTACTTACTTTACAAGCAACTTTGTGGGACCGCACAGACTGTGCTAACACAGCAATACACATACTGGATGCAATGCGTTAAAATTTAAATTGTAGATATGATAGAAATCTAAATGATAGGGATGGTGTTTAATGGTATTCTTTCCTCTCTCTGCAGTAACACTACACTCCTCAACTCGAAGGTGGTAACAGTTACAGTCAAGCCCACACCCGGCCTACTGTCATCTCCCGTCGAGATCGAGTTTCCCCATCTCCACAACGTAAGTGTACAGTGGTTATTATGTATCTAATGCAGCCCCCTAGTCCTGCAGGCACACATACAGTATATGTTCTTTCCAGCTCGTCGGTCACATGCAGGAATGATGGCTGTCCATTGTTAGCTTTGCGTATCTGTGACGGGAGACAGTAGCGACTAGCGAGACATGTGGGCGGTTGTCTCCCCTTCAAGCTCTCACATGTCACAGACTCACATATTTCCAGAATGGTGTTCCAACTTTCTCCCAACCTACGCATTTCCTTTTTGGTAGATCTACTCACATTACATCTCTCTGTCTGGCTTCTTTACAGGATACCATAAATGAGACCTGCCTTTCCTGGGATGAGAGTGAAACGTAAGTACTGACAAATCTTTATTTTAATTCAGTGTGTGTGTGTGTGTGTGTGTGTGTCCGCCCTCTCACTCATGCATCTGTCACTGCGCGTTATTGCATTCAAGCCCCCGCAGACTCCTATAACTCGCCTCAGAGAGAGAGCAACTGCATGGCGTCACTTCTTTTCACGTCAGTCATCTCTGCTGGCAAGGACAGAGCCACACCACGCCACGGCGCGGCGCCCTCGAGTCTTGCAGCTACGAGTGGCATGGACAGGCTAGCTCTGTCCGGCCGGCATAGTTAGTGTCTGACAGGCCAGCTTAACGCCCTGACAACCTCACTGATTCTCAGAACAATGGCAGAGTGACAGTTCAGCAGGATGTCTTTAGAAAGGCCACAGCTAGTATGTGGGGGAGAAACACATACACACTACACGAATCAACCACTTAAACCCTATACTTTGTTGGCCGGAGTCCCCCAGGGCTCTACTTTTCCCTCAAGATCAAATGTCGTCGTCGAAATAGCCGTTTAAAGCTTGCAATGCATGAGTTATATTTTACCTGCATGAAAAAATTTACATTTGTGCCCATTTTGCTGGCTAGCTCTTATCCAGCCGGACAAGAACAAAGATAAACATTTTCACAAGCAGTCAGAGCTACAGTCACCCTGACAATAGATGTAACAAAATGTTCTTCTGGCCTTAAGACAGAGACATGCCAGGCAGAAACAAACATGACAGCAAGATGTACAGGTAAAAAGAATCCCACAGCTGTGGGTCAGACAGCAGAACATCCATCCAAACACCATGCGTAGAAAAGTCTCTTCTCTGTTGCTCATCTCAATGTTCATGGTGGAGGTTAACAGCCTGCAGGAGGAGTGTGTAAAGATACTTCGATGCATTCAGATGAATTATGAAAAGTCTCTGTTTGGATCAATCAGCCTCTGGCCCATATAGCCCTCTACTAAGCATTAGACAGGAGCACCATTTGCATTTAGATAGATTTGTTCACTTGTGGATTACAGAAAAACAAATAAAATGCATTCAGCACCAACCTTACATGGACCAACCCCCTCCACTACACACACACACACACACACACACACACACACACACACACACGTGCATGCACACTCGCACACACACACACACACACACACACACACACACACACACACACACACACACGTGCATGCACACTAGCACATGCACGCACACACACACGCACACGCACACGCACACACACCAACAGACATACACAGCCGACACACACTGTAAGCAAAGCAAAGTCAAAAGGCATTGGGCACGATGGAGAGAGTAGAAGAAAAGCGAAAGAGGAGAAAATGTAATTGCATCATCTCCTTTGAGATAGAAGGCTGACGTGCCTGCAGCCACATTAGATTATTCTGGACTGTATGATTAATGTCAGGAAGGAGACAGTGGATATGGCAGCGAGAGGAAGTTCTGGCTGTCAATGTTTAGTCTGCAGAAACACATGTTTGGTCTCTATATAAAAAACAGTACGAGGAATACTCCAAGCAGCAGCCATTTTAGAACCCATGCCATCGCCACACCTCTCCATTTGCATGGTGTGATAAGGTGACCAAGGTAGCAAAACATGCATTAGTCTGTACATTGAGCACATGCAGTGAATCCCCACACTAAACCCAAACCTCCCTGAATGCGCGCACGCACACACACACACGCACGCACGCACGCACGCACGCACACACACACACACACACACACACACACACACACACACACACACACACACACACACACACACACACACACACACACACACACACACAAAATACTACCTATTAGCTAAATAGGTTTGATTCAGAACAAAACCTGTTGAGAATTTACAGTTCAATAGGCTACTACTTAATAATATCTCCCATTGGCCAGCTAGCCTGGCCAATATTTCCAGACCAGTGGCATTCAGTTTACTTTACACACATTATACACTCAAAGAACAAAAATAAGCTCTCAAGCTTTTTTGTGTTCTATAACTTTTTGGACAGATCTATGTAGGCTACTACTACAAATATAAGTATGTATGCATATTTGTCAATAAAAACACCAATCAACCAATCTGCCCCATTCAGGAACCAATTAACTATATACAAATCCAGCCAATAGGCTACCTTTTAGTTGACGAATTCATAATCACTGCATTCTCCTATCCCATTCATTGCCTCACCCCTGTTACAAAACAGGGAACATATTGTGCTTTTTGTATCCAGTTCCTTGTACTGTACAGAAGATAGCTAGCCTACATCGAGGAAATGTTGCCAGTGCCCAGCTGACTTGTCAATTAGTAGAGCTAATGCATAGCCCACAGTTTATGACAGCATGTCACCATTAATCATGCATGGTGTCTCCTGGGCATTAATAGCGCCTATCATGGCCCGAGCCATCATTAAGACTCGAATCCCCCGAGTTGCATTGTCCACCTTTTTGGGTTTAGTTTTTTGGATAATTCTGGAAAATATGAATGGAATTGCAATTAGGCTAATTATAATAAATAAACTCGTATAGGCTACAGGTGCAATCTCATGCAATATTAATTCATCTCCATCTGTCTAGCACTATAGACTGTCATCGTTTTCAACATGAGGGTGATAATCCACGTTTTATTGGTGGTGGGAAGGCTCATCTGACAAATGAAACATGTTTGCCTTTGAGATGAGTTCCTCCTGCTGCGAGGTATTTGTCAGATAAATCTCTCCTCCTATGCGCTGCTAAGCCGTGTGCCTCTCTCCTCTCCTCTCCTCTCCTGCACAGTTCTTCTCTGCTTGGCTCCTGGTCTGCGCGGAGCTGCAGAGTGGTCGCCGTTGATTCATTCAGAACCAAATGCGTGTGTGACAGCCTCTCTACCTTCGCCATTTTATCGCGGATAAACCCAGATTCGGTGAGTGTTTTTTGAGAGTCTGTTTACTTAATTGTTTTCCCCTCTCTCTCTCTCCCCCTCTCTCTGCATCTTAATTTCGTTCGTGTTGCATGCATGCCCGGCGATGTGAAACGAAAAACGTAGGCGTTATTTTTCGAGCGATCCGCTATAATAATACCTCCCCCGCTTTGTCTGTGTTTGTGCACTGTGCAGGTGCCATTGACCAGAAGAATAATTATTGATTAGCCTGTCGACTTTAAAAAATATATATATTGAGATGGATGCATAGATTGAATAGGAACGAATTAAATATTGTGCATTCTTCATTGTCTATTTCGCCGATGTGTTCGCTGTCACTCGTTTGCAATGACTTATTGTCGTCTATATCACATTGACCAATAAAATATTTATTTCGCATATGTGATTTTTTTAATAAATCAAATATCCATCTAATGATTTATATTCAATCATTGCGCAAATTAATCCATGCAACCACCATTTAGTATTCCTGACTTATATGTCTGAAGGCATTTGGCAATAGTTCATCTTGAAAAGACACTGGATAATTATTCATAATGGTTTGCACAGTAGAAGTTGCTGCAGGGTTGTTTGATTTTTATATTAATAATATGAAGAGTCAAATCATATGTCCCCTTAGACTGTGTTCGCTCTCCAGTTGCCCTGGCAACGCTTCTGCAGCAAAGGCTCTTCTGTGTGATTTTTGGTAAACTGAGATATTGAGGGAAAAACACACACTAACACACATTCACGCACACAGATACAGACACACTCACGCACCTCCCTTCCTCTAACTCTCATCCTCCCTCCTTAAACCCCTCCAGGTCAGAGAAAATGGTTTGCCCGTCTCTGCTATGCAACTGAGTTTGCTGCAGTGAACAAAATAACAGACAATGAATCAACAGATGGCACTGGTCTTATCAATTCAGATACAGACATGGTTTCTTCCCCTTAAGATGTTAAATTGCGAAATCAGATGCTCTCCAATCTTGTAACGCGATAACACTGGCCAGTAGGTACTAATAACAACAGCTTCATTATCCATCTCTAATCTGACCAATGTTTTAATTTTTATTTCCAAAAGCCTGTTATTTTTTTTATATTTTGCAACCCATTTTTTCACCCAGTGTCAATTATCTAATGTAATCCTGGGCGCTACACTTCCTCTGCCAATATGGGGGGGAAGCGGACAGACCTCATGCTCCTTCTATGCATGAGGAGTCCAAGCTGCTTCTTTTCACCTGACGGGGGAGTTTCCCCGGCCGGACGTAGCGCGTGGAACGGTGGAAGGAACACGTTATTCCGACCAGTTCCTTTCCCCTCCATCAGGCACCCCGGGCTGGCCAGGGGGAGGCAGTTTAGAGATCACGATTACTGCATGTTTTTTGTGAGGGTACCTACCCTATAGGGACACGGGGAGAACATGCAAACTCCACACAAAAATGCCCTTTTGCCAACCCCACCTCGGGTATGGGCACTGATGCGGAGGAGGGAAACACGGCCCCAGTGCCCACAGCGTCCTCAGTGGGAATCGTACCCAGGACCTTCTAGCTGTGAGGCGACAGCACTATACCGACTGTGCCACCGTGTCCCCTAAAAGCCTGTTGTGGTTGCCATGACTTGTATTTGTATGACTCAAGGGCCACCCCCTATATTTATTTCCGTAAGACGCCTTGAGACACCCGCCTCCGTGTGTCAAACCTCTGCTTGCTGATGGTTGACCGGCAGCTGCACCAATCATTTTGTCTGCAAATATTTCTTATTACCCCGTCCTCCTGTACTCCCACCCCCCCTGGCCGCAGTGGCCCAGTGTCCCTCTGGAAATGCCATGCTAGCTGACCAATGGGAGACAGGCGTTTGTTCATGCACCGATGGTTTCTCTCATTATCTTCATAAAGCCTCTCTGTCTAGCATTTGCCGTGGACATTTTCAATGCCTTGTCCAACCGTCTGCATGCTGTCGGCAAAGTAAAGGCGAGACGGTGAGAGACAGAGGGAGAGAGTGGTGGATTAAACATGGACACACTGCAGTGTTTTCACCTCTCATTTGCTTTGGTCTGACTTCTGGACCTCTGCACCAATCAGAATGTGTGTTGCGAGGCCTGGTGGGAGTTAGCCCAGCCAATGCCCTTGACCAGTAGACCCAAGATTAGTGTGGTGCTGCTGGTGCACCCTGGGTATTCCATTTTTAAAACAAATGAAAATGTGCACTGGTTAAAACCTCCTTGGTGGGATCTCTCTCCCCCCACCCTCTCTCTCTCACTCCCTCTCTCCCTCCCTCTGCGCTCATTACTTTTACCTCTCATCTGATTTACAATTTATGGGAAACAAGAAGGAAGTATTCGGTCAAGGACAGACACAAGGCTGCTTCGTATTTAGGTCAAACTGGCTTTCTGAATTTAACTTCATGGCCCGCTGGCTCCAGTATCTACACAGATAGAGAGACTGGGAATCAGGGATGGATATAGGAGGAAACATGCCATATTGACTCTGGTTATTATTTATTACCTCTCCTGTGGCGCAAAAGGAGACCATCTGTTTTGGGGGGCTCTGATGTCGTTGGATAGATTTTGAAACAAATTTATGGTGGCACTAATGTACTACTTGGCTGTCATGGGCCGTAGCATGTTTGCCAGCTGTGCTTGGATGTCTGTGTGGAGTGCAGAATAAGATACAAACAACTCTCCTTGGGCGGCAGTGGCTCAGAGGTATCTTTGCTGCCTCTCAACAAGCCATTGTCAGACATTTTAAAGGAGAAGAGTTTATTACAAAGTTCTACAACAAGGTGCCTCTTCACTCGAAGCCTCAACCTTTCACGATCAGACCTTCTTACATGTTCCTCGGCAACGGGGCTAAATCAGAGAGTGTTAAATTAGCGCAAATCCTCACAAGAGTCTCCAGAGGAGGTGTGAGACGAGACGGCTGTGCAATTTGACAGTGATCCCAGCCAATTAGCTCCTGGCAGCGGGAAGGGGAGTAAGCCAGCCAGCCAGCCAACCAAGCAGGCAGACAGACAGAGAGAGAGGTTCTTTGTGGCAACTAGAGCCAAGTCCCTTGCGCCCCACGGGTGAATTGACAGCAAGGAAATCGGTGTACAGACTTCTCCCTCCTCCCTGTCAGCCACCAGGGGCTCTGTGGCATGGCATGTTCGAGGCACAGAGACGGTCAACTGCCACAGGCAGTTGCTAGAGCTAAGCTTCTGTCAGAGCACAGCAGGGTGGGGGCTGGGAGGCAGCAGATTAATGCACAGGTGATAATGGCCCACCTGTCCTTTCCTGCAGGGGTTGTGGAAGAACTGCAAGTTCAGAGACACACACACATACAGTCTATCCATGCTCACACATAAACATGAAACAGACATAAGGTGAGCTTGAAATGGCTGTTTGTAATTGGGCGGTTTCTATAGAAGTTAAGACTAATGCCTGGTAAAGAAACGTACAACCACAGATGCCCAGGAGAATTGAATATACATACAGTACAGGCACACACACACCAGTACCCACAGACAGACACGGATAAGCACACGCTGCTCAGAGGAGAGACATATGGCCCACATCCTTCTCGCATCATTTGCCACTTCAAAAGCTCAAATGGGAGATGCTGTAACCTCAGTCACGTCTGTAGCCAACAGCTCCATCTTTCTGTGATGTTCACCTTGGGGTCACCTTGCCCGAGCCGTGGCCTAATTATGCCATTCAGCCGTCTGCCCACGGGGAGATGACTGCAGTTCCAGATAGCCCGCAGCCAAGAAACTTTCCTGCTTCGATGCCAGTGTCAATATTTGTCCCTCTCTGACTTTGTGCGTGTGTTTGTGTTAGTAAGCAGAGACTAACGGGCCTGTATTTTGTCTTGTCTCCCTCTGTAGAACATGGACAAGGCACTGCTTCCCTCAGTGACGCTCATCGTCGGTTGTGGGGTCTCCTCTCTGACCCTGCTGCTTCTCATCATCATATACGTCTCGGTGTGGAAGTAAGTCTCCCATCTCCAGCAAGGTCCACTCTCTGGGGAAACTGTGTGTCATCATCATATGGAACTGTGTGATTGTCACTGACACTCGCTCATCCCCTGCCCCCCTGTCTCTCTCTTTCCAGGTACATTCGCTCCGAGCGCTCTGTTATTCTCATCAACTTCTGCCTCTCCATTATCTGCTCCAATGCCCTAATTCTCATTGGACAGACTCAGGCTCGC
The DNA here is from genome assembly GCF_964188405.1 of Protomyctophum parallelum. Lineage (NCBI taxonomy): Eukaryota > Metazoa > Chordata > Actinopteri > Myctophiformes > Myctophidae > Protomyctophum > Protomyctophum parallelum. The sequence goes on along the minus strand of NC_139697.1, from coordinate 30,800,880 downwards.
AACAAGGTACGGCAACGTTTCCTAACCAATCCCATTTATTTTTAAGCTCTCTCTCTCTCTCTTCGATATAGTTACTGCTGTGGGGACTTTGAGAGTAACGATGTCGCTGACATACTTTCTTCTCTCTCTCTCCTCTATTACTCCTCCTCTCAGGTGGTGTGCACTCTTGTTGCTGCTCTCCTCCACTTCTTCTTCCTGTCATCCTTCTGCTGGGTGCTGACGGAAGCGTGGCAGTCCTACATGGCTGTGACAGGCCGTCTACGCAACCGCATCATCCGCAAACGCTTCCTCTGCTTAGGCTGGGGTACGTGCAACTGTCTGTCTGTCTGTCTGTCTGTCTGTCTGTCTGTCTGTCTGTCTGTCTGTCAGTCTGTCTCTCTCTCTTTTATGCCTTGTCTGTCTCTCCATCTCTTCTCTCTTTTAATATTGATATTCATCTTCTCTTATAGGACTTCCTGCATTGGTGGTGGCTGTTTCTGTGGGTTTCACCAAGGCTAAAGGATATGGAACTGTCAACTAGTAAGTTCATGTTCAATACCCATCTGTTGCTTTCAACCCTATCTGTTTGTTTTTACTGTTCAAATCATTCTTTACTCTGCTGGATTAATAATGGTTTTACCCTCTCTCTCTCTCTCTCTCTCTCTCTCTCTCTCTCTCTCTCTCTCTCTCCCTCTTCCAGCTGCTGGCTGTCTCTTGAAGATGGCCTCCTCTACTTGTTTGTCGGACCGGCAGCGGCTGTAGTCCTGGTATGTATCTTCTGATAGAAATCAACACAGCTTAATATAATGTTCACAGTATGCTGTCGGTTCACTTTCAGACAGTGTACAATGAAACGCATGACCCGTGATGTTGCTCCCTTCCAGGTGAACATGGTGATTGGTATTCTGGTGTTCAACAAGCTGGTGTCCAAGGATGGCATCACTGACATCAAGCTGAAGGAGAGAGCTGGGTATGTATGTGTTATTGGTCGCCATTGGTTTCTATTGAAAAATAGCAAATCTACAAGCTCATCTACGAGCTTGTAGATCTGCTATTTTTGAAAAATCGTGAAAATGTGGTGCAAATCTTTAAATACATATAATTTCAGATGGGGGTCGGCGGTCCAATTACATACACATAGAGGTTTTTTTTCTAGAGAAGACATTTTGTAGAATCGTCCTCGGGTCTAAATGGGTCAAACGATGGGGGTAGAGGGTTTATAATAACAGTGAATAATGTGCTTTGTGGCATTGTCTGACCTGCTGTTCTCCTCCCGACATGCAGGGCGTCACTCTGGAGCTCCTGTGTTGTTCTGCCTCTGCTCGCTCTCACCTGGATGTCTGCCGTGCTGGCCATCACAGACCGCCGCTCCGCTCTGTTTCAGATCCTCTTCGCCGTCTTCGATTCGCTGGAGGGCTTCATCATTGTCATGGTCCACTGCATCCTGCGCAGAGAGGTGGGCAAAAGACAGACAGACAGACAGACAAGTCTCTGGAAATAAAATGTTTAATACAAGATGAGGATCCTTTCGGTTGTCTTTATCTTTTTTAGCTAAAGATTTTTATGGAGTGTGTTGAGCCGAGCGCAGTTGTTAATCTTTGATTTTGCCCTCGGTCCATTAGGTACAGGAGGCAGTCAAGTGCAGAGTTGTCGACCGTAAGGATGACGGCAACGGAGACTCTGGCAGCTCTCTTCAGAACGGTCACAGCCATCATACGGTGAATTTCCTGGCTTATTGCCTGTTTAATGTCCTGAGTGCCTCCTGTATCTTATCCCCCAAATTAATATGTGCATACATTAAGTACAAATAGAAGTATCTCATCCGTTTGTTCTCTCTCTCACTTACATTTACCAACAGTCGGATTTCGAAAAGGATGGAGATTCCAGGAGACAAGGTTAGAATTGTTTTTTTTCTCCACATTGCTTTTCAAATTAAAATATTGTGAGGCGTGCAATTAAAAACCAAACCATTTGACCTTGCATGAGAGGGAGCCATGGTCTCTGAACAACAAACGCAGCACGTTTACCCTAACAAGTTCTTCCTCTTTGTCTTTAAAAGGCGTGAATTGTTCCTCCGAGGAGAAGATGCCACCACCACAGATGCCACTCCCCATGGGCCCCAACTTCCACACACTGCCGTCCAACCCCAGCAAGGGCCACATGCAGGCTGTCCCTGAGTACTCCAGCCACACCCTCACCCTTAAGAGGGAGAAGAGTCGGCTGACGGGCGTCGTCGACCCATCCTGCGGAAAGCCTGTGTATGTCTGCGATGGAGATATCTTCAAGCAGCTGGACGCAGACCTCTGCTGCCAAGCGGAGACCAGCTGCCCCGACGGCAGCGGCTACATCCTCATGCCCAACACCACCTCCACCCTGAGGTCCAAGCCCAAAGACGACCCGACCAAATACAACATCGCCGTGGAGAAAATTCCCCAGACTCGACTGGTCCACCTCAGCGGGCCTTTCGCAGAGCCACAGGCTGCCTTCGGGCTCAAATCGCTTCCTGCCGATCAGATGAGCGTGACATACTCGGAGAGAGACGACTCACCAATCCAGAACATTCACAACATGTCCAGCGAGTCCCACATCACTCATAGCAGCCTAGAGAACACCTTTGAGTCCATGAACTCCATGATGTCTAAGAGTGAGACCATCTCCACACTCTCCATGAGCTCTCTGGAGGTGAGGAGCTGGTTTGAGATCTCCAAGACATACAATAATAGCTTTGGTTGATGTACAATGCCAGAAGTTGTGAAATGTGTCAACAAATGAAACTAACAGCATTTTCTTTGTGCAACCTTTCATTACAGAGGCAGAAATCACGCTATGCTGAGTTAGACTTTGAGGTAAAAACCCTCTTTTTACTCTTGGCCTTGATTGACAGAATGGTACATCATGGATACATGAAGATGTGTGTGAGCGTTCCTGACAGGTTTTTCTTGTGTTATTCCTCCTGTAGAAAATTATGCACACAAAGAAGCGCCACCAGAACATGTTTCAGGACCTGAACAGGAAGATGCATCACGCTGAGAAGGACAGAGAATCCCCTGCTTCTGACGGCAAGGTAACACAGCACACCAATGCCCTCAATGTCATCCATCTCCATGACGATAGATGCAACAAATGAATGACAAAACAGAACATCTAACAGAAAGATGCAATCACAGCAGATACTCCAAACACAGAAATACGAATCAGAATTTATAGTTGTGGTCTTAACGGTGACCTCAAGAAAACTGTATTTTTCTTACCGATGAGGCCATTATGAATGAAAGGATGTATTTCCTTCCTTCTTACAGTCTGTGAGATGGAGTGTGTCCTCGGGTGGAAGTGACAAAACCAACCACAGCGTGAGTTGTTCTTATACGACCTCACACTGTCAAATTTAGTTAAACGAGACACACAATGATAATGTCCAAATGACACCTTATAACTACTACTGTCATCATCACAGTCTCCTCAGAAGCATCTTGGGCTAACATTAACATTAACCAAATGGTGAAATACAAAGTGATTATATATACAGGACCTGATGGTTGACAATCACTCAAAACCCTGCTTCTCTCTTATCAACAGGACAAGCAGCAGGCCCCTCTGGAGAGGCCGTGGGAGGGAGTCCGGGGAATGCAGCAGTCTCCCCCTGCATGGATACGCAAAGACCTGGAGCCCCTCGCAGCCTCACCTCTGGAGCTGCACTCCGTGGAGTGGGAGAAGTCAAACACCAGCATCCCTCTGGTGGGGCAGGACATTATTGACCTGCAGACGGAGGTCTGAGGAATGGGGGGCCACGAGCCACCGGAATTCACCTCAGTCACCCTTTTTGGCTTGGGAGGACGGAAATAAAGCTGCCCTTTAGGGCAGGAATAGAGAGGAAACCAAGGAGGGGAGGGGAGGATAAAGAGTAGGACCCCAGAATCCATGTCTTCAAAACCTAGAGAGCCAGAGAACGGCGAGGAAAGGAAAAGACAGCTGGGAAAGTCCAGGTGTTGTAGCTTTGCTCGTTTCGGTGTAGCTTCTCAGCATGGGACTTAAGGCAACGTGTCATTAAAGTCAGCGGGTTAGCTGTGCAGTAGTCCGTTCTCATGGCAAGGGGTTTGGGTTTGTTGGAGTTTCCTGCTCCCTTCCACTTGGGCTCAGGAGTCGTGGGCACAGCAGCCTGCGTTTCTTTTTTCCCTCGACTCGCTCAGAAACACTTGGCAGGTCCTGAACTAGGCCAAGTTACCTTCCAAGGGAAGATGAGGAATGGAGAGCACATGAACTAGCTTCCTGCTTAAGGTCTGCATCTTCGCTATGGCAGATGGACATATCTATCTGCTGTTGGTGTTGTGGTTTATAATAATACGAATTATTATAACTTTTTGTGCTTTGTGCACCTGTAACTGCTCCCCAAGAGCTTTACTATGAGACTCTGCTGAGAGACTGTATACAGAATGTATACAGACAATATGTTGATGCCTATACTGGAGTCAAGGCTTGACCATGCTTACATTGTGCTTGTCTTAGTTATCTTTAGTTATAGTTATCACCATTATTAGTACTAGTGCTATGATTACATTTAGTGTTATCAGAATAATTGTTGTTTATCATTTTTATTAACTGTTACTTTTTTTAATTGTGTTCCTCATGACTTAAAAATGTTTTATTATGTGAACAATGTGTCATCCTCACCCACCCTATCTTTAAAAAAAAAGAAAGGAGGAAAACATAGCAATCAACGTGAGTGTCATGAGCTAATTGGACTCATTGGGACAAATGTCCATGTGGTGATGAAGGTGGTGGCGGTTCCACCGCCCTGTACTTACTGGTTGCCAAAACACCAGCACTGTCTGAGATGAACACAAGAGCAATGCATTCTGGGATATTGCTGGACAATGATGGGGGATACAAGATGATACAAGATGGGGGAGGCGCAAATTGACAGACTCCGTTCTCGACCGCCAGCCAGCATCATGCTAGCTCTTGCAAGTCATACGGATCTTGGGTCATAGAAAGAAGAGCCTTTGTCATTGCCACTTTAGTTTCTCAGCCTTGTGGGACTATGCTACGATCTCTTGTGACTAAAGAAAGGTCCCCAACTGTCACAATGCCAGCCTAGGTCCTCAAGACTTCAACACATTAATTGTGTTTTTAATCCATCAGTGTTGAACTACTGCAATATGATGGCCGCTTGATGCTCAAGCAAATGACTTGGCAGATTATTCTTTTCCTACCAACGTTTCAAAACTTTTATAACATGTTCCATTTACAGAGCATATAGATATTATGAGAATTATTATAGTATAATGAATTCATTCAATAGAGGATTGTTAGCACAAGGCTCCATTTTTGGAGGTCTCTGTGACAGGTAGATCATCGTACTTCTAAAAAGCAGATGTTGTGTAGGATGAATATTGGCCTATGAATATGTCTAAACTGCTTAAATGAACATTTGTACCCAGCGCAATACGGTGTGGAGTAACTGAACCTCATGTCTTCTGTAAAAGTATGTTTTTTGATAACTTTGTCGGTAACTCGACTGTATGTAAAACCAACCCTTGCCCCAGGTATGGCTCTATTGGGGGAATAGGAGGAGGAATAGGAGTTCCTAATCCAGTCCCAAACTTCCTTGTATCGAATGTCCGTATGTCTCCTTGTCTCTTGTTTGACTCTTTTTATTTCTGTTCTTCCTCTGACAGATGTACAGTTTTCAGAGCACAAAATGAATGTGACTTATTTATAATAAAAACAAAATCTAGATTACATTAAGCAATATGTCCTAATTCATTTCTAGTTTGGAAAGAAACAATCGTTAATGTGATTGTGTAGAGCTTGGTTTTCTGGTCAGGATTGAAAATAAGCTTCTAACCATGTGTGTTTGTCAAGAAATGAAAAAGCTTTCCTTGTCTAAAGTTATGATGGCCACATCTAAAAAGGAAATGCTGCATTGTAGAACAAAATAAAATTGACGAATTAACTGCATTCTTTAGAAAATAAATAATCATAACCTGTCAAGTTAAAAGCCTCTAGTACCAATTTGCACCACTAAGTATAGACATAATTCTCAGGTAAATATATGACAGTAAGATGATAAAAGCACAACACCCCTTTATTCTATTTTCACACCACGGAAGCCATGGTGGGCTTTGTTGAACACAGACGATTCTAGGGCAATGTTAACCTTTTTAAAAATATGAAATTTTCAAAGGTAGTTGTCCTGGCTCTTGTTTCCAGTATACACTTCCCCTCTGCTTTTTCTTGCTTCATTTTAATTGGACCCCCATGTTCTGTAATTTTGCTCCAAGGCATAAGGAAAAGATCTCCATTATAGGTCTGTTCAGTGCTGCTCAATTTGTTGGGTCATTTGTAGAGCAAAATGCATGGCTTGAATGAGAACTGAGCTCCAGGGATCAATGTCTTACTAATCAGATTGAAAGGGAAGGATGTCTAGGGTCCTGTAACTCTGTTATAATAATGGGATTTGAGGTGATGAGCTCAATGTGTCAGGTAACCTCTGGGGTCAGCACTCTATAATATCACACAATTTTCACTTGGAAGCTTAAGAACCAATTTTCCTGCAATGGCTAACAATAATAACTTGAATTTATATAGCACCTTTCAAAACTCCAAGACACTTACATTAACAAAAACAAAAAATTGCTAAAAGCCTGAGTGCTGACTTGAAAGAGTCCAATGTTGGCGCCTGTTGGCTAGTGTCTGCTTATTGGTGTGAGGGATGGAGAGGAGCCCCAAGTCAATAGACTTCACCACAGCTTTAAAGCTCAGAGAAGAATTTCAGCAGATGCTAATCCGCAGGGTAGATGAGGTAGAGAATGTCTGTAGTAGAGAGCATTACAAATACACTGCTTCCATCTTCATGCATCCCATGTTTCAAGCCAGAAATCGTCCCCCACAATGTCATGCAATTGTTGAGTTGCAACAATGATGTGTATTCTGTGATCGATAGTGTCTTTATTATAGTCCAGAAAAGTCACATTATTAATTTTCTCTAGTTTATTGCAGTACAGTAAGTACCTCGTTAATCCATCTGCCAGATGTAGGAGGAGAGACCATGTTTACACTTGAACAGAATATCTATAGTTGACATCCATTGAGGAGCAATTGATATTTTCATGTCACTCAACACTCAGCATTCTGAGCCATACAGCTCATAATAATACCGTAAGCTGTCACATCTTGGTTTTTAAAGCTGTACGTGTACTGCTTTAACTTCCAGATGGTTACAAGGTTACAAGGTGGTGTTATGTGTGTGTTCCCTGCTGTGAGGTGCAGGCAGGGACTGATTGAGCTCACACTATTCAATCAACTCATCAGGGCTTAGCTGTTAAAAATCTGGGTAAGAGTTCAGCCCATGGTACAGAGAGGGCATTTGGCAGTGAGGAGCAGCAGCTCTTCATTGCTAGTAAACAGGTGTGTATTGTGCACTAGATCGTATATGGAGGGCAAAGTGTGTGTGCAAACCTGAATCCAATTTTAATTTGTGCATGAAATGAATACAGCCAGGGTTTTTGCTGACATTAGTGGTGGTTACAGGTAACTAACTGAGAGTATAGAAAGATTAAAGAATGCAGGGACTGGCCCAGGCCGTAGCGTAACGGTCTGGGCACCGGACTGGTGGTCCAGTCGCAGTGTGCCGCGGGTTCGACTCCCGGACCCGACACGGCCTTTACTGCATGTCATCCCCCCATCTCTCTCCCGTTTCCTGTCAGCCTACTGTCTGTCCCTTCAAAAATCAATAAAAGGCGTAAGCCGCAAAAAATATAATAATAATAATAATGCAGGGACTAGGGAGAATAACATTCCATACGAACCCTAGTGTGTATATGACCCAGTAGCATGCAGCAAACCAGTGCTGGATGAGATTTGGGAATTTATTTTGATTAATACCTACCTTTTTGGGGAGTTGAAGGACTGTTTTCCTGTGGTGATAGCTATGATCGGGACGGCGGTGGCTCAGGGGTAGAGTGGCCGGATGGGAACCACAAGGTTTGGCAGTTCAAACGCGGGCTCCCCCAGAGTTAGTGTCGAAGTGTCCTTGAGCAAGACACTGAACCCCAAATTGCTCCCGATGTGCAGGTTGGTACCTTGCATGGTTTCCTCCGGCAAATGCACTGGTGTGTCATTTATTTACCATTTATATAATAAATGCACCATTTAGCTAACCTCCCTAAAGAATACATCTAAGAATACAAGTGGCTATGATTTCTTTTAAGGTCTCCCATCTTGGAAGTGACTCTGTACTACGAATTTCCATTTGCACTAATGCAAATAGAAAGTGCTTTACATCAAATTGAAGAAATTGTAAAATTAAATTGGCAACTAAAAAAAAACACATGATTAACATGTACATAAAATGCATTGAGAAGGAAAGCAATTAAGGCCTTTCAATAAAAGTACATTTTAACAAGGGATTTAAAAGCCCTGTTGAAATGAGCCCCCTGGTCTCTCATACCGAGTGACAGATCCACTAGCCTCGAAGGCGTTTTTTATTAGTGATGGGAGATTAATCGGCCAACACATCAGTATTGGCCAATTCTACTTGTTTTTAGATTAATCGGCATCGGTTTGATTAATCAATCAGACCGATTAATTAATCGGTCCGATTAATCGGTCTGTCTTCATAAAGAAGCCCAAAGTAACAGCTTGAACAGATCTACAAGCTCACAATATTAAATATAAAGGTATCATTCAGTGATTCAAAAGAACAAATTAAGCACACTATACCACTTGATGGCTGTGCTTTCAGTCTCTCTCTCCATTCCCCTTGATTGGTGTTGATCCCCCCACCCCCATACCAAAGAAGACTCTTGAATGAAAAACTGTCAAACTATATATTTGCGTCATAATAACTAAGTGCCAGCAGTAGTTTGAGAGTGGTTCCTTATGGAGGGAGTGTGCACTTGCCTCCATATGTTATAATGTTAGCCACAGGGGCCATATGGACCAAGAGAGGCTAATAACAGACTTGGCATAAGGAACATAGAACTTTAGAATACCCATTTATACTTTATTTATAGCGCTATTCTCCTGTCACAACACGCACATGCACCAATGGCTGAATAAAAGCTCAGACGGACACCTTTATACATTATTGATAATTTGATACAGTAATTTCATAAAATTCTCAATGTACAAAATATTTTGTGTTGGTGTGATTTAACATAGACAAAAATACATTTTGAGGGTTGAAATATATATATATTTATATATATTAATTTAAATATAGTAATATATTAATATTGCACATTTAGAGTTGCTGGCCGGCTCCATATATGCATATATAGAGATCTAAGGGTGGGTGACTACTAACTAACTACGGATGGGCGGACGGACGGGTGATACAATTAAATGCTTTCACAGTGCATTAGTGCAATATGTACTTTGCAATGTTCTTTGGCAAGCCAGCTAGCCAGACGGCCAAGAGGTGGAGACAAATAAATGTCTTGAATCTTATGTTAGCAGGATGACATCAACAATAGCAGACAACATTTTCATAATTGTCTCCACCAGGCCGAAGGCATGGGGGAAGAGTATGTTTTGCACTCCGTCCGTCCGTCCGTGTGTCCGTCCGTGTGTGTGTCCGTGAGCAGCTAATCTCCCGCACCGTTAACCCGGTCGATGCCAAATTTTGCACACACACTCCCTGGATGCCAACGATGAACCTCTGCCCCAACATTTCCAGAACGGCCTGTTATAGCGCCACCAGGAGGCCGCTTTGTGCAAAACAACCCGGTCGATGCCAAATTTTGCACACACACTCACTGGATGCCAACGATGATCCTCTGCCCCAGAATTTCCAGAACGGCCTGTTATAGCGCCACCAGGAGGCCGCTTTGTGCAAAACAAGTTTTTGCACAGTACACCTACAGATTTTGTCCAAACATCGCGCAAATTGGTACACAGTCTCTCTAGAGCCATTCAACGAAACTGGTCTTTCAGATTTCTCAGACTCCATCCTGATTGGTTAAGATTGGCTTCCAAAGTTCACAGGAGTGCTCAGTTTCAAACAAAATGCTGCAAATCATGAACACATCGCGTGATTTCCGTGAAATTGTGCACGCACATTCCCACTAGGCCGAGGAAGAAATGCCACATGAACAATTTCAACTCAGCCTCAAGGTGGCGCTATAACTGGCCGAAAAGTGTTTTTACCTCTAATTTACTTTTGTTGCCCTTTTATCCAACCACCAGATGAAGGCAAGCTGCAATGTCCTACATTCCTATCCTGGTGGAGACCTGTGCCCAGAAGGGCACTTTTTCTAGTTAAGTACTGTAATCGGCTGCATATGTTGGTTAGGCTATGTCAGTGTCGTCCGTCGGCCAATCAACCTATGCAACAATAACAAACTGGGGATGTACTGTACAATAAATGCACATGGTGTGGGAGTGTGCAGATGTTGTTCGTTTTTGGTGTAGAGTTTCAGAAGTACTATCTGCCAGGAAAACTCCCCCCTGACAGGTGTACATGACAAATCAAGTCTACGACTGGGACATCAAGATTGAGGAAGAAGCCAGCCAACCAAATGAACCCATCGCTACCAGCTCCCAACAACCAGCACCAACTTTACGCACCAACCAGCAGAGCGCACAGCAGCAGCACAGCTCAACCTCATCTCACCACCAGCAGAGAGAGCCTGTGCAGTCTCAGTCTGACAGCGACTTCACCCTCGACAGCGATTCCAGCCAACCCTCCAGCGAACAGCCTTTTTTAGGACAACGCAGGAGGTTCAACGGCCGAAAAAGAAATGCAGGAGGGGGAAGAGGTGACGCCAACACCGGGAACGCTGGGAAGTGTCCATGGACGCGCAGTCAGAAACGGTAATCAACATATCCTAATAATCAACTGCAGAGAAAACGGCTTTAAAGGAACTTATGGACTTGGTTATTAAACCTGCCGACAAGGGAGGGGCTATTTGCATCCAAGATGCTGCCAAATATAAAGCAGAAATTCAATACATCAAAAACAATCATAATAATAATAATAAATAAAGCAAGACAGGTACTTAACAATTGGAAAAAGAAAATTAAAAGAAAATAAAATAACAGTCATCAGAGATGTTGGCATGATTTAAGTTTTTCTAATGCTTTGGATAAGATGTCAAGTGTGTTTTCTTGTGCCCCATTGGATGGAGCTATAGAGAGTTCCAGAGAGATCATTAATGAGATGATCCTTTTTGATTGATTGATTGAAATATTTATTAACAGTTTGTAGAATTTACAGTACATTTTAAGCACAAACTCAATACAAAGACTGTCAACTGTGAGTGGACGACCCAATTAAGCATTACACTTGTTTACAACAGGGTCCACATTGTTCAATTCATCAAAACATTTAAAGACATACAAACATTTAGAGACATACAAATAGACATTTCTATGTAGCTAAAGAACAGAACAGGAATTCATCATATGGGAAGCAAAAAAGGGAAAAGATACAATATACAGTGAGGGAAAATGGGGTGGGGGGGATTCAGATTTTACAGAGGCCAGTTTCGAATTGCAGCCATCCGTAGGTGCCCTTTGAGAGCGGTTTTGAAGGAGTCAAGGGATTCACATGTCTTAATGACTGTTGGTAGGGCGTTCCACATTTTGGTGGCATAGGAGCGAAAATAATTTAGTCCCTTGTTTGTGCCGAATCTGGGTTGTACATGGTTTGTTGCACTCCCTCTGGTGTTGTGGGTGTGGACTTCGTTTACATTAAGGAAGTATTTAGACAGGTACATGGGTATCTTGGTGGTGTATCGAATCTTGTGGACCAGACCCATTGCAAGATGCTGTACTCTGTCGACGACCCTAAGCCATCCCAGCCTGTCAAAGTGGGCAGGGGTGAGATTGTGAGACCTCAAGTTTATGGGGAGGTTTCCATCTTAGGACGAGCAGTTTTTTTGCAGCTGTCAGCCCTAAGAGTAGGAGTCTTCTACGTGGCATTGTTAATGTCAACCCAATCGCTGAATCATCATTCAACTAGAAAATATTAGGCTAGAGGAAATTCTAGTTTCCATTACCTCAGATAGTACTTATTTTGTAACTCATTTTTCACCCCTGTGTCAATTATCTAATGTGATCCTGGGCTCTACACACCCTCCGCCAACCTAGTCCCCATATATGGGGGACATGGGGAGAGCAACGGACTTGAACTCATGCTTCCTTCATGCCTGAGTGTCCCAAGTTACTCCTTTACACCTGTCAGGGGGGAGTTCTCCTGGCAGATAGTACTTCTGAAACTGGTGTGGACACTCCCACACCATGTGCATGTATTGTACAGTACATCTCCAGTTTGTTAAAATATTAGGCTAGAGGGGAATTCTAGTTCCTATTACCTCAGATAGTACTTCTGAAATTCTAGACCAAAAACGTCTGGACACTCCCACACCATGTGGCATGTGCATGTATTGTACAGTACATCCCCAGTTTGTTATTGTTGCATAGGTTGAATAGTGAAACAGATAAAAAATTACAATACATCAAAAACAATCATAATAATAAATGAAGCAAGACAGGTACTTTACCATTGGAAATTTTTAATTAAAAGAAAAGAAAATAAGTCATCAGAGATGTTGGCATGATTTAAGTTTTTCTAATGCTGTGGATAAGATGTCAAGTGTGTTTTCTTGTGCCCCATTGGATGGAGCTATAGAGTTCCAGAGAGATCATGTCCATTAACAGTTTGACTGCCGCTAATTGTTTAATCCGGGGTACGATGCGTGCTTTTTACGACATTCCCACCTTTTGATTTTAAAATATTTTTTATCCCACGATTTTGTAACCCATTTTTCACCCCTGTGTCAATTATCTAGTGTGATCCTGGGCTCTACACACCCTCCGCCAACCTAGTCCCCATATATGGGGGACATGGGGAGAGCAATGGACTTGAACTCATGCTTCCTTCATTCCTGAGTGTCCCAAGTTACTCCTTTACACCTGTCAGGGGGGAGTTTTCCTGGCAGATAGTACTTCTGAAACTGGTGTGGACACTCCCACACCATGTGCATGTATTGTACAGTACGTCCCCAGTTTGTTAAAATATTAGGCTAGAGGAGAATTCTAGTTCCCATTACCTCAGATAGTACTTCTGAAAGTCTAGACCAAAAACCATTGATATCTGGACACTCCCACACCATGTGCATGTATTGTACAGTACGTCCCCAGTTTGTTATTGTTGCATAGGTTGAACAGTGAAACAGATAAAAAATTACAATACAAGACACCTGTCAGGGGGGAGTTTTCCTGGCAGATAGTACTTCTGAAACTCTAGACCAAAAACGAATAACATCTGTCTGGACACTCCCACACCATGTGCATGTATTGTACAGTACATCCCCATGTATTGTACAGTACATCTCCAGTTTGTTATTGTTGCATAGGTTGAACAGTGAAACAGATGAAAAATTACAATACATCAAAAACAATCATAATAATAATAAATAAAGCAAGACAGGTACTTTACCATTGGAAAAAGAAAATTAAAAGAAAAGAAAATAACAGTCATCAGATGTTGGCATGATTTAAGTTTTTCTAATGCTGTGGATAGGATGTCAAGTGTGTTTTCTTGTGCCCCATTGGATGGAGCTATAGAGAGTTCCAGAGAGATCATGTCCATTAATGAGAGGAACCATTGTGAGTTTATGGGGAGGTTTCCATCTTAGGACGAGCAGTTTTTTTTGCAGCTGTCAGCCCTAAGAGTAGGAGTCTTCTACGTGGCATTGTCAATGTCAACCCAATCGCTGAATCATCATTCAACTAGAAAATATTAGGCTAGAGGGGAATTCTAGTTCCCAAACTTCCCATTACTTCAGGTAACTTTTTTTAAATTTTTATCCCACGATTTTGTAACCCATTTTTCACCTGTGTCAATTGGCTCTACACACCCTCCGCCAACCTAGTCCCCATATATGGGGGACATGGGGAGAGCAACGGACTTGAACTCATGCTTCCTTCATGCCTGAGTGTCCCAAGTTACTCCTTTACACCTGTCAGGGGGGAGTGTTCCTGGCAGATAGTACTTTTGAAACACTAGATAGCAGATAGTACTTCTGAAATTCATGGTGTGGACACTCCCACACCATGTGCATGTATTGTACAGTACATCCACAGTTTGTTAAAATATTAGGCTAGAGGGGGATTCTAGTTCCCATTACCTCAGATAGTACTTCTGAAATTCTAGACCAAAAACGATTGATATCTGGACACTCCCACACCATGTGCATGTATTGTACAGTATGTACAGTCTGTTATTGTTGCATAGGGTGCAACAATGAACTTGATCTTAATTGTGGTAACTGAAGCACTTGCACAAAACACACTCTTCCCCCAGCGGTTCTTGTATTTCTTTTACTGAGGATATTAGGAATATGCTTAGGGTTAGGCATTGTTTTACTGAGGATAATGTTAGGAATTCTTTTAGGGTTATATATTATTTTACTAAGGTTAAGGTTAGGTTTATAGGCTTTTTATTTGGTGGCAACCGTTCCAAAGTCTCCGGATTTGACCCCGGGGGAGCTTGCTATGGGGTTTGCTGATGCGTTCTTGTATTGAATTGTCATGGATCTCTTATTTTTATCTACCCCTTCCTCCTTCAAGGAAAAGAGCCAGAGAAGAAGAAATAAAGACAGCAGGAATGCAAAACGAGAGCGGGAGTGGCAGAAAAACTTTGAGGTGTGTTCCAGTTAAAGTGAATGCCTAACCAAACTATTAGAACGCACAATGAACTTGTCCGTCTATAATTTATCCATCGTTGCCTTGTTTATCAGGAAACGAGAGACGGGCGAGTGGACAGCTGGAGAACCTTCCAGGCCAAAGGAAAGAAAAAGGAGAAGAAAAACAGGTCATTTCTCAAGCCTCCAAAAGTTAAAATGGAGCAGCGAGAATGAGCGAGGCTCTGATTTTCTGCAAGGTTCTAATGTGACATTTGGAACCTCGCTCCCCATCGTCAGTCAGGGTTCCACCTTAGTAGTTTTTACGTCATCCTGGTTCTTTTTCCCAAGACCCACTACCCCTGAGATAACTGTAGTTTTGTGCTTTGGTTTTTTGTTTCTCCCTAATGTACATATTTGTTATCCGAAATGTTTGAGAGCATGATTATGATAGCAACTCTGCTCTCCTGATGAAGAAAAAAAAAGTTCTCTTCCAGTTATGTAACAGAGAGTAAGAGTATCACAGTTTTTGCTTTCTTTTTTTTACTCGGTAATAAAGCTTGTTCATAACAAGCATATTCTGCTGTGGTCTACCATATGATCTTGTAATTGCGTGACTAAACACGTACACTATTTAAGGGCAAAGTGGAGATATGACAATTATATACATTTTACATTAAATGGAGAACAAAACTGAAATTGAAAGGATGCAAACAAGAAAAAAAGATTAATTCAGTTTTCAGTTTCTCAAATGCAGTTTTTGTTTTTATTGTTTATTTGTTTTATCACAGCCTGTGTGACAGACAAGACAGTGTTGTCTGCACTGACCTTATCGGTTTTCATTGATATACGGTAGGACAAGTATTGTCTTGCATCCTTTAGGTTTTGGTAAGCGTTTCTATTATAATTAAAAAATGTATGTAATATTAGATTAATATTGTTCAGCCAAGGACATATAAGGACCTGATTCATTACAGTAAATGTTTTAATCCCCGCTTCTTCCTGCCGGCGTGTCGAAGCCAAGGTGGTGGGTTGAAGTGTAAATGAGCAAGAACTGCACCATCCGTAGTTAGTAGTCACCCACCCTTAGATCTCCATATATGCATATATGGAGCCGGCCAGCAACTCTAAATCTGCAATATTAATATATTACTATATTTAAATTAATATACATAAAAAGTAGTTATCATGAAACATGCGTATACGAACGTAACAGTGGAATATCTATATAATGAAACTATAGTATATAAACTATACATACTATACTATACTATACTATACTATACTATACTATACATATATACTATAAAGTGCTATGACTACATAAAATGCAATTTCTAGTGCTGTCTAGTGTCTACGTAACATGCTATAAGTCTGTATTAAAGGCTATCTAAGTCTACATAAAGTTCTATCTAAGGGGCTAGGGTAAGGGCTACTACAGGCCATGATGGAGTCTGAAAAGGTGGGTTTTCAGACTCCGGCGGAAGATTGGGAATGAGGCTGCAGTTCTGATTGTAATGGGAAGTGCATTCCATAGTTTTGGAGCCAGAAGGGAGAAGAGTTTGGGACGTGTGGAGCGTTTTCCCGGCGTTTTAGTGACGGTACTTCCAGCTTCCCCGCATTGGCTGATCTGAGTGCGCGGGAGGGTTTGTAGGGTTCGATCATACTTGCAAGATATGGGGGAGCCATATCTTTGGTTGCTTTGAATGCCAGCATCAGTTTTGTATTCTGTGCGGGCAGCGACCGGGAGCCAATGGAGGGATCGGAGAAGGGGGAGATGTGTGAGGCTGGTTGTGAGGCTGGTTGAAGACCAAGCGAGCTGCGGCATTTTGGATCAGTTGGAGAGGCTTAAAGGACAACTTTAGTTTTTTTCCACCAAGTTTCATGTTTTAGGTTGTTATTAGAGAAAGTAAAAGATGAGTGTTAATTTCTTTTCATTTGCTGCTTTCTTTCGTTTTAGAGATTTTAGCTCTTTTTGACAGGGGGGCGTTCGAGCATGGGGCTAAATATGTATTTTCTTACAAAATCTTATGGTGATTTATCTTTGTATTATTTACTATAGTCCTAATAAACCCCAGGAAATTACATCTGGCCACAGAAGATCACAGGATCTACTGAATGTGAAGGTAGCCTACTGGGGGAAGGCTTATACTGTGTGTATAGGCTCAATATGTCAGTTTGTCACATTCAATAGATCCTGTGATCTTTTGTGGTCAGATGTAATTTCTTGGGGTTTATTAGGACTATAGTAAATAATAATAAAAATTATCGCCATAATATTTTGTAAAGAAATACATATTTAGCCCCATGCTCGAATGCCCCCGCCCCCCTGTCAAAAACTGCTAAAATCCCCAAAACAAAAGAAAGCAGCAAATGAAAGAAAATGAACACTCACCTTTTAGTTTCTCTAATAACAACCTAAAACATGAACCTTAGTTGAAAAAAACTAAAGTTGTCCTTTAAGTGCACATGCCGGTAGGCCAGTAAGGAGGGAGTTACAATAGTCAAGTTTTGACAAGACTGTTAGCTGGGCTGATTCCTGGGTGAGGAACGGTCTAATTCGTCGAGTGACAGCTGTGATGTGTGTTTTGAACAAGAGCTGACTGTCCAGGACAACACCAAGGTTCCTGGCTGTTGGGACAGACGTCAGGGCGTTGTCTACGGAAATAGTTAGCTCCCGATTGATTTTCCATTGGATTTAAAATTAATTAATTTCAACACAGTACCTGTATTGACTTCAAACTTGATTGCCTGTGCTGTTTCCAGTCTAGATGGATAAACAGTTAGGGTTGGGTTTGGGAAGTGCTTCTCATTTATCGCTCTGAATCAGTTTGCTGATTGCTTGGCAAACAACAACATGGTACGACCAAGTACAAATTAGGCACTTGAAGGCACCTGAATGGATCAAGCATACAAAGTTGTAAAATGAATAGGCTATACATGCCTCATACTGATACCAATTACATAATGTTACATAATGTTACATAAAACAATACTGCAATGCAAGTTAATGCTGAGGAGGAGTAGCATGTTGGCAGAGCTACTGTGAAAGCGCGGCATTCATGCAAGGACAATCACTGTGTCACATATTGTAAGCTCTGTGTCACCTTACTTTGTCTTTGCTCAGGTTGGTGCTGCTGCTGTTGCCAGGATACTATTACCTATGGCAACACTTCCGCCAGCGAGGTGAGCTGCAGTGAGCAAATCCAGCTTCTGCTTTCAGCCAGAAGTCATTGATATATCCATACATGCACATGTGCACACACGTGCCGCACACATGCATGCGCATGCACGCACACACACACACACACACACACACACACACACACACACACACACACACACACACACAATTTGTTTATGTCTGTTAGGTGCAGCAGGAACGGATTAACCCCTACGAGGGACCCAGGGCCAGTATTTGTTTTGGGGGGTGCCCTTAGCGCGCATGCACATAAACTTTGGTGGTTTTGACCTAAATTTAACACAATCAACAGCCAATGAAGGTCCCCACTCCAGGAGCCCTTTTCAGGGCCTCAGACCCAGTACCGTGCAGCCCAGTTTCCCTGAACTGCCCCTGAAGGCCAAGGGGCCCTTGCCCCTGGGCCCCACCGGCCCAATGGCTAATTTGAGTAAGGTTGCAGTAAGGTTGAATGCAACGTTACTGCACTGTGCAGTAATGTTGCATTCACAAAATCATGGCATGTGTATTCATGATACAATAACCATGTCACTCGGTACTCTGTGGGTATAAGTAACAGAGTCTCTGCCATATATGGCGTCTGCCAATTATAGCAGAGACAGCACTTTGACTCCTTTTTCAGCATCCAAGATGTTGAAACTCCACTAACTGTGGTATATGTCCTACCTAGGCTGCCAAATATAAATATAAATACTGCACCTATAGCCCAGCTCTGAGATGGCATGAAAACACACACATTTGAAATATTTAATATTTATTTATGTTCACAAACAAAAGTACAAGAATGCCTTGTACAAAGGGCAAGACACTGCCAGTGCAGTCCGACAATAGGAAAACAGACAGTTACAAAGTGCCTATAAGGCATAACATTATACAATACAGTTGACATACTTGTCAGACACAGCATAAATCATGGATAAAGGAAACAATGCCCCCTCCAAATTGAGCAGCTTCCTATAATAGCTGATACTGAGCATGAGCAGTACGTTGCTAACTATTGCCCCTATGGTTTGCCCCCAAATCATTTTGGGGGGTCCCCAGAACATGCAGTATTTGTAAGTGTATACGGTATCTGCACATCAAACCATCACTGCATCACCCCCCCCCCCCCCCCCCCCCACACACACACACACACACACACACACACAAAATAAAGGTGCATGCACATTTGAAATGTGTCATGGTTTACTTTAAAGGGTTCCACTTCCTCCTACAAGAAATTGTTTTTTGACAAGACATGAAAAAGAAGAAAAGAGGAGGGGCCACAAACTCATTGGCCAGGCAATTTACAATTTACAATTTAGGCATTTAGCAGACGCTCTTAATCCAGAGCGACTTACATTAAGCAACAACAAAAAAGCATGGGAATACATCACATAAAAACATTTATCATGAAACATGCGTAAGCTGAGAAAGTAACAGTGGAATATCTAATGAAACTATACATATAAACTATACATCTATACTACTATGCTATACATATGTACTATGACGTGCTATGACTACATACAATGCCATTATAGTGCTGTCTACATAACATGCTATAAGTCTGTATCAAATGCTATCTAAGTCTACAGAAATGCTATCTAAGGGGGTGGAGGTAAGTCCTATGGGCCATGATGGAGTCTGAAAAGGTGGGTTTTCAGACTACGGCGGAAGATTGGGAGTGATGCTGCAGTTCTGACTGCAATGGGAAGTGCATTCCACAGTTTTGGAGCCAGAAGGGAGAAGAGTTTGGGACGTGTGGAGCGTTGTCCCGGCGTTTTTAGTGAGGGTACTTCCAGCTTCCCTGCGTTGGCTGATCTGAGTGCGCGGGAGGGTTTGTAGGGTTCGATCCAACGGCGTCAACTCTGCGGGTGCTCAGGAGCAGAAGCACCCACAGGCAAAATAATAAGCCAATATCAATATGCAGTATATGCACCCACTGTCCACTGAAATGTCCCTTCCCCAGTGGTCATGTTGTTGAAACAAGATGCTGAAACAATGTAATGTGTTTGTTGTCTCCACCAGGCCGAAGGCATGGGGAGAGAGTATGTTTTGCACTCCGTCCGTCCGTCCGTCCGTCCGTGTGTGTGTGTGTGTGTGTGTGTCCGTCCGTGAACAGCTAATCTCGGCCACCGTTAACCCGGTCGATGCCAAATTTTGCACACACACTCCCTGGATGCCAACGATGAACCTCTGCCCCAAACTTTCCAGAACGGCCTGTTATAGCGCCACCAGGAGGCCGCTTTGTGCAAAACAGGTTTTTGCACAGCACACCTACAGATTTTGTCCAAACATCACGCAAATTGGTACACAGTCTCTCTAGAGCCAACCAAACCGGTCTTTCAGATTTCTCACACTCCATCCTGATTGGTTAAGATTGGCTTCCAAAGTTCACAGGAGTGCTCAGTTTCAAACAAAATGCTGCAAATCATGAACACATCGCGTGATTTCCGTGAAATTGTGCACCCACATTCCCACTAGGCCGAGGACAAAATGCCACATGAACAATTTCAACTCAGCCTCAAGGTGGCGCTATAACTGGCCGAAAAGTGTTTTTACCTCTAACTGCACGGATCTGTGGATAACCTGGTGGAGACCTGTGCCCAGAAGGGCACCTTTTCTAGTTGTGAACTGAAACACTGTGTTCATTAGCAAACTGTAAATAACACCCACACCCACTAGACTTCGACCTATGTCAGTGTGGGAAGCTTCCCTTTGTGTTAGGGTTCCACACACAGCACTTTGGTGAGTGTTCTGTCCTCTCCCTTCAGTAGCAGGGCTTGCCTATATCACCGGAACTAGATCGACACAGGTTACCATCAGTGGTTACGGTTAATACTAGGCTACTTACTACATAAGAGAAGAGTACTGCTGAGGCAGACAACCCACAACACTCCAGGTTAGAGGAAATCCTTATAGGTGCAAGGCTCGATGATGCATAATAGAATGAATGTACAATCAATCAATCACCACAGCAGCAGTGGCTCAAACCCGGGCTCCCCCAGAGTTTGTTGTCAAAGTGTCCTTGAGCAAGACACTGAACCCCTGATGTGCGGGTTGGTGCTTTGCATGGTTTCCACTGCCATTGGTGTATGAATTTAATGCACAATCTATGTAAAGCATAAGCCCTCAATGAATTGAATTGAATTGCATTGAATTGAATGGGGCATTGGGGTGTTGTACTAATTTGCTTATTTCCATCGCTCAAAAATATTTTCTTTTCTCTTCATAATGTAAATAGTATCCCAAGCAGCACACTTTACTACTTATTTCAATAGAAAGAAGCAAATTAGCCCAAAAACCCAACCCCCATTGAGGGCTTATAATAGGAAATAGCCATTAATGCACTTTTGCACAAAATAACACCTGGACCTCTTTGGTGGGGACGTAACAATACAAATAAAGGTAAGAAAGCCTTCTAGCATCGAATTCTCCTTTAATGGGAAAGGTATTTAATTCATTTTTACATCTGTATGAAATTAGCTCTACCAGTATGTCACCTGTTGCAAATCCAGCAAGTCGACCTTTGTACTCTTACTGGGTGTAACTCATGCAGTTGGTTGAATGATAAGAAAACTAATTATATAGTAGGCCCATATGTGCTGTCACTGCTGTGACCAGCCGAGCCCAGGTGCCACACAGACACAGTTCCTTGAACTGACTGAGCCTTTAATGGTGTTTCCACTTCAAAGGCTGGCAGCTGTAGCCTGTGCTGCTGTCTGCTGAGGTATCTTTGCGTTTAATATGTATATGACTTTATTTTATTTTTTAATAGCTTTTTTTGTTTGTTTGCAGCTATCACCACCAGGCGGCAGTAGAGAATCGACCAGACGTGCCTCTGCCCATGCTCTGCCCTCTGTCTATGACTTTGTACCACGCCCATGTTCTCAGTCAGTACAGTAGTTGTGGCTGACAGTCTGAACAGAACGTGACACAAACAATGGCGAAACTTCTTACTAGACCTGTCTTTAGGGGCTACGTCGCCTCCCAGATCCGAATGTCCTCTGATCAGGTAAATGTAAGGTGGCTTGTGGCTTGCTGAACGATAAGTTGTATTTAATAGCTGGTGGCGGCTCACGATAGCAAGGCCATATCGCTAAGGACTCGGAGCGTCGACGTAACAACTGGGCTGTTTGTCTACAAGCTTATAACGCATTGCATGCATGTAGATTTATCACTGAAGCTTCTAATCTAAATGGATGTGTATGCATTGCTCAATTATGTGAAACCTGCAGTTTCACACAAATAACGTTATTATTGGTGGTCTCTAGTCGTTTAAAAACATTAACGATAAATCACCATTCTTTCTCATACATTACACTTTAGCTCGGTGAGTTGGGTAAAGGAGCAGGGAAGGGAGGAGGTGGAGGAGGCTCCGTGAGAGAGGCAGGAGGAGCGTTTGGAAAAAGACAAGCTGCAGAGGAGGAGAGATACTTCAGGTACCGTGGTCCCCTCCCTCTGCCTCTCTCTCCCCCCCCTGGTTACAACTATAGCCTAATGATGTACCACTTTTCTTGCTCTTGAATCCATTTTGCAGTGGTGGAAAAAGTACTTACATCTCTTACTTAAAAAAGGACCTTTACTCAAGTACATTTTGAATACTTGAATACTGATACCTTTACTAAAGGTATTGGTATCAAAATGTACTTAAAGTGCCAAAAGTAAAAGTAGTAATCATTATGTATTGTAGAATGTCTCATTTCAAGTTTTCAAATGTATGAAAGTCTTTTGATAATAGCAGATCTACAAGCTCACAATGCGTCGCAATCTATTTTCAAATGGCTGAAATGTATATAGGGCTGAAGTGGTTACCGTATGTTTTGTAATAATAATACAAATCTACAAAGTAGGCCTAACTAGTAACTAAAGTTTTCAAATAAATGTTGTGGAGTAAAAGTACAATATTTAGATGTAGTGGAGTATAGCCTAAGTAAAAGTACTGGAAATTTGAAATACTCAAGTAAAGTACAAATACCTCAGAATTGTACTTGAGTAAATGTACTTATACACCTCTGCCAATTTGACGCAATCACAATTATCAGAGTGGTTCCCAATCTTTTCCCTGTCACGGACACCCATTTGAAAAAGATATGCCAGGGACCCCTCCATAGATTTGTAGGGCTCTAGCAGTGATTCTCAACCTGTTTAATTTCAAGGACTGCCAGTGTGACATGCATGGATCCCCCCATTTAATGGCATTTCTACCCCCCCCCCAATTTATATTGTAAATTCAATGTTAATTTTACTCTGTACCAAATTGACCCGTTAGGGTCCATTTCGTTCCATTTGTACACTCTCTGAGTTACAGACCCATGGGTCCATTTGGTTCCTAATTATCATTTAGCTGGGGGACCCCCTGGAACTCCCTCAAGGACCCCTAGGGGTCCCCGGACCCCACTTTGGGAACCATTGATGTAAGGTATAATGTCTGCCCTAGGTAGTCATTGTCGGGAGATAATTCACTGACAGGGCGTTTAACCACCGACGCGAAACAGAGGTGGTTAATCACCTTGAAGGTTTAGCTGTAAATCAGTGTATAGTAGGAGAGTAGCGACATGCTTTGATCTTGCCGCAAAGTGGGTGCCTATGGGCTATAGTTCCAAACATTGCTCCTATGGCTGGAACTATCCCATTGGGATAGAATGAGCACTTCCGCATTCCATTGTTACAATGGGAGTCAACGCTAGTGTCGCCACTCTCTTACTATATTACTCTGCTCAGTCTGCTGTAAATGACATTGTGTACTGCGTTTACATGGCTTTCATGTTGTAAACAGCAGTAAATCAAGCAGGGCGCAGCAGGTGCTCCGAGAGTGTGATTAGGTCTGTTATAGAGCGGAGCGGTCATTATCAAGAAATAACAGACCACTGAATTCAGCGATTGACCAATCAGAATCAAGCATTCAACCAAGCCATGTAATATAATAATACTTTATTGTGCTTTGTAGCATGACCCCACCCCCCAGTTTTACTATAATTGTGTGCTCATGTAGGCTTCTTTACAGTTACACCATAACATCTCATAATTTGTGTATTCTGTATTATTTAATTTTAAAATATGTATCCCTCCTCCACACCAAACCACTTTTCCATCCATGTTGCAGGCAAAAGGAGAAGGAGCAGATGGCAGCGTTGAGAAAACACCACGAAGAGGAGATCGATCACCACAAGAAGGAGATGGAACGTCTACAGAAGGAGATTGACCGCCATAAGGGCAAAATCAGAAAGCTGAAGCACGATGACTGATCCTGGATGATATTTTATCACTGCTGTTCATCACAATCTGGCCTTAAAAGGCAAACTCTGATATGTTTGTCAAGTCAATGTTCAGAGGATGTGTTTACAATGCATTGTGGCAGGTTCCGTGCCATTATTATTTATAGAATTAGCTCAATTTCACTACAGTGCCTGATGGTGTTATGAATAAAGCATTATTTTTTTCCATTACAATGTTGTACACATTTCCCCCAAACCGTATAAGATGTCCCGAAACTGACATTAATTTAGACGTAAATATCTGGAGTTCTTTTAGTTATTCTTTTTTTATCACGGCAGGGCAAGTTTATCTGTAGCAGTTTCATGCACAAAGGCATATAATAAGGGATTTTCTCAAATAGTTTTTCTCTGTTATCAATGGTGCAGGTGTGCAGCGATATTTGTGGTAATCTCATTACATTTTAAGGTGTGGTTACTGGTTGGTTGCCTGGTGATGAGGCCTGCGCTCGAATTATGTTAAAGCACTTGCCGATCATATTCATATTACACTGAACGCCCATTCACATTTAGAGTCTCAGACAGACCAGAAATTTTGACTTTATTGAAAAGTAGTCTGTGTATTTCGAGTTATGTATCTCTTGATTCTCTTTCATTGAATGGGGTGGTTCATAGTAGATTGGGTGGTTCAGGTCACATGACGCGATGTCCAGCGCTAACACCACCAAAACCAACAAACCCTCCACTTGGTTGTCCCCAGAGCCATAGAGTAAGAGTTACGACAACTCGGTTCACTTCATGGGGCCAGCCAGTCCAATGGCGGCTCCTACATAGACTTCTATTGAGAATGGGGACAGCAAATAGGGACATGTCCTGGATCAATCAATGATATCAAATCAATCCCTTTATTTTAGATCGGTTTTTAGTAATAGTACAACATAAACTGTACATTACAGAGACTTTAGTTGTCACTGTACAAAACAGTCGGCATGTTGCACACATGATGTGATTTGTGACATGCCTAAAAATGCTGATATTTGCGCCGCCCTCGTTGAAAACAGAACAGCGCTCGGTTTTCAGCCCCCTCAATGTCGTAACTCTGTCTTAATCTGTGGCTCTGGTTGCCCACTTGTCCCGCCTTCCCCGGAAGTCTCGCGTTGATTGCCGAGAAGTGATGGTATTCGGTTGGAGCGACGACGGGGCTGTCTGGAAATCTTGTCTCGTGGGTTCTAGACCCCATAACGTTCTTATTATTCATATTTTCCGTTTTTCGACAAGTCTTGCACGTTGATTGTCGCATAACACAACACTGAGCACCGTTTCCTGTCCCGAACATAGATAGGTAAGCTCTTGTTAAGCAATTTATTTCAACCTCCTTTATGGCGCCTGCGTATTTGAAATCGGAAAGGTGTTTTTCTGCACGACAAGGCCTTAGTAGCCACACCGACTAGCTAACGGCTAACAACATGGATTTGATGTAAAAGCATCAAGAAACGCAATTTGCACGACTGGGCTCTCTCTGTATGATAATACTGCAGCGTGTGTTTGATCGTGTTTATGTGTCCGTACTCTGATCTACAGTTTTTTAGTCTACAGTCAGCGGTAGACGGTATATAGTAGTATTGATGTCGGTGTAGCCTGCTAGCTGTCTGCATGTTTAAGGGGGCGGGCCGGCATCTCCTTTTTGGTGTTTAATCTCAAGGGGGCCGATGATGACTACAGGCGCCTAGCAGGGGACTTTGTAGGTCATGATCAAGCCATAACATGCTTACATTTAGGTTTAGACTTTATTCCTTAAATTCCCAGTCAGAGGTAATTTCTTCCCCTATTTTGAAATCCACCAGGTGACACGCAAACTTGTGTATTCTTGTCTCAGTTCCATGCGTGTTCATTTCATGATACCATTGACTTCAAGCGGTATTATTACGATTACAATGTAAGTGTCTTAAATGTAATTTACTGAACCTTGCAGTTTTCACACTGCAGGTTTAAAATCATTGTTATTTTCGTGCACTGTCTGTACCGACTTGACCTCGGACATAGACTACTGTACATAGCCTATGCACACTCATAGGAACACAGCTAAATACTTTTGATAAACTGCTGCTGTTTGTCCCAAAACGTTTTACACCAAGTGACTGTATGAGCCTGATTATTTTTTAATACAAAGTTACCTTCATACCTTGCCATGTTATATTGTATTTCCAAGTTGCAATCTGACATAAGACCACTCTGTTTACACAGTGCATTTTCCCTCCAATTGTAGATACGTTCCCTAGGTTTAAAAAATAATATTTTTGGCAATGTAAAATAATCATCTCATGCCAATAAAGCTCATTTGAATCGAAATTGAATTGTTTGACGAGATAGGTTACACTGTTTCCCAAACAGTGTATTAACAGACGCATGTTTCTGTCACGAACCATTTTTTATGGGTCATCCCCCCCTTTTTTTGTTTCTTTCATTACAAAATATAAAATATACATTATATATATCAACTTTTCAGCAATTAATAACAATTCCAACATTTCCCAAATGTATTTCATAAATAAAATTCAAATTTCATGAATTAAAAAAATGAAATAAAAGGTTTGTTACCACTGCACTAATAGATTATCAATTACCACTAACGCATAGATGTAGTAAGTAGATGAGCCAGTTTCCCTTGTGGACATCAATTATTTAATGTTTCAGGGGTGGTTGGCTGCAAGCCAGGTGGGGTCGTGTTTACACTTTGAGACGCACCTGATAGTATGTCTCTAAAGAAGAGAAGTTCTGTGAAAGCTAATCAGCCTGCTTCCAAGAGCAGTGCTGATGACATAAATACATTTTACGTGTGTTTTGAAGAGTATTTTATTGGTAGAATTGGGACAAATACAAGTGACTTTTTCTACTGCTGTTTGTGATTTTCCTTTGCCTACCAGGAGAATGGCAGACGCGGAGGTGAACGGTAGTTCAGCCCCAGTCAAAGAGGAAGAGGAACCTATGGACGTCTCCACCACACATACAGAGAACTTCCAGACCCTCATCGATGCTGGGCTGCCCAACAAAGTGGCAGAAAGCCTGGATAATATTTTCCAGACAGGTGGGCATTCATAGCTATATCATGCTTAGGCGTAAACTCAACTTTTACTCCACTGCCCTATTTTCTCCAACACACACACACACACACAGTACATAACATACATGTTGTTTGATCACATTGTGTTATCTGAAGGTAGGTGACGGATGTGTCTATCCAAATGGCCTTGCGAGTCACACACCTCTGATGTTACCCTGTGTAATTTCACATTGTCCACCTGTGCTTGAGCTGTTTGAGGTATATTCATAAACACAACTTTGTAACCAAAGGCCTGGTGGCGTACGCTGACCTGGATGAGCGGGCGATAGATGCGTTGCGGGAGTTCAACGAGGAAGGTGCTCTGACGGTGCTGCAGCAGTTCAAAGAGAGTGACCTGTCCCATGTGCAGGTGAGGTCACGGACTGAAGAACCTTCATGTTGTGCTCTTTTGAGGCACTCTGTAAAATGTGTGGGCTTTGAATTATTTTCTTCCTCCATAGAACAAAAGTGCTTTCCTTTGTGGTGTTATGAAGACCTACAGACAGAGGGAAAAGCAAGGAAGCAAAGTACAAGAATCCACCAAGGGGCCAGATGAAACAAAAATAAAGGTAAAACACATGGTCGAAACATGTTGGCAGTTTCCTTTTAATTTAATCAAGGCTATTCCTCCTTTTACCTTTGAGTGCCCGGATCGTCTGTTTTTCCATGTCTTGATCCTGTTTGATCCGTGTGAGCACCGTTTAGAAATCTCACTTTTTTATCTCCTGTGAGCACATTTTACTTTTCATATATTTCTTCTAATTTGCGGCTGTAATACAAAAGATGTATATCACCAATTCCAGGCTTTGCTGGATCGGACAGGATACACCCTGGATGTAACCACAGGGCAGAGGAAATACGGAGGGCCGCCACCTGACGAAGTGTTCACTGGAACACAGCCAGGCATTGGAACAGAGGTGAATAAGGACAGTGGTGGAAAAAGTACTCGAATGTTTTACTTAAGTAAAGGTACAAATACTGCAGTGTAGAAATGTACTTGAGTAAAAGTATTTGCATCATAATGTACTTTAAGTATTAAAAGTAAAACTGCTCATTATGCAGAATGTCCCACAAGTTTTCAAATGCATAAGAATCTTTTGAAAATGGCAGATCTACAAGCTCAGAATGTATCGCGATGCGTTATTTTACACCACTGAATGAGGATTATATCTCAAGGATTCACAGTCAACTTTCTAAGTCTATTACTTTGGAAGGTGCGATGCTAACTCATTTTGATTTCTGTGTTGCATGTCTTTCCCCTTATCTACCCTCAGCATCCTGCCTCTATATATCTCAATGACACAAAACAATCTTTAGCTAGGGATTCCAGCGATCGTGCTCCTCAATTATTAAATGTGTGATTGGGGAATTCTGATCATTTCCCATTGTGCAATTGTTCGATGACGCATTATATGCGAGTCAATCATTAGGGCAGGTTCCTTAAACTGAACGCAGAGAGTGAAAAGATGACACAAAGAGCTTCTCTATGTTTACTGCATAAGTGTGGAGAGAGTGAGCTCTTGTTCAGTGTAATGGCAGGCTCACGACGCATTGTAAGCTTGTGTCTTGCATTTTGCAAGACAGTTGTACGATAGTACAAAGTATAAAATAGGGCTTAAGAAAATGCATCATTTCACGAGGCTCTACATGGGGTCAGTGTTCCTGTCCACTCATACTGCATGCTTCACTCCTTTCTCAGGTGTTTGTGGGAAAGATCCCCAGGGACCTTTATGAAGATGAACTAGTGCCGCTTTTTGAGACGGCTGGTCCTATCTGGGACCTGAGGTTAATGATGGACCCGCTGTCAGGCCAGAACAGAGGCTATGCCTTCATTACCTACTGTTCCAAGGATGATGCCCAGGAGGCTGTGAAACTTGTAAGTCCATCATTCCCTCAGCCTACCTGGGGTTCTTAAATAATTACACAATTGGTTCTTTGAGATGGTGACGAAAGTCATAAAAGCACAAATCATGTAATGTTTTTGTAAAGGTTTATATGACCTGCTTTACTACTGGATAACCTACTTTATTACACTTTTTGTTGTTTTTTATTCATCAACATACAGTACATCATATTAAACAGGCAAAATGTTGTAATTTGTTTCAGGATTTGGATCTGTTCTAAAAGAATAACTCGTTAATAATAATCTAGTTTTCCCCAAAACACAGACATTTTGGCCTTTATGGTGCAATATTCCCTTATATTGCCAATTTTCTTTTTATTTTCAGTGTGATAACTATGAAATCCGGTCTGGGAAGTACTTAGGAGTCTGCATATCAGTTGCAAACAACCGCCTGTTTGTTGGATCAATTCCAAAGAACAAGACAAGAGAAAGCATATTGGAAGACTTTGGCAAAGTTACAGGTCGGTCTCAGCTGAAGTCTGTCCCTTTTATTTTATACTTAACTGGTGGGACTGTTAGGCGTTTGAAAATTGATTGTGTCCTGTAGTTCTTCCTTGTGCATTTGTTTTCCAAAAAACATAAAAACAAAAAATAAATTATGTTGGGTTCCCATTCCACTAACCCCAGAAAGTCGTTTGTCATCCCCTCCTCTTTGCTCCGGCTATCCTCTCTTTACAATACCCTGTGTAAACATGAAAATGCCAAACAAACGGGCTGAACTACAGTACTAAAACAATCCTCAGAGTTTTCCTCTCAATTGTGATCTGAGATGTGGAATCTACCTGCTGACCTGTCTCTTCTCCATCCTTCAGAGGGTCTACAGGAGGTCATCCTGTACCACCAGCCAGATGACAAGAAGAAGAACCGTGGCTTCTGTTTTTTGGAGTATGAAGACCACAAGTCTGCCGCTCAGGCCCGCCGTCGCCTCATGAGCGGCAAGGTGAAGGTCTGGGGGAACCCTGTCACCGTGGAGTGGGCTGACCCCGTCGCTGAGCCAGACGCAGAGGTCATGGCCAAGGTCAGTGAGACAAGCGGGGGGGGGTGGGGGGGGGGTGTTCTATCTTTCACACTGTCCCTTCTTGTCTTTGTATCTCTGCACTCTCTGTTGCCATTAGGGCTAAGTAATATTAAATTCTCCATTTGAGGTAGGTGTATTTTGACTGTTTCACCAGCATCCAGAGATATTTAAATCGTATGTATTTACAATACATCTTTAAACAGTCGAGACAAATTAACATAAATCTAGTTTGTCATTGCTTTCCCATGTGATTTTAAGATTACAGTAACATACTACATACTAACCTTTTTCAAAATGCATAAATAATACCAGCCACTGTTTTTGTGGAACTACGGTATGCACATCGTAGGAGGTGTTATAAAACGGGTTATTTTGAACTACATTTTAGTGCACTGTAAGTGATCAATATGCATATTTAATATTTATACAATAATGAGACATGTTGGATATAATTTGTTCTACGACTATGCAAATAGTCAATTTTCATCTCCTCTTTCGCCCTTCGTCGGTGTCCTCTCACATTGTTTTTCCAACCTCTAATGTTATTTTCCACACTATAACATTGTTCTCCCTGTCCACCTGTCTTTTGTTGTTTGTGCAGGTTAAGGTCCTATTTGTAAGGAAGTTGGCCACACCAGTTACAGAGGAGCTTCTAGAGAAAACCTTCTCTCAGTTTGGAAAGCTGGAGCGAGTGAAGAAGCTTAAAGACTATGCCTTTGTCCATTTTGAGGAGAGAGATTCTGCTGTAAAGGTGGGCTGTTTGAGTTTAGCAAAAGAAGTGTTTTGTGCATCTAAACTAAATGCATATAGGGCAAAGTGCTTAATGTGGTGCTTCATACAAATTCCAGTAGAAGGTGCTGTTGGGTAGATTAGAAAAAATATCAGACACTAGAACCAAACCTCCAGGGGTCAGGAACAAAACATGCACTCGTTGGGAACGTACAAAACTTGAAGCATTCCTGGTTTGAATAGTTCTATAATTAATTAGTATTCGTAATTTTCATTAGTTTTACTGTTTTGTATTGGTACCAAGTTACCAACTTTGTTTGCGTGTCTTTCTTTGTTAGGCGATGGATGAAATGAATGGGAAAGAGCTTGGAGGTGAGGAGATCGAGATCGTCCTGGCTAAACCCCCAGACAAGAAGAGGAAGGAACGCCAGGCACAACGACAGACCACCAGGAATACAGGGTGAGGCGCGTGTGCACACACACTTACCTGATCCAACAGGAACACGGAAGAGGATAACAATAGGTAATGACCTCCCCTTCCATTCTGCAGGTATGATGATTATTACTACTACCCGCCCCCACGCATGCCCCCACCAGGCCGGGGCAGAGGGCGTGGCGGGCGAGGAGGCTACGCCTACCCACCCGATTACTACGGTTATGAAGACTACTACGACGACTACTATGGGGGGTACGACTACCACGACTACCGCAGCGGTTACGACGATCCCTACTATGGCGGGTACGAGGACATGTACAGCATGAGGGGCCGTGGGGGCAGGCCTGCCCGCGGTGGCCCGCCTCCGCCCAGGGCCCGCGGGGCACCCCCTCCACGGGGCCGGGGTGGCTACGCCCAGAGGGGGCCGCCGCTCGGCGGGCCGCGGGGCGGCAGAGGAGGAGGCCGCGGCTCCCCCTTCCAGCCTCAGAGGGGCCGTGGCCCGCGCGGGGCCAGGGGCAACCGCGGGGGCAACGTCGGCGGGAAGAGGAAGGCTGACGTGTTCAACCAGCCCGACTCGAAGCGCAGGCAGACCAACAACCAGCAGAACTGGGGGTCCCAGCCCATCGCCCAGCAACCACTGCAGCAGGGGGCCGACTATTCTGGTAACTATGGTTACAGTAATGACACCCTGGAGTTTTCACAGGATTCTTATGGGCAACAGTGGAAGTAGATGCACCAAAGGGTATTTGGCAAAGTAATCGACAACACAACAAAAAGAGAAAAAGAACAATGAAAAGAGAAAAAAAAGAGAAAAAATAAGGAGATTGGCTCCAATTTTTTGATTGACTTTTTATTCTTCACCTGTCATGAAAAAAAACACACAATCCTTCCTCCCTCACCCACCCTCCCAACAAAAATGGACAGACCCCAGAAATTGGCTCAAGTTGATTGGCTGGAGTGCGTTTTGGCTGAAGAAGTACGAGTAACCGTTCTGATGAATCATTTGTTACTCTGTACGGTTACTTTGGGACGTATGTCTTAAAAACATGCAAAATACTTCACTCCTATTTTTTTGCTCCTGGTTGTTTTAAAGCCAACAGTGAACATTTAAACAGAAAGCGGACGTTCATTTTGACAAAGTCTGAGAGGACATTAAATCATGAAATTGCCTTGCCGGAAGTTTGTGTCCATGCCCCCATTCCCTTCCCTACTTGTATTCCTTCTATTTGTGGTTCTCATAGTAGCATAGGGACTTGCTTGTAAATAAATGCATATGGTTAGTGCTTCTCATTCATTTTTGTTTTTTTGCAGTGGTGGAGAAAAGAATCCACAGGAAGGAGGGGGGGGAAACCCAAGTTTTGTAACGTTCAAGGTGTATGTCTAGCATTTCTAGCGGTAGATGACGTTGTGTTTTTTAAAAATTGATATTATCAATAACTTCCTATGTTTTCTTTGAACTTGCCCGGTAGAATTTGGTTTGGCTTACCTTAAGAGCCATAGCAGTTTGTTCTCTGATGTTTGTATTTATAACTTTTACGTTTGTTCCGTTTCAATAAAATTCAGTTGAGCATCCTTCAATTGTCAGATACCTCAAAATCACTGGTGTCATTCAATATTTTACTTTTAATTTCCACCTTAATTCTCACATTTGGATGGAGAGTTTCTTTTGCCCCCGCCCCAACAAGGAAAAATCTCCCAAGGAAATTATGAAACTACACAATGGGATAAGAGAACTCCAACTGTGTTTTGGGGATTTGATTAAAAAAAATCGATTGGAGGATTTTAACCCTTTATTTTCCAGTGCATGCCATATACAGTAGTCTGCAGTCATTCCTTGCAACCATTATTCATGTATCGTACCAAACGGTACACCATTTTTCAGCAGCAATTAAAGAATTCTGTCTTAAAACAATATTGTGGGGAGCTATATTCAATTCTAGACCATCTGTTAAGAGCAACTATGAAAGCTGAATGGATTTGTCACTAAATCATCGCCACTCAAATGGCAGAAGAACTTGTGATGTTATTTTTAATCATAGAACCTCAATTGACTGCTCAACAGCTGTTTCATCTTTCGTCAAGACACACAGGATTTGTCCAACCAAAGGGTTAAAATTATTTTAAACTCAAGTGCTTATGCCATAGCAACAGCTCATCTAATGCTGTTTCTCTTCTGTTTTTGTTTGTTTTTTCCATAGCAAAGCTTTCAGCAACGTGCATTTTATTTTAGTGCTGTGATCCGAGTGTATTTTGTTGATGTCTGTCCTTTTATTCCAACCTACCTAGGTGGAGCCTCATTGAGAGCAGCAGAGTGAGGAAGTCACCTGAAACTGTACTCACGGGTGAGCTAGTCTTGCAGAGTACTGTCTTCCTCACCTACAGTTCTAATCAATGGACAAACTCTTATGGCCTTATTCGTACTCCAGTTTTAGGTGATAAGGTGATCACAGAAATGGTGGTTAGTAAAAGCCGAGAGATGTGTTTGGTGAGTGGTGAGTTGCTTTAAGCTTACCACCGTGGCGTGACGTCATGTTGTAGTTTTCGGTGGTCACCTTATCAATATATATACACACACACACAC
The DNA here is from genome assembly GCF_964188405.1 of Protomyctophum parallelum. Classification (NCBI taxonomy): domain Eukaryota; kingdom Metazoa; phylum Chordata; class Actinopteri; order Myctophiformes; family Myctophidae; genus Protomyctophum; species Protomyctophum parallelum. Next base: position 30,767,108 of record NC_139697.1, on the reverse strand, counting down.
ACTACATTTCAGTATTCTTAATTGTATATAGTGGGCAATATTTAGGTTGATCATCCAACAATTTGTTAAACTACAAAGAATCACTGGTTGCTTCAGAGCAACCTTGGCATTTTCAACTGGAAATTTTTATTTTTGTTTGGTATAGCACTTTGTCAATTAAATATACATTGGACTTAAAGGCTTTCAATTGGCTTTATTTTGTTGCAGTTGACCAGCTTGTGTAGTACTTAGGGGCCGGCCAAGTGTCATTATTTCGTTGGATTAAACCAAAAGACAGACAGTCAAGGATTTGGTAAGAGCGGTAGACATTCTAAAACCCTGCGAACACCTGTTCCTTATGTTGGCCCACTGCTATAATCACTCCAGCTGTCTCCATGTTGCATTCCTTTGGACAAGGGAGGACAGTTACCCTCTTTCACCACTAGATGTCATAACTTTACTCTGGCCAAGCCACATCACAACTCCATTGTTCTGTTTTGTAAGACACACTTTTAATTGGAATATTCCATGGCTGTAGACTGTTTGAGTCCATGATGTATAGTAACATTATGTTTAAAAGTACACAGTTTGCAGTGGAATTACTCTATTAGATGTTGCCAAAACCACCTCATATTGGAACAATGAAGACCCTTAAAAGTGTTACCACTCAAGGCCACAAGATGGCAGTAGAAAGCGCTTTCTTTTATTTCCAGAGGTGGGCCACTGACTGCAAGGCCTCACAGCATAACCGCATCACTGCATAAAGCTGTTTCTGTTCTGTTCAGTTCAACTGATCAGATCATGATTGTTGTCTCTAAAGAATGCTTTCTCATTTAAAGAGTGAACGAGTCATTGAACAACTTCTCAACCAAAATTGTTTATATGTTGCCTCTTGTCAGCAGGCAGTAGGGGAGCTGCCCTCCACCCACATGAATGAGCTAAGAATGCTGTCCAAAGCAGACAGGACATGTTGGTGAGATTTCCATCATTTTTTTAAACGAATGCTTAGAAAATATATTATGTAGCTGCCATCTCTAACATGCCTATCACAGATCTGTAGTATGACACCATGGGATGTTTGCTTGGGCATCAGCTGCTTACTTATTAGCAGGATTCAGAGAAACAAAATGCTTAAACATGTCTGTATCTCTTTCCCAGTTCTCGGCATGTTCTGTCAAATGCTTGCCTGGGCAATCAGGAGGAGTATAAAGTATATTAAACCTCCAATAGAGGAAACCGCCACAGGACTACAACACAGATGTCCTGGGCCTGGCTGTTCCACACCGTAGCCATACGTGTCTGTATACTTGTCCATGTTTACTGCATGGCAGGGATGCAGACTAGAAGAAAAAAGGGTAAGAAAGATCAGTGATGGTGTTTATAAATATGCTAGCTAACACTGTCATGCTACTAGTGAGGCTGCAGTAGATTGATAAAATAAGTAGGCACAGGAAGAGCGATCTATTTATGCTACTACTGTTAATATAATATTGGTGACTGATGCTCATACAGTAGTAACCATGGTTTCTCTCATGCTGGTCCAGCTGAAGCAGATCCTGGATCAGTCAGCGTGGCTCATAGACTGGAGACAATGAAGAACTCTTCATCTTGCAGAACCCCAACCAGCTGAGCCTGCAAGGTTTATACAGGCTCTGAATGGTCTGTTGGCATCCTGGAGAAAGGAATTGTTTCTTGTATTACAGAATAAATTATATTTTTTGAAGAAAACCAAACTTTTTTTCTTTCTTTATTTTCTCACAAATGTTTTTATGTTTTCTCATTTTGCTTGTGAATCATTTGGAATTTGGACAGCTAAAAAAAAAAACATTCGGGGCTGACTCACTGTCCCACCCCTGTGAACATGCAGTGTGGTCCCATGTTGGATTGCACCTGTCACTCACTGTCCCACCCCTGTGATTGGGGAGGGACTTAGTGAAGGGCTAATTGCAAAAAGCTAACCTTTATTCATAATACCTGAAATTGTGAAAGCATCCAATGGAATGAGTGACCGTATAGTGTCCATGAGAAAGGCACCAACTGATGCCCAGGCCAGGACGTTGTGAAACTTGTGAGCCAACCAGGTGCCAATAGTGTCGTAAATCTGGCCCAGGCCGTAGCGTAACGGTCTGGGCACCGGACTGGTGATCCAGTCGCGGTGTGCCGCGGGTTCGACTCCCGAACCCGACACGGCCTTTACCGCATGTCATCCCCCCATCTCTCTCCCGTTTCCTGTCAGCCTACTGTCTGTCCCTTAAAAAATCAATAAAAGGCGTAAGCCGCAAAAAAATATCTTAAAAAAAAAAAAAAAAATAGTGTCGTAAATCTTAAGGCTAGATTTATTAACAGGGGTGCCCAAAGGTTAGATCGCGATCTACCAGTAGATCACAAAGGCTGTACAGGTAGATCACATGACATGGCCCTAAAGAATATTTAATTTAAATATAAAAATATATATTTTTGACATCTGTCACTTGAAATAAGGTGACTTGATTGATTGACATCAAAAGGGCCTATGTCAGCTCAACCCACAATGCAATATTTTGTTCAAGAGTGTTGCTGTGCACAAAAACTTTGGTAGCATTACAAATTAAATATAAAAACCCCTACCTATTCCATTTCTCCCGCTCTATCTCCCATTCCAAGTGCATTTGTCTTATATCAAATGCCAGCTCCGCTATTCCAAAGCCCACTCGGGTACATATTTAAACTATTAAAAGAAAAGAAAAAATCGGTGGGTAGATCTTGTTGAGCAGGTCATTTTGAAAGTAGCTCTCAAGTCAAAAAAGTGTGGGCACCCCTGGGCTAGAATATCTTACTACAATTTCTATGTTGTACCATGGGCAGTTTTTTAATGAATATTGGATTATGGTGTATTTCCTCTTGACATCAGAAGATTGAGATTTTCCCCCCGGGACACTGGGTACTACTTTGTGATATTTTCTTGGGGGAAACTGGGCAGTGGGTAGCCCAAAATTTGAACTCTCGTAGATGTATTTATCGATTCTGACAAGATTGAAAATGTCAGAATCGATAAATACATCTACGAGATGTGGGCAGTTATGGTGGGTATTAGCCTACATTGGGATAACTGAACACGCATTGTTTTCATTCAATAAAGACCATTATACACTATCATGATCTTCATTTATAAACATATAGGCCTAAGCTAAGCTTGCAGAATGCACAATGCACAATAGGCCTACATTACACGTCTGGTCTACCGTCTTATTTTGTGAACAGCAGGGGGGATGAGAAATTAAATCAATAATTGGCTTTACTAGATCCTCTAATTACGCCAGTGGGATTTAGTCTTGAGTTAGTAGAATCTGACGAGATTCATTATGCTAGAGCAGTGGTTTTCAACCAGTGGTCCTTGAGGATGTTCCAGGTGGTCCCCAGCTAAATGATGGAGAGTTGTTAACCAAATAGACCTTTATAGATCTTTAACTCTTGAGAGCGTCAATTAAAATGTATGCTCTCAAGAGTTACATTATTGCTAAACATCTGCATTACTTAATTTACAAGACATTTACACAATTAGAGAATATAGAATAATTGTTATTTTGATCAACGACAACAAAATATTCTTTAGTTTTGGGTCTGAGGCTAAATCTCATCTAATCGTGGGCCGTGGCTCAAATGCCCAATACATAATGGGCCTTGGAATGAAAAGGGTTAAAAACCATTGTGCTAGAGGATTATAATAACACGAAAAACGAATGAAAGGCATGAAATGGAGTGGGTTTTTTGCCATTATCACTACTGTTTGGTGCGCGCACGACGTCGTGCGACGACGTTCTATCAAAGGGCAGTGCGCACGCACAGTCACGTTACGCCGCCGAAGAGAGTCCAACGTGACGTCACATGTAAACCTGGGTCAAGATGGCGGCCGCCGGAGGAGAATCCTCAACTCAGTGTTCAGATGAATTATTTCAAAGCTTTTACACGGAGGTAGGGTAACTTTGAACAGAGTTTTGCACTATAGGAGGATAGCGCTGTTTGTCATATTCTGTCACATGCACACTGCTTGGTCTGCCAAAGCTCGTATTTTATTATCACGTGTGGTCCTGCTGAAGATTAGCATTAGCTAGCCATGGAAAGCTAACGCAACCTGTGCAAAAGAATGAACCTACATGTGTTTATTTTCCTGTGTTATACCTGCATAGTCACGACACTATACTACTTGACTGCATTAAGCTTTTTGGTAATCATCTTGTTAATAATAGTTGTTTTAAGTTATGGTTGCATGAAGCACAATAAAGACTACATGTTAATCACAGACAATTCAAAACATGAGAATGTTTGCCGCACCTGTCCATGTGTTGTACTGTTTTTAATTATTATACTGCGACATTCGTGTTAGTTAGATATTGACTGACGCAATGATTTCCGTCCACGTTATTTAAATAACGGTGACCGTGTCAATTAAAAAATAACAAACTTGTTTTTCCGTCAGGCCAGAGTAGACCTTGCTCTGTCGTTTTTATAAATCGTGTGGTCTTATTTTAAATCCGCTGTTTTCACGGACCACGATGAAAGATAGAAACAACCTGAACAACGCAGACATAATGTGTTAAGAGATCAGAGTTCTTTAGGTAACCAACAAATCCTCCGGAAAGCTGCAAGCATTTTGGCGTATAGTTTCAAATGTATTACAAAACATCATTGCATAACCGTATGAATGTTTATTACACATTCAAGAGGGCTGCTCTAAGAAAACGTTACAAACAGATCAACAACCAGTAAACTTTCTATTACTTATGGTAAAGCTTGTATGCTCTTGGGAGGAAGGACATTTGGTACCTTTTTGTACCTGGTTGTGTGAGTGTCCTCCCAGATTTTTTAGATTGTAGTTATTGCTATTGTGGGTTTTTTTGTAGACAGCCTCTGGATAATTGCATGGACTGTTCCCTTACCTCCAGGGAACTTGGTTCTAACAGGTGAATTGTATCTGTTTCTAGTTATGTTTTCATCAGGTTGACGATTAGGATTTTGCTCTGCTGTGTCTCAACAGGTGAAGCAAATAGAGAAGCGTGACTCAGTTTTGACCTCTAAGCAGCAGATCGACAGATTGCTCAGGCCTGGTTCATCCTACTTCAATCTGAATCCCTTTGAGGTAACTAGAAAAAACATAACTTCCATGAGTACATGTGGTATTGGAGGGAGGGGAAAGGTTTGTTTTTGGTTCTGTGTTGCCACAGGTTTAACAGAAATTTTGCTTTCTCATATGCTCCACATTTTTCTTTCTTGACACGATTTTGATTCACTAATTCATTCCTAATTCTAGGTGTTGCAAATTGACCCAGAGGCAACAGATGACGAGTTGAAGAAGAGGTTTCGAGCAGTAAGCAGAACTTGTTATTGTACTAAATTAAAATGTCAGGAAGATGTACTCTCAAAGTTACTGTAAGAACTTTCCCAGCCTACGAAAACCTGTGTTTCACTACAATTGGTGTGAGGTTTTCCAGAGCGAAGACATTAGGTGTTACCGCCAGGCTGTCACATGTCCTTGCAATAGATGGACAGATTTCAGGTTATTGGAATCGACCTTGTCGACCTTTAAAAGCTTAAAATGGATAAACCATGTCAACGATGTTTCTCTTTCCTAGTCTAATGTCTAGTGTTTGTGGTCTTCCTTTCATCAGTTGTCCATCTTAGTCCATCCAGACAAAAACCAGGATGACCAAGACAGATCACAGCTTGCCTTTGAAGGTAAAATGCTGATATCTGCATATAATTGGGAATGCGGTACCAATGTTATTGTTCCAATGTGTGTGTTAATTGACTGATACTACCTAAGGTATATTCTAGAAGTTCTAGAACATCGTAGATCAGTTGTCCACGGACCACTAGTTGTCCAAAAGAAATGTTTTAAAATGTTTATGGTTCCTGTGGTTAAATTAAAGATATTTGAAATACATCCCTGGTTGATATTTAGTTGAGACTGTGCTGGATGCCATCTAAAGATGTTGTTTCATTCTAGCTGTGGACAAGGCGTACAAGAATCTACTGGAACCTGACATGAAGAAGAGAGCTATAGATGTGATCAGTGCAGGAAAGGAGTATGTGGAACACAATGTGAGTTCTTGAGTTGAATTCCGAACCTGTGGGCCAGGACCCATTGTTGGGTTGCCAGGGTATTACAATAATCAAACATGGAAATCAGATGTTGTCTTAGATCAGTTTGTAGGGGTCTATATGGTAAAATAGACCTTCAAAATGGAGCCGGTAAATACACTTTTTGTTACTACCGAGTGGAATAGTAAGAGTGGCAACACGCTTTGATCTCGCCGCAAAGTGGGTGCCTATGGGCTATAGTGCCAAACATTGGAACTATCCCATTGAGATAGAATGAGCACTTTCGCATTCCATTGTTAAATTTTGAGTCTTTTTTATTGATTGAATATTTTATTAGACAATAAGAAAAAAATGCAAAGTTAAAATTAAAACAAATGAGACACTCAGAGTGGCAAGAGTGAGTTTTCTCTTAATGATTCCAGTCAAATTAACACGTTTCAGCTATCCAGCCTTCATCAGTGATGAAGTCAGTCAACATGGAAGAAGTAATAAAAGATGAAAATCACTCGACACTCTCGAATGCAAACCTTTATTTTTTTATAAATATAAAGAAATGGCTTTGGCCAGCCACAAAGGAGACCTGATAAGTTTTGCCTTGATCTAGTACAGTCATTCCCAACTGGTGCACGAGTGCCTTCTAGGGGGTGAGCGACATGAAAAGGCTAATGGTGGTGCTATGGTTTTATTGCTCTATAGCTTATGCAATTTGTGGGGTGGTGCGTCAGCTAGGTCGGGAGGTAACAGGGTGTGCATGGCCAAAAAGGGAACTGCTGATCTAGTAATGGCTCGTACACACTGCACGATATTTGCTCCGATTATGCTGTCGACAAAACTCCCGATCTGACGCAAAATCAGGCTTTGATCGCCAAGGTTTTGCTCGCTGTGTGTGAAAGGCTCTGCGAGAAGATATCGCGCCAATAAAAGTGCTCGCAGACGCCTCCCAGACCGTTTCTGAAGGTGGTTTGATATTTGGCTCTGTCGCCGACTGGACATCGTACAGTATGACATGGGTTGCGAGCGCGTCCCGAGAAGTCCTGTATTGCAGCCAATGAGAGCACTCACTCTGTCTGTCTGTCTGTCTGTCCGTCGGGTCGTCGACTGTATCTATAGATGATCAGATAATAATATATATAACCTTTATTCCTTGGGTAAATCCTGTCCTGTGTCGTACAATCAATGGTATAGCTATATTAGCCCAGTCTATAAAACCGACTCATTTCACTTGAATAATGTTGATAAAAACCGCATTGGAGCAAACATTTGGACCTCGTTCGCTCTCTCACTGTGTGTGTGTGTGTGTGTGTGTGTGTGGTGTGCACGCAGAGAGAGAGAGGCGTCCGGTGTTGGTCTCGTGCTTGTATCGCGGCATCCTGCACGTGTGTGAGATGTCAAAATGAATTGGAATAAAAAACAAATAGTGTATAGCCTATGTCGGGTCTGGATCGCATCTTGGTGAACTCTTGCAGTGTGTTATCCCTAGTCGGCGACCAATCGTTTAGTGTGAAAGCCACAAAGATATGACAGACGATTAAAAAAACTCCTGTAGTGTGAAATACATGACGATCTGATGACTCGCCGACTACTTTAAAACTCCTACAGTGTGTAGGGGCCATACATTTGCAGTGGTTGCTCCCACACTGGAACGTCAATGGGTTTAAGAACTTTCTAAAACTTTATTTCGTAAGCATTTTGTCTTATGGAATGTTTACCTGACTTTTTGTGCAGGTCAATGTTTTGCTTTTCTTCATTGTTATTGCTCTTGTGTGCGTCGTTTTAATGTAATTGTTTTACCTGGTTGTCCACTGTACAGCACTTTGTAACATTGTTTTGAAAGGTGCTTTATAAATAAAATGTACTTACTTACTAAAATAATTTAAATGTTACTTTGCCGTGGAATATCCCTTTAAAGTCTTGTCAATCGGTGTTCCAACAGATGGAGAAGAAAAAGAAACAGCTAAAGAAGGAAGGAAAGCCTTTATATATCGAGGAGGATGATGCTGAAATGGTAATGTATTGTAACACCCTGAGCGGCAAGGATTGAGTTCTTCGTTCAATCAATTAGTAACGCCCAGTGCAGTGCTCAGGACGGAGATTGATCAAAAGGACAGGGATTATTGATATCAAAACCGATCCCATCGCTCCAGGCTGGGATGTTTTATTTTCCGGTGGGACGTCATCGAAAATGTTCCCCATTTTAGCCGACGAGATTGAAAATCTTAAAACGTGAATAACTCTTGATCTAAAAAAAATCTAAATCATTCCGTCCAATTCTAAGAAAAGATTATGTGTTTGACGGCCCATCGTGGTTCCGTTGCTAGTCGCGTTAGAATTAATCATACCTCCCGTTGTCGATCGCATTGAGTGTTTTGGCTACATCAAGCTACTTCAGCCACAAAGATACCAAGGATTGGACAGTGATGTCACCCTTAAGGGCCTTTCAAACGGGAAGCGAGGAACGCACACATTGTTGCCTGGATCAACGAGAGGTCTGCTACAGGTCTGTTGAAGAGGGGCGCGACAACGCACGCGTAAAAAAAAGCTAAACAGAATCCAGGTCTGGTGAGGCGCAACAACTTCACGGGACTGGACCGCACTCACATAAATACGCTTGCGTTGTTGCTCCACGCAAAAATGCAGGTCTCCCTGAAAATGAACTATAGTCGCATTATATCGCTTCACGTTTGAAAGGCCGTTTACCGTGTAACATGGAAGTATCACGGCTCAAAGCCATTTGTAAGGGGAGGCCAAAGCGCACACGCACACATTTTTCCAGATTAAATCAGTGTAAATATGTTTAACAGTTTTACTTTTGTCTGCCATGATGTGCCATCATAGTCTTAAAGGACAACTCCAGACTAAATAACACATAAGCTCATTTTACTACTTATATTGATCCAAAATGACTTGCCATGGGGTCTATTTTGCAGAAATGCCCCTGTCCAGTTTCCCCAGCATAGAGCGGAGCCATATCGCCTTTTTCCTTTTTCTCATCAATCTATTATTAGTTGTCATTAAGCACATCCATGCCTTAGTTGTCCCACACGAGTCTTCTAAACAGATGTTGTGTTTTGCCATGTCCCGGAAAAGATGCGCCGTGATTGGCTAGTACAATCACTTTGATTGGCATTTGTGCCGAACGCTCATCCCAAACTATGATTTACGAGACTGTAGCTGCTTGTGTGGGACAACCAAGGCATGGATGTGTTTGTAATGACAACTAATCACACATTCATGAGGAAAGAAAATCTCCTTTGACAGCAAACAATTGGCTTAAAAGTGATATATGAGCTCCGCTCTATGAGGTCTGCTGGGGAAACTGGACGTGGACGACAGCGGCAATTCTGCTAAATGGACCCCATGATAAGTAATTTAGGATCAAAATAAGTAGCAAAATAAGCCTATATTGTATTTAGCACTTTTAAGGATCTCTCACTGAAGTCCATATTTTTGTACACGAAAATACAGACTTTTTAAATCCGTAAATCGTTACACCTACCTTACATTGACTCTGTTGCGTATAATTCTATAAATTATTCTATTAAACTGGCATCAAGCAGTGAGAGTGATTGTGTGGTCCTGTTGTTGAACACAAATAAAAAGGAAATATTGGGTCTTTTCTGAGATCACTATAAGCAAGGAGAGTTTGGCCTGCTGATCAAGGGGCTGCAGGATTATCCCCATTTGCTTCAATTTGTTTATTTAATTGGCCCAACTTGATGCTTTGCTATACTAGAGTCACATAAGAAAATCATGTTCTGTCTCAATCGCCCCTGTTAGTTTTTAGATTTAGCCAACCTCATCACCTTTTCTTTTTGTCAAGTCTAAAAGTCAAGCATTTTGTCCAACAAAACTTTAATACAAATGGCCCCTGATGTGTGAGAGAATCTGCTTCATTCACTGGTAGTATAAAGTTGGCCCCTGACTGTCCATATATGTACATGGGAACTTGTGCATACCTATTGCCTGGATATGACACAAACTGCAAGTACAGTATAAACTATACTTGTCTTCTTCTCTGCTGTTCTTCCAGTTCAGACAAGCAGTGTACAAGCAGACGATGAAGCTGTTTGCAGAACTTGAGATCAAAAGGAAAGAAAGGGAAGCAAAGGATATGCATGAAAGGTAAATGTAACCTAAAACCTTATGTTACTTAAGACAAACTAGAAGATTAAACAACCAATAACATTCCTCTCATTCACCTAGCTAAGCTAATGAAATGTTTCCGTAAATCCTCAAATAGTGACCTATAATAGCAGTTATAAGCCGATCTGCAAATACAAGCCGCCTCCTTCCCTTTTTGTACGCGTTTGTAAGTGTGTGATCACAATGAAGTTTTTATTTAAGTTTTTATTTAATTATTTGTTAAAAGAAAAGGGGGTTTCCCCCACCCCACAGGTTGAACAGCGAAACAGATAAAAAATTACAATACATCAAAAACAATCATAATAATAATAATAATAATAAATAAAGCAAGACAGGTACTTTACTATTGGAAAAAGAAAATTAAAAGAAAAGAAAATAACAGTCATCAGAGATGTTGGCATGATTTTTTCTAATGCTGTGGATAAGATGTCAAGTGTGTTTTCTTGTGCCCCATTGGATGGAGCTATAGAGAGTTCCAGAGAGATCATGTCCATTAATGAGAGGAACCATTGTGAGACCTCAAGTTTATGGGGAGGTTTCCATCTTAGGACGAGCAGTATTTTTGCAGCTGTCAGTCCTAAGAGTAGGAGTCTTCTACGTGGCATTGTCAATGTCAACCCAATCGCTGAATCGTCATTCAACAAGAAAATATTAGGCTAGAGGGGAATTCTAGTTCCCTACCTCAGATAGTACTTTTTTTAATTTTCTTTATAATTTTTATCCCACGATTTTGTAACTCATTTTTCACCCCTGTGTCAATTATCTAATGTGATTCTGAGCTCTACACACCCTCCGCCAACCTAGTCCCCATATATGGGGGACATGGGGAGAGCAACGGACTTGAACTCATGCTTCCTTCATGCCTGAGTGTCCCAAGTTACTCCTTTACACCTAAAAAGGTTATCTTTGAAGAACAAAGAAGGGCACACTGCCAGAAACTTGACACCGTTTTTTTTTTTTGCTCTTTATTTGTCAACGTTTCGGTCTATTCGACCTTCATCACGACAGACATACAGGGCACAATAACCACCAAACATTTATAGACCACACCCCCAGTGAGAAGGTCATGGAGATGCAGGTCATTGGCTGCACAGATAACCAGAACACTTAAGACACTCCCCTCAAAACCATATTAGACCCACCCTAAATAAAGAAAAGGTGTATGCAATCCCATCAAACAAAATACAATAATTTATCAGGGTCAGGGCATCACTAAAGGACAAAGGATCATATGACAGTGTCATCCAGGTCTTCAATATCTAAAAGACAAGAGAAGTCATATAAGTGGACCCACAAGTTTAAAAACAGTGAGAATACAATATTATAGAGAAGCCACAAAAAAGGTAAAAGCACAAATGTATAAAGGCAGTCCAACCAATCAACGCATGATAAATCACAGCATAATATTCAGTGTGAATTCATCATTAAGACCCTTAAGGTCCAGGGTCTGCAATGTAAAGATCCAAAATGTTTCTCTTCTTTTCAGCATAAGGTCAAGGTCGCCACCTCTGGGTGGCATTTGGACTTGTTCTATCCCCTGAAATCTAAAGGAGGATATGTCATGCTTTAAATCATTAAAATGGACAGCGACAGGATATTCTCTGTTGTTCCTGTGGATTGAGCTCTTGTGCTCACTCATGGGTTCTTTTAATTTTCGGGTGGTTTTACTGATATATGCCAGTCCGCATGGGCATGTAATTAAATAGATCACATGAGTGCTATCACAGGTGATGACGCTTTGTATGGGAAACTTTTTCCCTGTGTGTGGGTGCCTAAAGTGCGTCAATATAGCAGTGTTATTACACTGTGCACAGCGGCCACACCGGTACTTTCCTTTAGGTAAGGGGCAAAGGCTTGTTTGGCTGGACTGTGGTTCGTTTTGTGCAAAATATGCATTAACAAGATTGTCTCTCAGGTTGCGGTCACGTTTAAAAACAAACAGAGGAGGATCAGGAAAGGCAGTGGTTAGTTCAGGGTCTGACTGTAGAATGTGCCAGTGTTTTTTAAAAACAGATTTAATGGCTTGTGAGTGTTGATACAGGTCACTGAGAATTTCTTTTCGGTCTTATTGCTGGTAGTTAGTAATTCGGAACGAGGCTTGTGGAGCGCTGCATTATAAGCTTGATCCACCCAAGTGATCGGGTAGCCACGTTGCACAAACCTTTCTCGCATATCTGAGGCTTTCTCACAAAAGTTCTCGGTAGAGTGGCACACTCGTCTTAGTCTATATAATTGGCTTTTAGGGAGACCTCTTTTCAGGGGTGTAGGATGAAAACTACTAGCCAAAAGAAGTGTATTTCTATCGGTCTCCTTTCTGTATAGTGTAGTGAATAGACTGCCAATGCCTTTCATGACCCACATGTCCAGAAAATGTACTTTCTCTAAACTGTGGTCTATTGTAAATTGCGATCATAGCTATTCAGCAATTTAAAAAAATCATCAAGTTCATCAACATTACCCTGGTATATACAGAAAATGTCATCAATGTAATGGTACCATTTTACAATCTTCTTCAAATGGGTGTTGATGTCAGGGTTGGAAACAAAAGTATACAGGTTTGTAGCCCTGGAACATGACTGCCATGATAATTATCATGACAGTCATGCAGTAACTTTGCCCTGTTTTTTGCAGTCGCTGCATTTACAAGATTTCCGTATATATAAACATTCAGATTTCAAATATAAAGTACTCACAAAGTGTCCCACGGGTGTTAGTTAGTAGCAGCGCGAGCGATTAGAATTGCTGCGTCCTGCGTTCTTTAATAAAAAGCATTTTTGTCCGAGCTCTCCGGCTACTTTTTTCAAACGGGGTTCGTTTGGGAAATCCACAGTTGCACACCGGGAGCGCACTCGCCTATTAGTCTGTATTGGCAGGGCGGTCAGCGTACCTATATCGAACACACCGAGTGCCACCCTCCTCCCGACCGATAGGGGCGCGTAGTTGAAAGCCAATGGCAAAATAACACCTTGGATAAAAATGCTTTTTATTAAACAACGTGGGATGCAGAAATTCTAATCGCTGGCGCTGCTACTAACTAACACCCGTGGGACACTTTGTGAGTACTTTATATTTGAAATGCGAATGTTTATATATTTTAATTATTTGTAAATGTAGAGTCTGCAAAAACCAGGGTGAAGTTGCGTCATGACTCTCGTATGAATACGAGAGTCATGTTTACAGGGCTAACAGGTTTGCATAATTAGGGGCGCAAATTGAGCCCATGCTCGTGCCTGAAACCTGGAGATAAAAATCATTGTCAAATTTAAAGTAGTTGTATTTCATGACAAGGCGTGCCAACTCAATGATAAACTCATTGGGGGGGTTTGTCGAGTCGTCTCGATGCAACAGAAAAAGCTTTAAGGCCGCCGTCATGTGAAATATTGGTATACAAACTTGTCACATCCAAAGTTACTAGTAAAGCATCTTCTGGGATATTTTGAATACTGGAAATCTTATTAATAAAGTCTGTGGAGTCTTTAATATACGATGGTAGGGATTGTGCAAAAGGCTTAATATGGGAATCAACAAAGGCAGGAGTCGGTCTGGGCCACAATAGGCCGACCTGGAGGGTTTTCTAAGGATTTATGTATCTTGGGTAGGGTATAGAAAACAGGTTGGATTGGGTGCTGGTTATGTAGAAAATCTAATTCCGGTTTGGAGATCCAACCTTTCAATTTAGCCAATTTAAAACAATACTGAAATGAGTTAGTTGGGTCAGATTTCAATTTCGTATAGACTTTGTCATTAGGCAGTTGGGAGAGAATTTCTGCTTTATATTTGGCAGCATCTTGGATGCAAATAGCCCCTCCCTTGTCGGCAGGTTTAATAACCAAGTCTTTAGAGTCCATAAGTTCCTTTAAAGCCGTTTTCTCTGCAGTTGATTATTAGGATATGTTGATTACCGTTTCTGACTGCGCGTCCACGGACACTTCCCAGTGTTCCCGGTGTTGGCGTCACCTCTTCCCCCTCCTGCATTTCTTTTTCGGCCGTTGAACCTCCTGCGTTGTCCTAAAAAAGGCTGTTCGCTGGAGGGTTGGCTGGAATTGTTGTAGAGGGTGAAGTCGCTGTCAGACTGCACAGTCTCTCTCTGCTGGTGGTGAGATGAGGTTGAGCTGTGCTGCTGCTGTGCGCTCTGCTGGTTGGTGCGTAAAGTTGGTGCTGGTTGTTGGGAGCTGGTAGCGATGGGCTCATTTGGTTGGCTGGCTTCTTCCTCAATCTTGATGTCCCAGTCGTAGACTTGATTTGTCATGTACACCTGTCAGGGGGGCAGTTTTCCTGGCAGATAGTACTTCTGAAACTCTACACCAAAAACGAACAACATCTGCACACTCCCACACCATGTGCATTTATTGTACAGTACATCCCCAGTTCAACCTATGCAACAATAACAAACTGGGGATGTACTGTACAATAAATGCCCATGGTGTGGGAGTGTGCAGATGTTGTTCGTTTTTGGTGTAGAGTTTCAGAAGTACTATCTGCCAGGAAAACTCCCCCCTGACAGGTGTACATGACAAATCAAGTCTACGACTGGGACATCAAGATTGAGGAAGAAGCCAGCCAACCAAATGAGCCCATCGCTACCAGCTCCCAACAACCAGCACCAACTTTACGCACCAACCAGCAGAGCGCACAGCAGCAGCACAGCTCAACCTCATCTCACCACCAGCAGAGAGAGCCTGTGCAGTCTCAGTCTGACAGCGACTTCACCCTCGACAGCGATTCCAGCCAACCCTCCAGCGAACAGCCTTTTTTAGGACAACGCAGGAGGTTCAACGGCCGAAAAAGAAATGCAGGAGGGGGAAGAGGTGACGCCAACACCGGGAACGCTGGGAAGTGTCCATGGACGCGCAGTCAGAAACGGTAATCAACATATCCTAATAATCAACTGCAGAGAAAACGGCTTTAAAGGAACTTATGGACTTGGTTATTAAACCTGCCGACAAGGGAGGGGCTATTTGCATCCAAGATGCTGCCAAATATAAAGCAGAAATTCAATACATCAAAAACAATCATAATAATAATAATAAATAAAGCAAGACAGGTACTTAACAATTGGAAAAAGAAAATTAAAAGAAAAGAAAATAACAGTCATCAGAGATGTTGGCATGATTTAAGTTTTTCTAATGCTTTGGATAAGATGTCAAGTGTGTTTTCTTGTGCCCCATTGGATGGAGCTATAGAGAGTTCCAGAGAGATCATTAATGAGATGATCCTTTTTGATTGATTGATTGAAATATTTATTAACAGTTTGTAGAATTTACAGTACATTTTAAGCACAAACTCAATACAAAGACTGTCAACTGTGAGTGGACGACCCAATTAAGCATTACACTTGTTTACAACAGGGTCCACATTGTTCAATTCATCAAAACATTTAAAGACATTCAAACATTTAGAGACATACAAATAGACATTTCTATGTAGCTAAAGAACAGAACAGGAATTCATCATATGGGAAGCAAAAAAGGGAAAAGATACAATATACAGTGAGGGAAAATGGGGTGGGGGGATTCAGATTTTACAGAGGCCAGTTTCGAATTGCAGCCATCCGTAGGTGCCCTTTGAGAGCGGTTTTGAAGGAGTCAAGGGATTCACATGTCTTAATGACTGTTGGTAGGGCGTTCCACATTTTGGTGGCATAGGAGCGAAAATAATTTAGTCCCTTGTTTGTGCCGAATCTGGGTTGTACATGGTTTGTTGCACTCCCTCTGGTGTTGTGGGTGTGGACTTGGTTTACATTAAGGAAGTATTTAGACAGGTACATGGGTATCTTGGTGGTGTATCGAATCTTGTGGACCAGACCCATTGCAAGATGCTGTACTCTGTCGACGACCCTAAGCCATCCCAGCCTGTCAAAGTGGGCAGGGGTGAGATTGTGAGACCTCAAGTTTATGGGGAGGTTTCCATCTTAGGACGAGCAGTTTTTTTGCAGCTGTCAGCCCTAAGAGTAGGAGTCTTCTACGTGGCATTGTTAATGTCAACCCAATCGCTGAATCATCATTCAACTAGAAAATATTAGGCTAGAGGAAATTCTAGTTCCCATTACCTCAGATAGTACTTATTTTGTAACTCATTTTTCACCCCTGTGTCAATTATCTAATGTGATCCTGGGCTCTACACACCCTCCGCCAACCTAGTCCCCATATATGGGGGACATGGGGAGAGCAACAGACTTGAACTCATGCTTCCTTCATGCCTGAGTGTCCCAAGTTACTCCTTTACACCTGTCAGGGGGGAGTTCTCCTGGCAGATAGTACTTCTGAAACTGGTGTGGACACTCCCACACCATGTGCATGTATTGTACAGTACATCTCCAGTTTGTTAAAATATTAGGCTAGAGGGGAATTCTAGTTCCTATTACCTCAGATAGTACTTCTGAAATTCTAGACCAAAAACGTCTGGACACTCCCACACCATGTGCATGTATTGTACAGTACATCCCCAGTTTGTTATTGTTGCATAGGTTGAATAGTGAAACAGATAAAAAATTACAATACATCAAAAACAATCATAATAATAAATGAAGCAAGACAGGTACTTTACCATTGGAAAATTTTAATTAAAAGAAAAGAAAATAAGTCATCAGAGATGTTGGCATGATTTAAGTTTTTCTAATGCTGTGGATAAGATGTCAAGTGTGTTTTCTTGTGCCCCATTGGATGGAGCTATAGAGTTCCAGAGAGATCATGTCCATTAACAGTTTGACTGCCGCTAATTGTTTAATCCGGGGTACGATGCGTGCTTTTTACGACATTCCCACCTTTTGTTTTTAAAATATTTTTTATCCCACGATTTTGTAACCCATTTTTCACCCCTGTGTCAATTATCTAGTGTGATCCTGGGCTCTACACACCCTCCGCCAACCTAGTCCCCATATATGGGGGACATGGGGAGAGCAATGGACTTGAACTCATGCTTCCTTCATGCCTGAGTGTCCCAAGTTACTCCTTTACACCTGTCAGGGGGAAGCTTTCCTGGCAGATAGTACTTCTGAAACTGGTGTGGACACTCCCACACCATGTGCATGTATTGTACAGTACGTCCCCAGTTTGTTAAAATATTAGGCTAGAGGAGAATTCTAGTTCCCATTACCTCAGATAGTACTTCTGAAAGTCTAGACCAAAAACCATTGATATCTGGACACTCCCACACCATGTGCATGTATTGTACAGTACGTCCCCAGTTTGTTATTGTTGCATAGGTTGAACAGTGAAACAGATAAAAAACTAGAAAATTCGCAATTTAAAAAAATTGCAGAGTGTGGTTGCCGCAGTGGCTTACATATGCCCCTCCCACTAGTATTGCCAGCCAATTACAATTTCAAGTCACGCCTTAGATCATGCGTAAGTCATTCGGAGGGGCTTTAACCCCCGAAATTCATGTTTTTGCGACAAACGGTTACATTTCTCGCATTTGCGGCGCCCCCTATGGATGAAAATGGAATTGCTTTTAGAACTTGGTCGATTGAACCACCCCGGACATGTGATTCAAATTTGGGATGGATTGGACATTCCGTTCGTGATTTATGGCATTTTTGTGATATAGGCCCCTCCTACTAACTTCGGAAGACGATTACGGCCGAACGATACGCACTACCAAAATTCTGCAGTTGGTGATTTAATCGGATATGTCCAGAGATCATGTGTGCCGATTTCTGTGAGATTTGGACAAAATCTGTAGGAGGAAAAGCAAAAAGTGTGTTTTGGACAAAATTCAAAATGGCGGAAAATCCATCATGGCGGAAATGGGCGTGGCCTATATGGGGAGATGCGTCATGACCCAAGGAATCCAGGGGAAAAAATATTTTGATTTTACGACCTACGGTTCAAGAGTTATAAGCCAAAAGGTAAAGTGGGCTGTTATAGCGCCACCATGAGGCCGACCTATAAAATTATAATTTTAATTAATTTTAGTCATAATTAAGAAATATCCCTAAAAGTTTTGTAACTATAGTGATTACAGTCTCCGAGGAAAAAATACTTGAATGTGATTTTTTGCCTTTTCCCATTCATGTCAATGGGGAAATTTAATTCACTAATAAATTCATATCAATTAAACTATACAACATTTCTCTTAACAAAATACAAGCACACGATTCCCGATTTTTCCGGTCAATTTGACATATGGCTCAAGTGCGTACAGCGTACAGTGTGGGAGGTATAAAGCGACAAAAAAAAGACTACTGTGAAATAATAAAAAGAATAATAAAGTGTTACAATTACTAGAGTCTGGTTGCCCCTTTTGGGGCAACCACACTAATTACAATACATCAAAAACAATCATAATAAATAAAGCAAGACAGGTACTTTACCATTGGAAAAATAAAATTAAAAGAAAAGAATAACAGTCATCAGAGATGTTGGCATGATTTAAGTTTTTCTAATGCTGTGGATAAGATGTCAAGTGTGTTTTCTTGTGCCCCATTGGATGGAGCTATAGAGAGTTCCAGAGAGATCATTAATGAGATGATCCTTTTTGATTGATTGATTGAAATATTTATTAACAGTTTGTAGAATTTACAGTACATTTTAAGCACAAACTCAATACAAAGACCGTCAACTGTGAGTGGACGACCCAATTAAGCATTACACTTGTTTACAACAGGGTCCACATTGTTCAATTCATCAAAACATTTAAAGACATACAAACATTTAGAGACATACAAATAGACATTTCTATGTAGCTAAAGAACAGAACAGGAATTCATCATATGGGAAGCAAAAAAGGGAAAAGATACAATATACAGTGAGGGAAAATGGGGTGGGGGGGATTCAGATTTTACAGAGGCCAGTTTCGAATTGCAGCCATCCGTAGGTGCCCTTTGAGAGCGGTTTTGAAGGAGTCAAGGGATTCACACGTCTTAATGACTGTTGGTAGGGCGTTCCACATTTTGGTGGCATAGGAGCGAAAATAATTTAGTCCCTTGTTTGTGCCGAATCTGGGTTGTACATGGTTTGTTGCACTCCCTCTGGTGTTGTGGGTGTGGACTTGGTTTACATTAAGGAAGTATTTAGACAGGTACATGGGTATCTTGGTGGTGTATCGAATCTTGTGGACCAGACCCATTGCAAGATGCTGTACTCTGTCGACGACCCTAAGCCATCCCAACCTGTCAAAGTGGGCAGGGGTGAGATTGTGAGACCTCAAGTTTATGGGGAGGTTTCCATCTTAGGACGAGCAGTTTTTTTGCAGCTGTCAGCCCTAAGAGTAGGAGTCTTCTACGTGGCATTGTTAATGTCAACCCAATCGCTGAATCATCATTCAACTAGAAAATATTAGGCTAGAGGAAATTCTAGTTCCCATTACCTCAGATAGTACTTATTTTGTAACTCATTTTTCACCCCTGTGTCAATTATCTAATGTGATCCTGGGCTCTACACACCCTCCGCCAACCTAGTCCCCATATATGGGGGACATGGGGAGAGCAACGGACTTGAACTCATGCTTCCTTCATGCCTGAGTGTCCCAAGTTACTCCTTTACACCTGTCAGGGGGGAGTTCTCCTGGCAGATAGTACTTCTGAAACTGGTGTGGACACTCCCACACCATGTGCATGTATTGTACAGTACATCTCCAGTTTGTTAAAATATTAGGCTAGAGGGGAATTCTAGTTCCTATTACCTCAGATAGTACTTCTGAAATTCTAGACCAAAAACGTCTGGACACTCCCACACCATGTGCATGTATTGTACAGTACATCCCCAGTTTGTTATTGTTGCATAGGTTGAATAGTGAAACAGATAAAAAATTACAATACATCAAAAACAATCATAATAATAAATGAAGCAAGACAGGTACTTTACCATTGGAAAATTTTAATTAAAAAAAAAAGAAAATAACAGTCATCAGAGATGTTGGCATGATTTAAGTTTTTCTAATGCTGTGGATAAGATGTCAAGTGTGTTTTCTTGTGCCCCATTGGATGGAGCTATAGAGAGTTCCAGAGAGATCATGTCCATTAACAGTTTGACTGCCGCTAATTGTTTAATCCGGGGTTGCGTGCTTTTTACGACATTCCCAACTTTTGATTTTAAAATATGTTTTATCCCACGATTTTGTAACCCATTTTTCACCCCTGTGTCAATTATCTAGTGTGATCCTGGGCTCTACACACCCTCCGCCAACCTAGTCCCCATATATGGGGGACATGGGGAGAGCAATGGACTTGAACTCATGCTTCCTTCATGCCTGAGTGTCCCAAGTTACTCCCTTACACCTGTCAGGGGGGTGTTTTCCTGGCAGATAGTACTTCTGAAACTGGTGTGGACACTCCCACACCATGTGCATGTATTGTACAGTACGTCCCCAGTTTGTTAAAATATTAGGCTAGAGGAGAATTCTAGTTCCCATTACCTCAGATAGTACTTCTGAAAGTCTAGACCAAAAACCATTGATATCTGGACACTCCCACACCATGTGCATGTATTGTACAGTACGTCCCCAGTTTGTTAAAATATTAGGCTAGAGGAGAATTCTAGTTCCCATTACCTCAGATAGTAGTTCTGAAAGTCTAGACCAAAAACCATTGATATCTGGACACTCCCACACCATGTGCATGTATTGTACAGTACGTCCCCAGTTTGTTATTGTTGCATAGGTTGAACAGTGAAACAGATAAAAAATTACAATACATCAAAAACAATCATAATAAATAAAGCAAGACAGGTACTTTACCATTGGAAAAATAAAATTAAAAGAAAAGAAAATAACAGTCATCAGAGATGTTGGCATGATTTAAGTTTTTCTAATGCTTTGGATAAGATGTCAAGTGTGTTTTCTTGTGCCCCATTGGATGGAGCTATAGAGAGTTCCAGAGAGATCATGTCATTAATGAGAGGATCCATTGTGAGACCTCAAGTTTATGGGGAGATTTCCATTTTAGGATGAGCAGTTTTTTTGCAGCTGTCAGCCCTAAGAGTAAGAGTATTCTTGTCAACCCAATCGCTGAATTTTCAATTTCATTCAACTAGAAAATATTAGGCTAGAGGGAAATTCTAGTTCCCATTACCTGAGATAGTACTTCTTCTTTTTTTATATAATTTCTATCCCATGATTTTGTAACCCATTTTTCACCCCTGTGTCAATTATCTAATGTGATCCTGGGCTCTACACACCCTCCGCCAACCTAGTCCCCATATATGGGGGACATGTCACATGGGGAGAGCAACGGACTTGAACTCATGCTTCCGTCATGCCCGAGTGTCCCAAGTTACACCTGTCAGGGGGGAGTTTTCCTGGCAGATAGTACTTCTGAAACTCTAGACCAAAAACGAATAACATCTGTCTGGACACTCCCACACCATGTGCATGTATTGTACAGTACATCCCCATGTATTGTACAGTACATCTCCAGTTTGTTATTGTTGCATAGGTTGAACAGTGAAACAGATGAATACATCAAAAACAATCATAATAATAATAAATAAAGCAAGACAGGTACTTTACCATTGGAAAAAGAAAATTAAAAGAAAAGAAAATAACAGTCATCAGATGTTGGCATGATTTAAGTTTTTCTAATGCTGTGGATAGGATGTCAAGTGTGTTTTCTTGTGCCCCATTGGATGGAGCTATAGAGAGTTCCAGAGAGATCATGTCCATTAATGAGAGGAACCATTGTGAGTTTATGGGGAGGTTTCCATCTTAGGACGAGCAGTTTTTTTTGCAGCTGTCAGCCCTAAGAGTAGGAGTCTTCTACGTGGCATTGTCAATGTCAACCCAATCCCTGAATCATCATTCAACTAGAAAATATTAGGCTAGAGGGGAATTCTAGTTCCCAAACTTCCCATTACTTCAGGTAACTTTTTTTAAATTTTTATCCCACGATTTTGTAACCCATTTTTCACCTGTGTCAATTGGCTCTACACACCCTCCGCCAACCTAGTCCCCATATATGGGGGACATGGGGAGAGCAACGGACTTGAACTCATGCTTCCTTCATGCCTGAGTGTCCCAAGTTACTCCTTTACACCTGTCAGGGGGGAGTTTTCCTGGCAGATAGTACTTTTGAAACACTAGATAGCAGATCGTACTTCTGAAATTCATGGTGTGGACACTCCCACACCATGTGCATGTATTGTACAGTACATCCACAGTTTGTTAAAATATTAGGCTAGAGGGGGATTCTAGTTCCCATTACCTCAGATAGTACTTCTGAAATTCTAGACCAAAAACGATTGATATCTGGACACTCCCACACCATGTGCATGTATTGTACAGTATGTACAGTCTGTTATTGTTGCATAGGGTGCAACAATGAACTTGATCTTAATTGTGGTAACTAAAGCACTTGCACAAAACACACTCTTCCCCCAGCGGTTCTTGTATTTCTTTTACTGAGGATATTAGGAATATGCTTAGGGTTAGGCATTGTTTTACTGAGGATAATGTTAGGAATTATTTTAGGGTTATATATTATTTTACTACGGTTAAGGTTAGGTTTATAGGCTTTTTATTTGGTGGCGACCGTTCCAAAGTCTCCGGATTTGACCCCGGGGGAGCTTGCTATGGGGTTTGCTGATGCGTTCTTGTATTGAATTGTCATGGATCTCTTATTTTTATCTACCCCTTCCTCCTTCAAGGAAAAGAGCCAGAGAAGAAGAAATAAAGACAGCAGAGAATGCAAAACGAGAGCGGGAGTGGCAGAAAAACTTTGAGGTGTGTTCCAGTTAAAGTGAATGCCTAACCAAACTATTAGAACGCACAATGAACTTGTCCGTCTATAATTTATCCATCGTTGCCTTGTTTATCAGGAAACGAGAGACGGGCGAGTGGACAGCTGGAGAACCTTCCAGGCCAAAGGAAAGAAAAAGGAGAAGAAAAACAGGTCATTTCTCAAGCCTCCAAAAGTTAAAATGGAGCAGCGAGAATGAGCGAGGCTCTGATTTTCTGCAAGGTTCTAATGTGACATTTGGAACCTCGCTCCCCATCGTCAGTCAGGGTTCCACCTTAGTAGTTTTTACGTCATCCTGGTTCTTTTTCCCAAGACCCACTACCCCTGAGATAACTGTAGTTTTGTGCTTTGGTTTTTTGTTTCTCCCTAATGTACATATTTGTTATCCGAAATGTTTGAGAGCATGATTATGATAGCAACTCTGCTCTCCTGATGAAGAAAAAAAAAGTTCTCTTCCAGTTATGTAACAGAGAGTAAGAGTATCACAGTTTTTGCTTTCTTTTTTTTACTCGGTAATAAAGCTTGTTCATAACAAGCATATTTTGCTGTGGTCTACCATATGATCTTGTAATTGCGTGACTAAACACGTACACTATTTAAGGGCAAAGTGGAGATATGACAATTATATACATTTTACATTAAATGGAGAACAAAACTGAAATTGAAAGGATGCAAACAAGAAAAAAAGATTAATTCAGTTTTCAGTTTCTCAAATGCAGTTTTTGTTTTTATTGTTTATTTATATATATATCACAGCCTGTGTGACAGACAAGACAGTGTTGTCTGCACTGACCTTATCGGATTTCATTGATATACGGTAGGACAAGTATTGTCTTGCATCCTTTAGGTTTTGGTAAGCGTTTCTATTATAATTAAAAAATGTATGTAATATTAGATTAATATTGTTCAGCCAAGGACATATAAGGACCTGATTCATTACAGTAAATGTTTTAATCCCCGCTTCTTCCTGCCGGCGTGTCGAAGCCAAGGTGGTGGGTTGAAGTGTCAATGAGCAAGAACTGCACCATGCTCCTGATGGCCAGGTTGGTGCCTTGCATGGTTTCCTTCACCGTGTGTGAATGGAGGCAAACCAGGGACGTGCACACATAGACATCAAAGGGGGCTTCAGCCCCTGCCCTTTTACCCTTCTGTAAAACAAGTTCCCTTTCCAGACCACGAATGCAGCATTTACTATGGTGAAAGAAATGCAAATGCCACTCCTTTCCATGCCATGCTGGGAGGCAGCATTCATGAGAATCGCTTTTTCCCCTGAAGTCTCCTGGACTTGAACGCAGCATTTTGCATTGAACAAATTTGTTTAGAAATCCATGTCGTTACACCGCATCTCCACTAGCCAAAGAGCACTCGGTTGTGCACCGAAAATAGCTGATCTACAAGCTCACGTTCAGCTCAGCTCACTCTCGTGAGCTTGTAGCAGATTTTTGTAGCAGATCTAGTGCCCTCTTACGGGATGCCCTCTTACGGGATTTCAGCCCCTGCCTCTAACACTGCACGTCCCTGATGCAGACAATACTTTCCTCAATTATTTAAAATTGTCTCCAAGCAAACACAATAGGTACAATATAACATATCTTACCAATAGTTTCATAAACCTGAGTATTGCTTGTAGATAGATCTCTACAATTTTAATTAAATAGTAATAAGGATAACAGGTGTGTGATAAAGTGGTGCTGCATGGTGGTTATCTGTAGCTGCCCACTTTAACTGCTTTAGTAAATCTGACACTCCTTCCAATCCACCATGGCATTCACTCATCTCGCCGTCAGTTTATTAGTCTCAGGAGAACACAGAAGGCCAGGTTAAAACCACTGATGTATGGATGAACATTTCCACCAGCAGGCGTCAGTGTTGTGCCTTGGAAAAATAATGTTTTAAAAGCCAGAAGCAGATAAATGTTTTTTTTTTCTTTTTTTGTTATTTTTTTCAATTAAGAGTTAAATAACTTTATTCTGATATTTGTTTGTTCAGTAACAGGATTCCCTGTCTCTCCAGCACTCCCCCCCCCCCCCCCCCCGCCAATCAGAAGAGAGAACTGAGCATACCCATGGAAGTCCCTTGGTGGAATTGGAAGTGATGAAACATAGGAGTCACCAGACAAAATGTGGGACTGGCTGGGACAAACTGATAAATGGGTAGCCTACTCTCTCCTGATTGGCTGAAATTGTCAACCAAGTGAAAACTGAAAATTAATTTTCTGTTTAGAGCTTGGGGTGGGACATGGAAACTCGAGAGATCCCTGTTATTGAACAAGTGAAGCATTGTGAGCTTATAGATTGGGTATTTCGTCAAAGTAGTGCCCCCAAAAAATGTTGCAAGTAGCAACTAGTTGAGCTTGAGTTGCAAATCATTGGTGTGGAGTCGACCTATAATTTACAGTCTGATGTGGCCTTTTCACAATACATGTGACATGGTTGTGTGTGTGAGTGAGAGAGAGCATGAGTGACACGAGGAATGCAGGGAAGTCCTCAGTCACAGTGGCACACCCCAGGATGCTACTCTGTTGACCTGGCTCCTGGTCAAGTTCATCATGCATATAGAGTAGGAGAGATTATTGTACACAAAGTCAAGCTTGGACATAACTCTAGCAGTCCCTATGGTGAAGGTTACTATTGTACATTACTAGAGGTTCACCCGCCTTTGGCGCGCTCACATCTAGCTTTACAAATATATATATAATAATGAAATTCCCGTCATGCAAGTCTGTAAGCCAGCATGCCTTGCACTGCGTCGACGTGCCTGTCGCGTGTTCAACCGTAGCCCAAAACACAGGAGTCTAGTTTCTGGTCTGTTTTAAGAGGCTGTTTTGTCGGAAACTAGGCCATGGAGAAGGACGTCTGGAACACTGGTGGAGCTGTTGCCCCCGACCCGACTACGGATAAGCGGTTGAAGATGGATGGATGGAGGTTACAATATTAATGCCAGGTCAATGACTTGGCCACTCGATTGTGAACACAGGCAGATTTCCTCAAATGTTTGCCTGTGTGATGGGAGACTGTTGGGTGAGCGCTGGCATTTTGGCAAGGGGGATCAAAACAGTTGGAATGTCATAACAGGTCAGCTCCATATATGGAGATCTAAGGGTGGCAGCGGGGGAAGTGTCTTGAGTGTACAGTTTGATGAGGTCAGATCAACATTTGGAATGTTAGAACAGGTCAGCTCCATATATGGAGATCTAAGGGTGGCAGAGGGGGCAGGGACTCAGGTGACCCAGCCGGGGTGATCAAGTCCCGACTTACATCCCAGTAGCTACCTTTGATCAGTCCCATTCGGGAAAGACCAGGGCAACACAATCCGTTGCTCCGGAGCGAGTCTTCCGGGACTGGGAGGTAGATAAATCTGGCGCATGGAAGGACTAGGCTCTGTGGGTTGACTCCTGTCCGGACCCCTCACCAGGTCCACTCCTGCTCTCACCAGGACCTGTGCGTCGCACCAGACATTTCATTCAGGAATGGTGGATTCTTGAGCTGCAGTGGTTCTGCAGGCTCCACCTGGGCAACGGTGGTGCTGCAGGCTCCGCTTGCGGCTTGAATTGTCCTCCTAAATGCCTCACCGTGGGTTTGTTGGGCTTCCTCCTCATGGAAGACACAGGCTGGGGTGCCAACCCATACTGCTCTCGGGTGCCATCTACAGTCCGGCTGTCACCCATCTTCTCTCCGGTGGTCAGAACAGGTCAGCTCCATATATGGAGATCTAAGGGTTTGAGGTCAGATGTAGAGTTGTTGGCCGGCTCCATAGATAGATATGATAGATAGAGTTTTTATTAAAATATGCAGATCTAGGGGATAATCCAGTCTTCTCCATGTATGACTATCCAGGGTTTGATGAGGTCAGCGTCACGAGGCATGATGGACTGATGGCCATATATGGTAGCGTGACGTGTCACGAGGCGTGATGGACTGACATACTGTACATGGTGTGTGACCGACTGACGGATCGACGGATTTGCAGGTTTTCATAGTAATCTGTGACCTACAGTCGCAGCATGTGTCAAAACAACAAATCTTTCAACCTTTTGTTCCAGGGCAAATGATATTTGAGTATCACTCAAATTACCCTATCCCAGAATTATGTTGGATGAAAGATATCTTTACTTGCGGATGTGTGTGTTTTGTACATATATGCAAACTTGAACCGGCTCCCAGACACATGCACGGACACTGTCACACACATATACATACACCCGGGCCGTGACCCAGGCTAGCGGTATCCAATGGATTTCCGTTTTTCAGGCTAAGGACCTCTAAGGACCTCATCTTTCTCTCTTAAGGAGAGAAAGATGAGTAGGGAGCCCCACCTCATTGTATAAATTTATGTTTCAGATTAAACTATGTATATATTTTTTTATATGTAGCCTACTTAAACCCTCCATATTTAGTAACCTTTGGCTCTGTACTTGGTCTGCTCTCTACACCAAACCTCTTTGCTAAAGATATGTGATAAGTATAAGCTTACAGATCTGCTATTTTATAGGGAATAGGGATGCTAGTGTTCAAGTCAATCAAGTGGTAATAATAATAATTAAAAAAATAAATCCTATCACACAAAGATGTGGCGGACCCCCTGTAGTAACTCTGAGGACCCCCTGTTGAAGGCCCCTGCCCTAGTGTTCATCCTTTGCGTCAACAGCAGTAAAGCTATGAGAGCAGGCATGGGCTTCTATGTGGTGTGACCCCTTGTACGGCTCAATTAGGTCACTTTCAGTCTCTTGACTCTGCAGTCATGTGGGGTCACATGGGTGACTGAAGGGTGGTCATATGATGGCAAACATTGAAAAACACATACACCAGATGCATGCACAAACACATGTACTGTACACAAT
Source organism: Protomyctophum parallelum (assembly GCF_964188405.1). NCBI lineage: Eukaryota > Metazoa > Chordata > Actinopteri > Myctophiformes > Myctophidae > Protomyctophum > Protomyctophum parallelum. Next base: position 30,739,395 of record NC_139697.1, on the reverse strand, counting down.
TTCTCTCTCTCTCTCTCTCACGCATACACTAACACATACATATAAATTAAAGAAGATATTTCTGAATAGCATTGACTTTTACTCTTTTTGTCTCATTGGATTTATTTATATGTACAGTAACAGTGTATGTATATGCATTATACTGTATTATTCTATCAGTTAATTGTATATCGTTTTAAAAATATCAATGAAAGAATAGCTTTGATTGTTTATGTTTGCAAAAACAGCATCAGCATCATGAGTCATCATTTCTCACAATGACTCTGTTATGATTGGTCGGTCCAGATGGCCCAGAGTTAAAAGTTGGTGTTGGGTGCCGCTAGGTCCTTAAGACCACAGCATTCCACAGCCAATCAAGCGATGTGAGGCTCTATGACATCATAGCTTGTGGAATGATTTGACAAAAGGATTGTGTGTGTGTAAAGTGACCTCGGTAATGGGGAAGTACCGGATGAATAGGCCTAAACTGTCTTTGTGAGAATAACGATCATTAATCAAACATTTAATACGTTTCATCTGAATTAGTGTGTGTGTGTGTGTGTGTGTGTGCCTGCGTGCGCAAGCGTGTAAAAGCTGGCATATGAACTTGCATTCTTCTTTCTTACTGACCAAAGATCATGGTACTTTCCATTCACCTCAGAACCCATCACTGTGGTTTGGTTGAGCATGCATACAATTACATGATTGCCTTACAGTAAAACAGCCTTACTCAATGTGATATATGAGCGAATGCACACAACAGTTGAGGTTGCTTAACCCACATATACTTGCTCAATTCTCAGTAACATAATTGCTTAACTCTTTCTGTCTCCTTAGCTAGCAGATGCGCATGCACATACACACACACACACACACACACGCACACGCACGCACACACACACACACACACACACACACACACACGCATAAATATACACACATTTTAGAACACACTGGGGCCCAGCAGCCCTACTGCTTGCTCAGCACAGAGTGTACAGTATAAACCCAGAGAAGAACTTCAGAAGAGTTCTTGTCTTGCCCGCTATCTGAAAACCTGGAAAAACCATCAACGCCTGTGAACCGTAGAAGTACTCTCCTCAGGAAGTGCACCAGAGACCCCCAAGGACTGTATTTCACAGTTGGAGACTGTGTGACTGAAGCTATTAAGTGAGCTTGAAGCACTGTTGAACGCATATGAGCTTTGAGGGCAGGATTTCAAAATCTGTTGAAATGTTTGTTTTTGCTCTTGTAAGTGGATGTCTGTTTTTTACCCAGTCAGGCTGAAAAGTGGGATTGACAAAGAGCAACTTGAAGCCTCCTAACAGCTAGAAGTGAAAGCCACTTTACACTTTGTGCCTGGTGCAAAGCCAAGGAAGAAGTGAGGAGAAGGTGGGGGGAGGGTGATTGAGCTCAAGTAGGTGCAGCTGGGAAAGGAAACGGTGGGAATTATACTTCTCTCTGTACACTGAAATTATATAATTTTTTCTTCCCTTCACTCTTTTTCCTCACCACTCCCTGTTTTCCCCATGTTATTGCCAAGCGTCCCTTTGAATGGCGTTGATAAAATATGGATCGGATTATCCTCGGGACTTTTACAAGTTCTGTCTGAGCAAATGGAGAGTGATGAAGTCAGAGAGCACACAGAGGAAGAGGTATGCAGACGATGGAAGTGGAGAGATGAGGAGGAAAAGAGGCCTGCATGGAAAGAAGTCACGGATCCATGACAAGGGAATAGGAGGTGCAGGGTGGAGCCTGCATGTTTCTGGACTAGGGAGAATATCTTTGATTTCTCTAGAACATTTTGACACAGGGGAGAAGGAAAAAAAGGGAATCATGTGGATCTCAGGATCAACATTGGAACGGCGTGGCTGCAATGTGCATCCAGCTTGTGTCGTCAGGCATCTGATGTCAGCCGTCAAGTATGATAATATTATTACACATTTTATTTAGATTTCAGCCCAATCAAAGCCTGGTTGACTTGCATTATAAAATGTAAGTTCAACATTGCAAGTATAAAACTGCTGAAAACAATATTAGTGGAGGTATTTCATAAGACGTTTGGCACTGATTGGTCTAGTAGTTTGCATTTGCAAGATTAGCTCCAGTCACGCACACACAGAGAACCTCTTATAGATGGCCAGACTCCTGGCCAGACAGAGCCATGTCATGAAAACAAATAATTTGTAATAACAATAATTTAGTAATAACAATATGAAACGACTTTATTCAATGTTATTACGTTTTTTTAAACAAGAAATATTGCTGTGACATTGCTGGCGTAGCGCACAGAATAAATACAGCTTTGATGATGTAGCAAATAAGAACTGCAATATAACATGCAACTACAGAACAGACTTTCATTTACATTGAGGAATGCCTTGCTGGGAAGTGCACTGATTGGCAAGATTTAACCACAGTCTGGCTGGATGGCAGAAGGAGCATGAAAACAGAGAAGAAAACGTAAACAGGCTGGAAGCACCATAATGGAAGAAGGCCTACTACTATTTCCAAAAGTCTAGAACGACTTTCACTCTCTTTCATAGACTCTGGTGCACACAACATCCCCAGCACTCATTGTCTGAAAGGAAAAGAACAAAACAAAAAGGCCAAAATAAAAATCTTTGTAGAACCACATACAATTCATGTGCATGTCTCAAGTGGCATCTACTTTTTTTTTTTTTTTACTTAAAGCGTTTCTAAATTCCCTTTACACAACTGCAAATTCCCTAGATGTAAAAAGAAAAAGTCCTGTATAATCAACATAATTGCACACTAATTTGCATATAGTGTCATATAATCTGTCTTTGGTATGGGCGTGTCACATATTATATTGTGTTGTTATGTGATTTACTGTATACCCTGAAATCTTGAATAATCAAAACTGTGAGGGAAAAAAAACATAATTACCAATATCAGCTCTCCATCATTAGTCAATTCTCGAGTCCATGCTGTCTTAGGCCCCTCCCCTTTCTGTAGGGTCTGTTCACAGCTGATCTTGCTGTCTGTCTCCCATTTTGGAACGCTCTGCAGGGATGTACACAACACAGGAATAGAGATCAATGTCGAGCAATGTCAAGGTTGCCAGCTTGGCACCATGCACTAATGTGACTTTATGCACATTATTGGACTTTCCCTATGTAAATAATATCCCAAGTGGCACACTTTACTACTTATTTAGATGGAAATAAGCGAATTAGCACAACACCCCATAGCCCCATTCAATTCAATGCAATTCATTGAGGGCTTATTGTAGGGAAAATAGCCAATAAGGAGGTTTTGCACAAAAAAACACCTGGACCTCTTTGGTGGGGACGTAACAACTACAAAGAAAGGTAAGAAAGCCTTCTAGCATGGAATTCTCCTTTAAGTTTATTTCATGATGTTATTGATTTCTGTTAGGTGTCTGGACTTTTTTTTGTTTTCTTTTTCTGCTTCTGTGTAAAGTATGTCTAAGGTTTGTGTAAATTATGTCTAGTCATTTCTTATCATTTTGTTTAAAAACAATAAACATATTGTTTAAAAGATGCACTATTATGTCAATTGTGTACATTTACATTGAATACACACAGCTAAATCCTGATCTTAAGTTTAATTCTGAGAGTGTAAAAAAGGTCCTCTAAAAATTCTTAGAAGACCTTATTTCAAGATGATAGTGATACTATCCAGATCCTCACATCCATTGTTCTTGGATCATACAAAGTGGGTTTTAGCTGCAGCTCTTTGTACCTATCACTGCATGTTACTGTAGCTGTAGTCTGTTTTGTCCTTCAACACTCACTCAGCATCCAGAAATGAAAAACAGAGCTCTGTCTCATCACCAAGAACAGCGCTCACATTTCACACAAATGACTCCCATATGTGTCTTCTGTACAGACTTCTGGCTTAACAGGCGGTAGTGGTCTTCTTGGACAAATTTCTTTACCTGTATCTGCATGTTTGCATTGTTTCTGCATTGTTCAAAGAACGAGCAACCGTTTCATTGAACTATGTACACTGTGCAACTACTGCATTTCACAAATAAACTTGAAATGTGCATCTGCCAGGGTCACACATGACTGTAACAAGAACCATTTCAATCTCCTTTCAAACAAATTAACATATTTTATTCGCCCAGTCGTCTGTTTTATCTGCCTGTTTTAGTCATTTGATTTATTCTTTTATCATATTTGCATAATTATAGACAGACGACAGATCTCTGCCTACTCATACTGTATGTCACTCTGGGTAAATCTGAATTCAATTAATGGGCTTTGACGTCAGAGAAAATAAGTGGTAACAAACTACACCTTATACGCTACCACTGCTTGGAAAACCATCCCATATGAAGACCCTTAAGTCTTACTGTCTTTGCATTGGTTCTGTGATGCTGTTATTTCTTTCATCTCCATTCACTGAATTTAAACATATCAGTAGGTGGAGATCTGTAATTATCTGTGCACTTTTTTTTTAACTTAAGACAAAATAATGATTACAAATGTACTACATAAATAATTAATTGATTGATTGATTGATTGATTGATTGATTCATTGATTCATTGATTCATTGATTGACATGAGAGATGGTGCAGAGCATTTACAGTGCAGGGGCGTCCGTCCACTGTGTTCTCGTTGAAGGACTGTCCCACGGTGAAGGAGATGCAGGTGGTGCGGACACTGGTGGACGTCTGGATGGACAGGCTGTCGCCTTGCTGGGTGATGTCCACCGCTGGGCTGGAGGCCGCCGCCACGGCGATCTTCCTCAGGAAAACGTTTACACCTGTCCACGAGTGACCGTATACGTACATAAACAGGACAAGAAGACATCTATAATGAATGACCGCGCCTTCTCTTGTGGTCACTGATTTATGAGAGATGGAAAGGAAATCATGGTGGTAGACTCATGATTTCTCTCTCGTTCCTCCACCCAAGGAGGTAAAACACTGTTTTATGACCGCAGCTGGATGTCTGTGTGATGAATATGTGACCTGACCCTCAGCCACTTTATTATTCTGTTGGTTTCAACTGGTTTTAGTAAGAAAAATATCCACACATCTGATTCTGTTTCTTTCAAGCCGGTTCATATTTGCTTCTGGAATGGTATAACAAGCCGACAGCGCGCGCACACACACACACACACACACACACACACACACACACACACACACACACACACACACACACACACACACACACACACGCATGTGCACACACACACACACACACACACACACACACACACACAGAGACTCCCGGAGCGAGCTGGTGAGGCCCAAGGCAATGAGGGAATAGGACTTCAGTGCTAGCTGGCTGAGGGGGCCATTTGGAGGCTTAGTTCCGTTTACACTGGCTCTAATTACAAACGCATGAGGTCCTTGCCTCAGATGAACGGAAATCTAACATTCTTCCACAGGCTATTTGTCTTCACATTTTTAATGGATGCCACTGGCTGGCCCAGCTATGACCCCTCTCTCCAGGCACAAAAAGACTGGCTGCTGTCTGTCTCATAAAGGCATACCGAAACTCACTGTTATTATAACAACGTTTTTTTTTTTTTTTTATAAATCCTATAGGGATTCATTGTATGGGTTAATTTGGGTAGCCTAAATGTAACCTCCCAGAGACAAGTTTACACTGAGGATTTTACTTTGGGAGAATATCTTTTGAGCACACTATAAGCAAGATTATAGTGTGAGGGTAAAACTTGAGTTATGTCTCATCCCACACGCACACAGCACTCCAGGTAGACATTAAATGTGAACAAAAGCCCATGCAGTTCCTAAAACGATGGAAAATGTCCTCATTTAAGAACTGGGCTTTGGTTCAAGTATTGACCGGTTTGAATGAATGGTATAGTCTACTGACTGCTACTGCTATGCATGGCATGTTGTAGACTAGAGCTCTAATGTTGAATTTGCATGATGAACATGATGAACTGTAGCCTATACATTAACTTTGCATATAACAAATAACATTTTAGGCTACAGATTACGGGAATGTGGGAAAATGTTCAGGAATATTGGGCCAAATAGCCTACACTGAAAACAAAATAAACATCATATATATGACCCACATATTCTTGACAGAGTATTAAACTTTACATATTTGTTTAATTATTAATATCATTATTATTAATCATTTATCTTCTTCCAGCAATTGCAGTAGAGCCTATACATTTCGTGAGAACAGACATATAATATATTGGCATGCAATGCAATCGCTCTTTCGCTCACCTACCTAGTGCTTTCAAAAGTTCCTCAAAATTTTCCGAGGTTTTCATTTTCCACTTGCCGGAGAAATCTGTGATCTTTCTCTCCATTGTAGCCTATTTACACGCAGTTGAGAAAACGGAGGAAAAAAATCTGGAGTTATCTTTACTGACGAGTTTTTTTTTTTAATATCCTTGGTGGATGCTGGGTGTTTCGTTTACCCGACTCTAATGTGCGTGCGCCCTCCTTGCCTGCATGCGCGTTTTGACGAAGTCAGTTCGGTCATTGGCTTGGATTTTGGTCCAGCCTAATTTTTGGGCGGTGGCAGGAATTAGATCATAGGCTCATAGCTATTTTGTAAAATCTCCCAATCCCTAAAGTCAATCTACCTGTCAGCAATTATGTCACGCGTGAGTTTGATGTATAATGTTCAAACTCTGGTTTAGTAATAGTATAGCTTAGCTTTATAGGACTTAATTTATGCAAACTTGTGATTCTGTTTTCCAAACTTGAAGTCTAATGAGACTTTTGATGTCAATGAATTAAATAACCTATAAGTTAGCAGAAGATGTGTTGGTCCTATGCGGATCAATAAACAAGAATGTGGACTCCACTTGTGGAGGATTAACCTTTTCATTGAATAGTTCCATGTGGAAAAAATAAAAACCAAGTGAACCAACCATAATGATAGAGATGCTTAAGCCCCTGGCCTGTAGGATGTTTGGGGTCTGTCTGTGTTGTAAACGGTAACCAACACGTAAACTGATGTTTAATGGGGTTGGGTAGCCTACTTGGGTTGGCAAAACTGATATGCGCGCACACACACACACACACACACACACACACACACACACACACACACACACACACACACACACACACACACACACACACACACACAGTAGGGTGGCCACCTGCAAGACCTCAGAAAGGAGGACACTTTTGCGGGGCTCGCTCCCCCGACCCCCCCCCCCCCCCCCCCTCCCAGACCCCCCCCCCCCCCCCCCATATATTCATATTATTACTACTACTATTGCACCTGATTTTCACCACCATCATCTCCAGCATTATGTCCACAGAGAACATATATTTGCTAATTAAATTAACCTTTTTAAATTATAGGGTACCACAAAGGCCATTCATTTTAGAATACATTTATTTTATTTCATGTTTAGATATGTTTCATGTTTAATCTCTTTCTTGTGGGTTTTTTTATACAGTTTTATGGTCATCGGTGTGGGACATAGAATGATGCCAGTAGCCTATATGTTCACACAGCCTCCCTGTCTTTATGATGTCGAGTTCCTTGCTCCATTGCTCATTAAATGTAGTTTTTCATTTCGGCATATTTGGTTTGTTTGTCTCTGCATTAACTATACTAAAGTGATTGTGAGAGCACAACAAACAAACCGACCATCCCACTGGCAGTGTTGCCCAGTTTTGGAAGAGAACCAAGCAACCATGTCTATGAAAACAAGCCCAAAAGAAGCCTGACTAGGCTTAGTAGCCTATTATATAAAACAAGCCTAAAGTCGCTTATAATTAAGCGGACATGGCAACACTCTTAACGTCTCCACTAGCCTCTCTCTTTTTAAGACAGTGTGGCCGGCTCGCTGCGGAGGCGGAGCTGAGCAGCGCTGCGGAGATTTTAATACCCAGGCAGACGACGTAAATGACACAAGCACTGTATATCACAAAAAACCGGACAATTATGTGTCCGGCCAGAGGTTGAGGTGGGAGGAGGACAGGTGGGTCTAAAACCGGACTGTCCGGCGTGAAACCGGACGTCTGGCCACCCTAACACACACACAGACGCGCGCGCGCGCACAGCAGCCAAGAACATTTCACCAGGGCTGAATCAGAAGTGATACCTCTGGAAACATTATACCACATTCAACTGTCAAACAGTAGGCCTATGCGAGTCGGAGAAAGGAGATGGCATCCATGCAGAGTAATGGCATTCCTAGTTTAGAGTAGCCTAGACTTCCACTTCAAGCAGCAGAGTAACTAACTCAAGCCAATTAAGCTAATGTGTATTACGAGAAAATGCTCCAATAAAAGAACATTTGAATCTCAATTAGGCCCAGAACTCACCGCTGGCTGACCTCAGTTGGTGCCATTATCTGTATGAGATTAAGAGACACGGGGGATGACGGAAAGAGATGAGAGCAAACAAGAGGGAGACATGGCCCTGATAAGAAGATCCATGGACAACAAAAGTCTCTGTTTCTATGACAACAGGTAGAGTTTCATAAATCTGTTGGGTTATTATGCTCTCCCTGAGTGAGGGCTCAAGTTGTGCATGCATGGGAAAATAATCACTGAAGCAATCAGTGCAACGTCCATCTTTTGGTTTCCTGAGATTTGGGAGGGGGCTGAAACGGGTCATAGGAGCAGAAAAGATTAATTAAATACATTAGGCTATCTAAATTAACACATTTCATCTAAAACATAAAATGGACACACTCTGAGCTTGTATGGGCTATCGGCTATTCAAATAGCTAAAGTAGCGATGCCTAGCTATAAAATATGGCTTTTCCATTTCAGTGGTTTAATGAAGACATTAATTAAAAATGTAAATTGACAAGAGCACTCAGCAAATCAGCATGCACACCGGATCTGTTGTCTTTAGATAGTGTCTATAATAGACAGCGCGCTATCATTGGATAGACCTAATAAATTACAGACCTCAATAATTTGCATGATAAAAAGGAAAAGGAAAGAAAGTAAAGAACAACAGTTCATCTGACCATGTAGGGCAGAGAAGTGGTTTTAGTGGGACCAATGAGAAGGTTTCATTTTATACAATTAAATTCCCTTGACATAATATTGAGAGACAAATGTATCAATATCACCACTATGAATCTATTTATCATTCATAACGTTGTTCAGCATAATTTCACTGAGGTGATCACAAAATCAGTTGAAATGGGGGTCTAATGAAAGTCAATTTGAGGGGAAACGCGCCACCAAGTGTTGTGTTATTATACGACCATCTACCAGGCGGAATCTTTTCGTAATTTGCTGTAGCTTCGTTCTCACCCGAGCAATATTTGTAGCTACACCGGGTTTCAACAAACATGGCGAACCATCTTCGCTTCGTCGCTCGGACGGTGATGGTCCAAGAAGGCAACGTTGATGCAGCTTTCAAGGCTTTAACCAGGTCTCTTCATTTATATTTATTCCATTATTCAGGGTCTTGGTAACAAAGACAGTCAAAACAAGCGAGAAGCTTGGCATCTAACGTTAAATTACGTCTCAATGTCACGTCCCAGTCTCTGTATCTCTGTCTTAAAGGGCCAGTGCATTAATCAATTCGTAATATAATTTGACAAAACTTAGTGTCTCAAAGTGTCATTGATGACCCCTGGTTATCTACAGACTCAAACAGGATTTAAGAGGAGAATCATGAGAGTTATGGGACCGTGTTTATTATCATCACACTTTTTTGTTGTTTCACCAAATATGTTCTCTTGAATTGTATTTATTAATGTACATAGAAGAACCATTATCTATAGATCTATAGAAATATAGTATACTATTAATTCTGAATTCAAACTTATCCAAGTCTATGGACCAGAGCTACATTTAGGCATTGGATTGGTGTTTGGTTAATTCATTCATTAACACAATCAGCGCCGGGATTTCTTTCAAAATAACAGCTCGGGGTGTCTCGCACATATGGGTCCTTTTACTCTGTAAGCCCCCCCCCCCCCCCCCCTCCGTTCCGGACAAAAATGGGAGAAATATTTGTGCTTGCTTACTTTACTATCATTACGATAAAGTCGCTGAATAATCCCTCGCGTTCATATTTTGAACGGGAGGCATGTTGAAGTCAGAAATGAAGAGCTAAGTATATCCATCTGGTCAAAAACATGGAGAGCTCCTAGCCCCTTTCGGCACCCCCTCGGTTACCTTTTATGAATTTTGGACGGCAGTACCCTTAGGTCCCTCGCTGGTTATTCCACTCTCCAATAGGACGCAGCTTTACCTACTGTCTGTTCACGGAGACCCACGCAGTCGCTTGAGTGTTGGTGAGATGTTTCAAAGATGCATACAACAGCTTTAGGAGACAACGGAAACGTGTGCTTTTATTTATTTATTTTGCTTCGCTGAACTTCTCTCTCTTCAATGAATTCCTTGTTGACTTCCCATTGTACCGCCTCCCGCACCGAGACTTGCTAGCTGCACGTCCTAGTTACTGCCTCTAATTGGCCGACCGCGTACATGCAGGATGTTTATAATGCTGTCCCGCCTCGTGGGAGGCGGGACATGGGAAGTGAGGAAGAGAGAAACTAGTTCTGGGATTCTAGTTCCGCAGGCTTTTGAAAACTGTGCGTCAGCAACATTATGGATAATTTATTGTAGGTACGTGCGTGCGTCAAAAAACGAACCGGGGCAATTTTTGAGTCACCGAACCCAGCACAACGCAACGCAACGCGGGCAGTGGAGCCACCCTCCATTGATTAAAAGGGAACATTCCCGACGCTGACGGAGACGCGACGCTGACGCGCCCGGTGGAGCCCTGGCGTGAGGCTATCCACTACCACTACCTACTGGCGAAAAGTGGAACTGCAGCACTTTCATGGAGGTGGACGGACGTTCATGACGTCATGTGCGTCAGCCCGGACCTCAAATTTGAGGTTGTACACAAGCTGTACAACCTCAAATTTGAGGTCTGGGCTGCTCTTCCGCTCGCTCGAGCCATTGAGTTATAATGGTACTTCCGGCAGCCTTCCAGGTGCTTCAAAACGCCACTGACCAACTTCTATTGAAATGAATAGCTTGGGGGCGGGGCTGTAGCTCCGGTCCTCCCTCTATCCTTTTATATCTCTATGGCCAGCATGTATTGTGTGGTGAGTGGAGCCAAGTGCAGTGCAGTCTCAGTTAATAAACGCCCTCCCCAGATCCAAACCTTAACCAAAAGCAACCCATACGTACACACCATCTCTAAAGTCGACTCGAAACCATATGGTTGTTCACACAATGCATCATGGTATTGACTTTCGAACCTATGCATTCTAACTAAGGGCTACTGCTTTGTCACTTTCTCCAGAGATCTGTACCTCATTGTTGCTTCAACACTGGTCATTTCTTAGCTAAAGGAAACTAAGAACATAGTGATTAGTGAAATGTACATATTTTTATTGCTAATGTATCTGTTCAAAAACGATACATTTATTTTCATGTCAATCAAACTTCCTGACTGAGTCAGTTTAAATCTAAACACTAGGCAGAAATAAGCACTTGCCATTCCGCAGTACCTCGTAGAAGGTCAGGGAAGAGCTACTGTATAACAATTTGTTTTGATATTTCAGTTAAAACAGCATGCAAGAAAGTACAACCTTTTTCATGACTGGTTTATTTTTACATAAAAAAACACACACAGGCTGGCTAGGAAGAGAACATGTATGCTGCCTCTATCAATCAATGACACTTCAATGTCGGACAGTATTTTCAACTCTTGAATATTGATACATTTCCAGGGTCCTGGCCCACGATGGGGTCATCGATGCAGTGAAGCGTCGGCGTTATTACGAAAAGCCTTGCAGAGAGAGACAGCGGAAAAACTTTGAGAACTGCAAACGGATCTACCATGCTGACATGGCCAGAAAGATCTCATTTATCTCAAAGACACACAGACAAGATGCCTGGGTGGGTTGCTAATGAAATGAAGGAAATAAGATAATGATGGAGAACATTATCAATGGACCTGTCATTATAAGGCCGGCAAGATGGAACACCTAAACACCGTTGCACCATACATCAAAGTGAAGGCTGAAAAATGGGAATGAGCCAGGAGAAAAATTCTATATCTCAGACAGAATGAGATGGCGAATTTTGCAATGCATCATACTTTTTTTCCTGCTGGTTATTTCTTCCAGTAATGTTTGGTCATTGTTCTTGCATGGGTATTATTGTATGAACAATACTGGTATGTGTATTATATTTGGCTATATTTGGTTATATATAATATTGTTGGTGGTCATTGTCTCTCTCTACAACATGATTCTCAGATCCTGTAGAAAGAAAGTAAAAAAATAAACTAATTTCATTCATCTAAAAATAAATGCAAATTCTTTGTTTTCCATTTAGCAAGAAATGCCACCATTGCTTCTCAGTCCCACTGAGATAACAGTTGTCTGGTATTCTTTTCAGATATGGCAACTAAGTGCAATACAGAATTATAATGAAAATAATTATTTGTTATATTATATACAGTACCAATAAAGATTTACAAATACTTACCAGACACAGATATGGTGTAGCGAACAAGAACAAACAAAACTAGATTAAAATGTTAGGAAGGGACTAGTGGACAAGAGATCCAGTATATAAAGGTGGTTGCAATGCACACTGGACGCGTTTTTCGGAAAACCGATGGAGAAACGCAGCTAAAAATCCGAAAGACGTGCTCCGTGTGCTGGGACCTTAAGTCATTTTACAATTAGTTGCAGTACTTAGTTTAGACAGTTTTTGGTTTAGACTAGTCATTGGTTAGACCAGTCATTAGTCCTACAACTACAACCTATCTCAAACCCGCACACCTAAACCTAACCTTAACTTAACCCATGTCTAACCATTAACCAATGACTAGTCTAAACTAAGTATGCACCCCGTTGCGTGCTGAAAATAGCCGATCTACAAGCCCATAATGTGTCGAGCTGCGACACGTTGTGGGCTTGTAGATCAGCTATTTTCAGCAAGTGAAAAAAAACAGTAACTAATTACGACGGCATCAAGGCCCGTCCAAATACATTTTGGTTGACTAAATCAACTAGATTTAGTCGACTAAAATCTTATGATATTTAGTCGACTAAAACTAGACTAACACTAAAACATTTCAGATGACTAAAATGTGAATACAACTAAATGAAAACTAGTCAAAAGACTAAAATCTGCTGCCAAAAACAACAGTCACACACATCATATGAAGGTCGCCTTTGCACTTGGTGGTGTTTGAGATGCATAATTAAATTGGTCAGCGCAGCTTTTGGTCCATCTTGGTCCGTATCAACTAACTACGCATGGACTGTTAGGCCCTCCATGCCGGCGCCTAAATTTGTGCACTTGACCTCTCTTCCCCCATGCAGGGTAAGTCAAACATTAATGCAAGGCTAGCTGGCTTTTGTCTGCCAAACATCCATCATTTTAATCCTTGGGTGTCCGTGATGACAGGTAGGAGTAGATGGGGCAGTAGAGCAATACACTGACCTATATTTCAGGCTGCATGGAACTGAGCAGTGCAGGCATCAAATGTGAAATTGGATACTACTAAACTGGGCGTTCTGAAAACAAATAGATTTTAGGTTATTTTGTCAAAGAAAGGGCAACCTGAATGGCAGAGTGGTTAGGGCGTGTATTATGGGGCTCAAATGAGAGCGAGTCCAATATTTGATTCCTGGCCAGTCAGACCATTCATTTACTTCATTCTACTTATCTCTTTTAACTGTCTCTATCAAATAAAGGCTATTTTGTAAAAGCAGACATTATCTTAACCAGATTTTTACCTATTATGTTTAGTTTCTTTTTTGTTTTTGTCTTTAAATTAGCACTGCAATTAGCCTGAACTTACACCAGCAGTAACAGTGATTTCTATTTCTTATTCTTTAGCTGTAGCTGTAAATTATATTATATTGTTTTGGTTAAAACAATGTTTTTTTTTGTTAAAATGTGTGGATCAAAATCATATGCACATTCAAATTGTACGCACCTATTTTGTCAGAAATAAAAAAGGATGGAAAATAAATTACAATTCGGCGAACTTATGCAAAAGAAAAACTCAAAACCATGGCAACTAATAATTACAAAAAGAGGAGTATCTTAACAATCATATAGGCAGAATTAAAAAATGATAATCCCAACAAGCTTTCCCAAAACGTGTGTGATCTCCAACTAATTTACAGAGGCACCTTTTTTACTCAAATTTGGACACTGAAAGGCATTCTAAAATATCTAATGTAAGTTTAAATTTCCAACTGCATTATTTAGATAGTAGACTATTAGTGATGTTATGTCCCCATTCACAAATTTCACACACCTCCCAAATAAAACCATGATATAACATTGAGAGTATTACTGGTGCCATTGACTATAAATAGCTGTGTATTTGTGACACTAGCATGACTCAGCACTAGCACACTCAGTCACACGTGCCGGTGTGACTGCCTAGAGAGTGAAGCCTAAGGCCTGACTCACACCTTCACACAGCCGAAAGCCGTACAACAAAAATGTTGTGTCAAACCATGTGACTTCCATTGGAAATGCATTGGGGCGGCCATGGCACTTACCCTTTGTTTACATCTAGAATGCATCAATGTTGTATGCTAGATCGAAAGGTGTGAGTGAAGCCAAAGGCCTGACTCACACCTTCACAACAGATTGATGTATAGCTGATGCATGAGACTTATTGACTGATGCAAGCTCGCAATTAATTTCCAATGGGAGTCACATGGTTTGACAGAACATCTTTGTTGTATGAGGGGGAGGGGGGCAGTCGAAACACAGCCGAAAGCTGTACAACAAACATGTTGTGTCAAACCATGTGACTTCCATTGGAAATGCATTGGGGCAAGATGTAAACAAGATGTAAACCTTTGTATACATCTAGCATGCATCAATGTTGTATGCTAGATGCGAAGGTGTGAGTGAAGCCTAAAGGCTCATACATAGTCTGGATTTACGGTAGTGGGGTGACCACCGAACTACAACATGACGTCACGAGCCGCGGTGAAGAGCAAACCACCGCCACCGCTCCAGCCCTGCTCTCTGTTTTTACTCACCACCGCTCAACGTTATTTCAGCTATGAATAGGCCTTAAGCATTCAACACCATTGTCCAAGCAAAACTTGACACAAAGCTCAGAGAAGCATGTGCGAATGGATAAAGACGTCCCGTCAAGCCGACACCAGGTGGTGATAATGGGCACATGTGACCCTCAACACTGGAGCACCCCAGGGATGTATGCTGAGCGCCTGAGCCCTCTCCTCTACTCCCTGTACATACACGTATGACTGCACAGCCACACATGAGTCCAAGACCATGGCAGTGCCGCAGTGATAGGCTGAATTATCGACAACGACAAGTCTGACTACAGAGACGAGATCAACACACTCGCACTCTGGTGTCGGTAGAACAACCTCGTCCTCAACGTCGACAAGACCAACAAGCGATGTGTAGCCATGCAGCGTATCATCAGGGTGCATACTTAGTTTAGACCAGTCAAGGGCTCCCTTGCCCTTCCGCGGTCACAAGGGGTTGAACAGTCTGTCTTGAGTCACAAACTGTTCAACCCCTTGTGACCACAGTATCAAGAGCAGCACCACCAGGCTATGGAACAATTTTCCACCCGACAGCCGTCAGATTGCTGAAGCATGGCATGAGTCTGTCAACAGGACGCTGAGCAAGGCATGAGACTATACGCACATTGAATAATTTTGCACCATGAATAACGTTTCACCTTGAATAATGTCCTTATGTATACTGTAATGCACAGTTACACAGTACAGGGGCTGCTGCTATGCTCATGGCATGCACCATAGGCCTATATATAATCTCAGGCACTATGTGTACATTTATTTGTGGAAAAGAGACCCTTTGGTTGTACAGCCTGTAAATCAGATGAGAAACCCAGCTTTCTACATGATCTGAAACCCTTTACTTGTACCTTTTGTCGTAAAAGCGCTCAAACTTTCTTCTTTCCTGCCTTGATCTCCTTACCCCCCCCTCCTCTCTCTCTTCTTCCCTTTCTGTACTTCTTGGAAAAAATGACTGTGAACTATGCACAAAAACAAATTTCACTTTTTTACTAAACTGTGATGTGACAATAAAGTTGATTCTGACACTATTTTTATACTACTTAATTCTTCCGTCACGTTCCGTCACAATACACAAAACAATTAAAGTCGGTGGTTGTCTTATAGTGTTCCATTCTCTGTGAAGTATGTATTACATAATTATTTTGAAAATAAATACATATTTATCTTGTAGTTGCTTAAATTATTTTTACAATATCCGCTCAAACACACAAGGAATTTTGGCACATTATTTTCTTGCCCACACTCTAAATCCAGAATTATTTATATTTTAATATCTTATCTATGTATTTATTTCCAAAATGGGTTCCTAGATTGCCTGCAAATACGTGACTTTCTGGGTGCATTTCATTGAAAGATACAGAATTCAGCATCCTTTATCTGAGCCTATACCCCCATCGCCCTGTGCCTTTTCATACACGTGTAGCCTGCAGAGCCAAACAATGTCTCTGCACATGCACCACACAGCCTGATGTAGAACATGGGTGACAGGGGTAGTTGGCCCCCTCCCTTGATAGCATTGAGCTGAGCTTTGTTCGAGCTGTAAATAAACCCTGTTTCCTCTAACAATTATTGTGTGGGTTTGGAGATTCAATCTCCAATTTACAATTACAATTTACAATTTAGGCATTTAGCAGACGCTCTTAATCCAGAGCGACTTACATTTAAGCAAGAACAAAAGCATGGGAATACATCACATAAAAGCATTTATCATGAAACATGCGTAAGCTAAGAAGGTAACAGTGGAATATCTATATGATGAAACTATACATACACTATACATAATAAACTATACATATTCACTACTATGCTATACATATGTACTATGGCGTGCTATGACTATATACAATACAATAGTGCTGTCTACTCTACATAACATGCTATAAGTCTGTGTCAAATGCTATCTAAGCCAACAGAAATGCTATCCAACAGTATGCATGATGGTCGTATAATACATTATGCATTTCATTTTGTATCCATTTCTTAAATACTGTATCTCCTAAAGGTCTAAATGAAGAATTGGTGTTAAACTGTTTTCAGCCCTTTCCCCCCTACTGTATGTTTCTTTTCCCTTTTTACCTCCTCTATCATGATTTCCTGTTTTAACTATAGTTGTGTATATTCGTACGTCTCTAAATGTTTTGATGGATTGAAAATGGTGGACCCTATTGTAAACAAGTATGCTTAATGGTGTCGTCCACTCACAGTTAAGAGTTTTTGTATTGAGTTGTACTTGAAATGTATTGTAATTCTGCAAACTGTTAATAAATCAATCAATCAATCAATGATTATCCTTTTTGTAATGTGGATTCTGGAAGTTGCAATGAGACAATAATGATTTCTTATAATAATATGTATGTTGTTCACTATTATGTATGCCTTTTTAATAATGAGACATGGCTGTATAGTCCTTTTTAATTGAACAGAAATTCTGTTTCCGTTGCTATGCAAATTCTGACACTGATGAAGGCCTGCACGCCGCCGCCGACACACGTTTGTCTGGTTTGACTACTGCTGCGGATTAACATTATTAAACATGACTCTTACTACGACTGACAGTGCGGATTTCATTCTCCTTCTACATGTTCTCTTTGAATCTGCACCCAGCACACGCATGAACCTTTAAAAGACTGCCTGAGTTGAGCGAGCCTTTTCCCTTGAAGTGAAATGCTACATATGACCCCCATCCCAATTTACAATTTAGTAGACACTGTGTGTGTGTGTGTGTGTGTGTGCGCGTGCGTGCGTGCATGTGTGTGTAATGAATGTTTAGCCCTCTGACAAGTTTTGTGAATAGAGATAAGGGATCAACAGTCACAGGTTTATTTCAGCAGGTTTAATATCCAATATTGTTGGATACACACAGTACATTCTGGTATGGGTGGTCCACAGTACGTTGAAAAAGTATACTATTTCTAATTTGACTTCAGGACATAGAGGAAAACAGTTGATACATTGGTGATAAATAGAATTGTTGAATATTGCTTCAGATGTATGGTATTAGCTATTACTTTGACTTTATTGAAATATATAATATATAAATAATAATTATTGTTATTTGTGTCAAAGAATTTGATTATCACAATGTTTAGTACCTTTATGGACACTAAAATGAAGAATCACTCTTTGGAAATGTTTGTTTTTCCTAGATGGATGGATATTCAATTTAATTTAACAAGAAAACAATCATCAATCAACCAATCAACTCAGTTACAGCCAGGTGAGGAGAAACTCCACAGGCTTTCACATTTGAAGTTTAAAAGAATGAGAAAGAATTAGAAGTGAAAAAGGAATATAAAGTCGGCATACAAAAGCAGCATGCTAAAGTATGTATCATGTGAGTTAAAAGAGGTTCTAATTGCTTGTGATGCATTCACTGCAGTGCAAGTCAGTATCATGTAGCTTAGAAAGTTCAACATGAAGTCCTAAATCACATTATTGAGTGACACACATTAAGTAGCTATGAGTTGCACCACTCACTTCACACGGGTGTGATTTATGTATGTGCATCAGCAGTGCAAGTAAATACAGGCAACAGACTTAGGTTTTGTTCAACAGTCTGACAGTTGCTAGATAGAAACTCTGACACCGTCTCTTGTTCTGGCTCTTGATACTACAGTATCGCTTGCCAGGCTGAGGCGCAGCATTGGTTTCAACAGGCTGTGGCTGGGGTGTCTGTCCCTGGTGATGATACTCTCAGCCTTGGCAACACGTGTATTTCCTGGAGGGAAGCTCACCTCCTACGATGCGCTGAGCCGTCCACACCACTTCCTGCAGAGCTTTGTGGTCAAGGACAGACGGTGCAGTTCCCATACCAAGCGGTGGAACCACTCGTCAGGACACTCAATAGTGTTGTAGTTTCTTCAGGTGTCTGAGGCAGAGCTGTTGCTGAACTTGTTTCACCACGTACAGTACGTTGTGTACTATGGACCATATCAGATCCTCAAAGATCTAGGAATTTGACGCTGCCAATGTGACTGCCCCCAGGCAGTCACATTGGACTGTATTGTACCTTGAACTGTATTGCACTGTATTGTCACTTCACTTGTTTGTGTTTTTGTCTTTTTCTTTGCACTATAGATGTTTGATTATGTCCTGTGTATGTAAGACTAAGAGTGCTCTGAGCAAAATAATTTTCATTGTATTTATACTCTGTATCTATACATATGACAAATAAACCTGAACCTGAACCTGGGTGTGCTCTCTCTCCTGTCTCCTGAAATGAACTACGGTGTCAGCGGCTTGGTTTTGTTGACTGTTGTATCGTCAGTGACAGTGTAATTGATAACGACGTTAGAGCATGTGTGTGGCCACTGGCCACACAGTCGTGTGTGTACAAGGAGTAGAGGGGAGGATGTATCCAGTTTGGCAGTGTTCTCCTTCTTCGCCCTCCTGGTACTTTGGAGAGCAGCACTGGTGTTCCCCAGATTCCCGAAGCCAGCATTCTGTGCATGAAGAGCAGCACAAACCTTGCCGTTGATCCAGGATTTCTGTTTGGGGTAGCTCTGAACTGTCTTTTTTGGAACAATGTCCTCAATGCAATTAATGAAACTTGTGACTGTGTCTGAGAACTGACATTGAATCATGGTCAGATGTGAGAGTACGGTCAAAATTACATTACCTGCAAATATTGTAAGTTTTGTTTATAGCACATTTTAACACAAGGCAATTCATTCTTTACACAAAGCATTAAAGGAGCCCATTTTGAATCATAATTGGTCCTCACTAATGCTCATTATTAGATGGCACAAATTCTGTATACTCTGCGTCTCATTGATGGCCTATGGTTCAGAAACCTGCCTACCAATAACATCAATGATGGGTGTTTTCAAGCTAATACAAAACTTGAGATTGTCTCTTCATGAAAGGTTAACATGCTGAAATAGAATAGTTGTTCTGTCATCAATAAGAAGGAAAAAATCACACCTGTATGAAGTGAGTCCTGCAACTCCGTGAGTGCTGGAACACCCCGGGAACATCCAATCCCCTAGGAACGCGCCCAGGGGGCCGGGCCGGTTCCGGCGAGCCTCCCAGCGTACGAAACGATTGAGAAATAACAGAGTTAGGCCTACCGTGTGGGGGTCCCACACACACATACCCTCTATTCCTAAATAAAGAATTTCAAACAAACTTGGTTGTGAAAACCAACCAAACACTATTTTCGTGCTCGGACAAACCCAGCCAGGGACAGACCCAGGGACAGACCCAGCCAGAGACACACAAAGCTCCGTAATGGAGTGGTTGCACTTGCATGCACCACTCAAAAAAAGGTTGAAATGACCAAATGTGCCAAATGATGATGTTGCTGATATAGGCAGGTTTCTGAACCTGTCCACAAAGTGAGAAAACAGAAATGGTGGCTTCTTATAATGATGAGTATAATGAGCATTATGAAAATACAGTTGAAAATGGGCATTAAGACAGCAAAATAAGTAATATTAATAATAAGTATATTATGAAAGGACATTTGGACCAGTCAAATAATATAAAGTTCTGAATGGATGTGGATCAATGTATACCTGTTAGGCTTTGTTTTTGTTTTTTGTTTATGTTTGC
Source organism: Protomyctophum parallelum (assembly GCF_964188405.1). NCBI lineage: Eukaryota > Metazoa > Chordata > Actinopteri > Myctophiformes > Myctophidae > Protomyctophum > Protomyctophum parallelum. The sequence continues at coordinate 30,718,859 of NC_139697.1, read as the reverse complement.
ATTTTGGTTGACATCACAAAGAAGGAAAAGACAATGAGAGGGAGATTTAACTATGCTGCAGGTAACTTTACCTAATCGAAATCAGTATTTGACAAAGCGAAAGGGTTGAATACTCAATTTTTCCATTTTCTTGTATTTCTTATAAATGCCTAATATTGTAGCCTAAATATAATATAGAACCTTTCTTTATTAATTGTTTATCCAGTGAAATTTGTTATTCTAAACACTTTTGGAATGCATTAACTCATGCCAAAATAATTGGCGGCAGTATGTGGCAGCCCTCTGCTGGTCTGTTTTGCTAGCTAGTATCATGTTATATTGGTCTCTCGAGTGTACAGTACAACGTGTATCGCAGGATGATTATGTTTATCTGGCATAGTGCTTATTGCAAGCGAGCACATGTGCGGCGGGTGACTAGTGTGCGCCGTGTAGTGTTGTGAGAGAGCAGAGGAGCAGCTTTCCATACCGACAACACGTGTGGTACAGAACGGGGAGGGGTACAGTGCGAGCGTGCCGTTAGCGACCAACCACTTCCGAGAACATCGCAGATTGGTCATGCGTTCAGCAAATAGGCGAAAAGCGGTTCCTTGTGGCGGCCAATGTCAGAGCTCGGTACAACACGTGTAGTGTCTGTGGAGTGTGTGGTGGAGCTCAGCACATGTTCTCCCTCGCTGGGGCAGAGAAGAAGGGCGGGGGTAAATGAAATGTGAGGATGACAAGGGAAAAGGGAGGGAAAGAAAGGCTACGACTAGACAACCGTTGAGAAGCCGTTGAGCGCAGAACATTATTGGTTGAGCATAGCGAGAGACCGGTTCGTGGATTCCTCGCAGTAATAATCGCCATTCGTTACAGTTGGAGTTGTTGTTTGTTTTTTGCGGCTGAAAACCTGCAGGTTTCGGTTTCCCGTCCAGTCCAAATAAAGGTAAGAAACTCTCACATCTTGTGCCATGGGTTATGCAGCGCCTTAGAAAGGGCATTTGTTCAGTGTTTATTTATTTATTTTCTATATTAGTATCGTATCGTGACATGTGCAATTTGTAGATGGGTTACACCTTCTGAAATACTTGGCATTTACACAACATAGTGGGACTGTGTTGTTAACAATTACTGTTGGTGTGCAGCACATCACAGAGTACTGAGAGTAGACTACTAATAATGACCAAAACATCTTTTGTATCTAGCTTTAGCAGCTAGTGTGACGTATGTGACGTATTTATTTGTTGTTTTGTCTAGATATGTTGCTGGTGTTTGTCTCCCAACATCACCTGTGTGCCAAATTCCGGTTTACATTCCTTTAGAATATACAGCCATTTTTTTCATGGACTTGTGGATAAATTAAAACCAGTGTGGCATAGCCAGGTTAAAAGGCATGAACATGAGCATATAAATAAGCCATTTAGCCCATTCGTTTATTATTGTCGCTGCTGAAATAGCCAGGCGTCTTCTCAAATCTTAGAACGACACCGGACCCACTGTTTCTCTCTGCTGTCTCACTCTCTCACTACACACACCCATCACGTGTAGACCTACACAGTATCACTGCTGTAAAGAGACATTGTAAAATGTCTGGCATAAATCCTGATCCTAATTACAAGCAGCTGCAGCTTAAACGATGACCAATACATGGCATGTAGATACATATCCTATCCACTTAATAAACCAAATAGTTTATTAGTACAGTCAGTTATTGCTTGGCAAACGTAGATTGTTTGAGCTAGTCATTGCCAACTGACTGGCATACTGTTGTGTCTGATGTAATTGTAAATGGTCTCAACTTGTGACTCACAAGCACCAAACGACACCTCTGGCCTTGGATTCCAGAGGATAATTTTACAGAATGAGCCCTTCCACAGACATTACATAAGTAGTAGGCTATTTGTGTGCCATGTTGTAATGAACTATGAATCGGTGCATCTTGCCATCTCACTAATCAATTCTACTCGTGGACTCTCAAGGCAAGGCAAAAAACAAGGCAGCAGCCTGTGCACTCCACTGCTGAGCAGCAAATACATACACATGATAACAAACTAAGTGTAGCCTATTGGGATTAAATTTTTTCCAATGTTGAAACATTGCAACATGAACTTTGATACAGAATACAAATGCTGTTTCGAATTTAAAAGCCTTACTCAAATTTGAATCTGTCATAAAGATTAAAACCAGAAATAAATTACCAGAAAACCTTCATTATGTGGCCGCATGAAAACCTCTGGAAAAATCACTGTTGAAAGTTTCATAGCTGGTAGTAACATATTCTTCTGAAGTTCTGATGTAAACATTTTTACCTGTGTTTCATATGGATTTGAGATTTGTTATTCACAATCATGCTTACCTGTTGTTTTCTATCTCAGTTCTCCTTAGAGAAATGAATTCCCTGGGGAAGTCTTCCAAATGGCCATCTTATGAGTCCCTCCCCTCTACTCCTGGCCTGCTGATCAGCGAGAGTGAGCAGACCGAGGACGAGGCTGATGTGTTTTCCTCTGAAGGAGAGGGGGACAGTGGGCTCAACAAGTCCACAATACGCCTGGCTTTCCCTAGCCAACCAGACCGATCCCTCTATGTCCAGGAGGACCACCAAAACTCTTCAGTCTCACCAGGAGACCTGGCCTTTGCTCAGAAAGTGAGACTTTTTTCGAAATTATTTGAAAATTCCATGTAAAAAAAAATCTCTGTTTAGTTATCTGCAGTTATACAATAACTGGTAGGTGGCTCTCAATAACACTGACTCAAACTGTTATGTTCTTTTCCAGTGCGCTGATTTGCAGAGATTTGTCAGACCTCTCATTGAACTTTTGAATGGGCTGAAGACTGGCCGATTTGACAAAGGCTTGTCCTCCTTCCAGCAGAGTGTTGCCATGGATCGACTGCAAAGAATTCTGGGAATTTTGCAGAAACCTGACATGGGGTAAGTTAATGTGTGATACCTGGGATTGTCTACCTGCTTGTCCCTCACCCCTGTTACATGGGACCCCCTTTTCTCAAGATAGAAAGCAAAAAGGAGTTGGCCTCCTTTACAAAACATATATATTTATATGAAAACTAATGTTCTTTTTCCCTTTTTCTTTTCTTTTTCTTGTACAGTGAGAAGTACTTCAGAACCTTGCAACAGGTGGAGATGATGTTGAAAATGTGGTTCCCTCAGATGGCTAAAGGACGCTCGACAGCGGCAACGACCACCACTTCGTGTCTGCATAAACGCTGGTGCCAAAACCAGCTCCACATCCCTGTTAAGGTAGGCATCTTAATAACAGCTGTTTCTTTTGTTGGCACAGACAATGCTCTCTTAAAGTAAGCATTGGATCTTTTATTAGCCTTTGTGATTGTACCTGGCCGTGGTTTATATTTCATAATGACGGATGAGACCTTCAGTTGTCCTTTTAGCTTTTTGTAATTGTAACACTTTTTTTGCTTTTGTCTTCCTATTCTAGAAACGAAAGCTGAGCTGGATTGAGTCTGACGCCCCTTTCAGTTTACCACAGTGTAAACGACGTCAACAAGGCCAACAAATGGAGAGCTGTCAGACATATACGTCAAAACACACAGAGGCCACAGGTAGATCTGTGGCCTCTAATGAGCAGAACGGCCTTAAGAAAGGAAAACTCGAAACTGACAATGGCAGCTGGACTTCTGTATGTGATCATGGCGCCGGTACTTTGTATTCATGTAGCAGGAGGGGCAGTGGCAGCCCAGCTACACAAGACAGTTCAGTCTCATCGAGCTCCGCTGTCCCCCTGGTTGCTTCACCTTAACTTCCTATGATTGGACTGCTGCCACACAGCGATTGGCACAGACGGAACTGCCAACGTGAACAGTCCAGGGACGGACCTCGGATGACATCAGACTTAATCTGGGGGAGGAGCCAACGCTTTTCCGATTTGCTGAGGCATGTAAACAAGAACGGGAAGACATTCATTAACACTTACCCAGTGCAAAATGAGATTACACTGGAAACCATTGCACTGTATCAACATCAGATATCTTTCATATATCCAGTCCTGATGTAAAAAAAAAAAAGCAATATGTATTCTATTTTGTGATTTTCATATCATGGAAATAATCGATTTTAGTTTTTCAAAAGAAAAGTAACTCACAGTGGAACATCAATAGCACATGTACAAATACATTTTTAATGACACATTAATTACAACTCCTAAATGATTGTAAAGTGTGCCATGCCAGAGGCATTAACCACTGTTGAGATGTGCCAAACGAAACCATAGCTTTTAATTCCACCACAGCGATTGCATGTGCAGTGTTTTAAGACTTAATAAGCATAACATTTGTGCTCCTGTGTCATTGGGGATTAATAACTGTAGTTGCACTTTGGATGACATCGTAAGAAATTACCAGAAATGCTGACGTCAAAGAGTCAGGTTATTATTTATGAAAGATCTGTTTAATAAGGATCATTACTTGAAACCCTGGATACTTATGGTAGCCTTTGAGCCTTGTGATGGTTTGTTACATCTGAATAGGCTTTAATTCTTTATGACTTATTTATTGTTTTATTTGTAATCTTTTGACACTGAGGATATGAAGTGTTTTGGGGGAATAATTCTCACTATTGGGTAATTGCCAGATGTATTTTTTTTACACAAAGTTTAGAAATGCAAAGCTGCTATGGGCTGCCCCCTCTGTCAATTAAACGATTTGATCTTAATGACCAAGACGTTTAGTAAATTTAGTAGTCACTTAAAAAAATCCCTGAACAAATAATCTGCTAAAGGTTTTCCCTCAGAATATGGATCCTGAGATTTAAGTGGACTGCCAATCTGTAAGGGTCACATCATAGAAGCAAAATTCAAATCTTGTGAGATTGATGTGAAACGATTGGTCTTTGGCAGCTGAGCTCCAAAGTTTCCTATGCACTATGCACATAGTTGTACAGATTCCTATTTATTTCTAGTTGACAAGAATTTATTTAGCAGAGGACAGCCCTGAACATTTTAAACAATGATGTTCCTGTTGGCTGAACATTAAACAGTCCCCTTTAACAAATTGTGCAATTACTAAGACCTGACTATTGTTTCCATCAGTCGGACTCTTGCCACTGGCATGGCAAAAATAAATCATAATCTTTATTCCTCTTCAGAATGATCTGAGTGTGAAATTGATATGTATTATCCAAACACTATACAGTATTTATGTGTGCTTTGTAACCCTGTCAATTGAATTGACTTTCTGGTGTGTGGCGCTGGCACGCAACAAAGTAAACATCAGGTATTAATCATGCTTATGACAACCACAAAAGGAAAGGGATATACTGTACCAGGAAAAGATGATTATGTGAAAAAGATAGTAAACCTAAAGGCAAACAATGTCCAGATGATTCAAATTCAGGTGACCCTGGCCTGAATAGTAGCAGATGACCTGATCTTTTTTTATTTAACCAGGTTTGGTTTGTTTGCCAGCCCACATTTCTTGTTTTGATTTCCTTATTTTGTTTTGTGGTTGAAAACCACCCAATTATTTTCTTGTATTAAAAAATGTCAAATGTTGATTGATTTGAACAATGCTTTGATAAAAATATTTTTATACATTACATTGTTTGTTTGTTTATTTGTTTGATTCAGCAGTTTCTGTTAATACATTTTTGGACTAAAAACATGCCCATTTCAGGTGCGTCATATTGAAATACAATCTGATGAAAACCATAGCTCGTATTACATTCAAACTACAATCATTTCTCACATTCTCATACATGTCACACATAATACAAGGTATTATACAAGTTAATACAAATTATAAAACAACTAAGGTAATAAGTAATAATAATAAAGTATAGAACAATTATAGGACTGCAACAGTTCAATTGAACTAATTACCGTAATCAATTATACAAATAATGCAAAAATATAGGCTTATAAGCTTACTTACATTCTACAGTTATAATGTTCAATTATATGTATAATATAAAATGGTAAATGGTGCATTTACTGTATATAGCTCCTTTATCCAAGGCGCTTTACATAGATTGTGCATCAATTCACCCATTCACACACACTCATACACCGATGGCAGTAGAAACCATGCAAGGCACCAACCTGCACATCAGGAGCAATTAGGTGTTCAGTGTCTTGCTCAAGGACACTTCGACAACTCTGGGGGAGCCTGGGATCGAGCGGGCAACCTAGCGGTTGCCATCTGGCCACTCTACCCCTGAGCCACTGCCGCCCACCTCCGCCATACACAATACAAACATAAATTCTATGGTTTGTAGGCCTACTGTATGTGGGTTATATCGGTAAATAACATTTATATTGCATATTCGCAGATAAGTAAGCCTGGGGCCGAGGCTAGCCCCCTTGAGGGTTGATCAAACACAGATGACACACATAGCTGCGTAATGGAACGGAGGAACCGCTCAATGATGCGCAGGGTAGCTTTGACCTTGAAAAGTCAGCGTAGGCAGTGGGGGCACACTGCTGCTGTTGAGAATACAGAAAATTCAAGGATACAGAAAAATACGAATTCAAGGACATGATGGACATCTATGAATTTTAAATAATATAACTTATATAGTTATATTACTTAAATATGAATAGAGTTGAAGACAGTTCTCTGTCATGTCGTCTATCTTGGCAGAATGTGTCAAATGTGGTCATCCTCACTGACGTCATAGACTGTGTGATAGACATAGTGATAGTATTATATTATATAAATCAGACATATCATTCATGTAGCCACACCAAAACAACAATAAATGTTTAACCAAATTCTAAAATCATATCAGACTTATGTTGGATTTACGATGATAGCTATTAGCTGTAATATTTCTGCGAGGAAGGATGCCTTAGGGTTACTTTATTCAAGGTAAAATAATCATCAAAGCGCCCCAGTCAGACCCCAGACAGACTCCAGACATGGCTGCTGCAGGAGCAAGCGGCTCCTTGGAGTCCACGTTGGACAAGAGGCTTCAAGCCGTTTCAAACACAATGGACTCTATCCAGGGACTGTCGATGTGGTGCATCGAAAACAAGAAGTACCACAGCGTTGTTGTGCGCTGCTGGATGAAATGGCTGAGGAAATGTAAGCCTAATTATTACTTCTCGTAGCATATAAGTTGTGCAGCAGCGTTAGCGGTGACCTCTCGACAAGTCGTCATATGACCAAAAAATACATGTATATTATTATTCAATTGGAAAAGGTGTCGACGTAAGTCAGGACATTCAGGTGGCGTTGAGCATAAGTAATTGTTTTGGTACGAGAAACTTTGAAAATACGTAATTTTGAGCGACTTGACTAACGATGATAAGGTTTGTTACTGGCAGTAACACTGGGGGCGCTTGTTTTGTGTACAGGGCTTCGACTAACATGGGTGTCGCTGTCAACACTGTTCAACATTTTAAAGTTCCAGGAAACATCTAGCAAAGAAAGAGGCTTGTTTTCTTTTTCAACCGTCCCCCCCCCCCCTCCCTCCTCCAGTAACCGATGGTAAAAATGAGTACCTGCAACAGGCTATGAGCGGGTAGCAAAACGTGCGCTCCCTATCATGGCGACAGCTAACTGAACTGTTTATTATTTCAACATTATCCAAAACCGCTAGTTTAGTAGTTGGTGAAGTAGTTGTTCACTAAATGGAGGGCTGTGGGGTGTCCTCGTCTGTGCTTCCTCGCCGGGATAGCTGGAGTGGATTGTTAGACCAGCCTTTCTCCTGTTCTGTTACGCTATGCTAACAAGCTAGGCTAGCTGGCTGTAATGCGCCAACGCTAGCCTTGTATGACACTAGTCAGCTACCAGGCCGCCTCTTGAGCGGAACTGCAGAAGTGTGTGAAGCTGAAGCTGAAGCAGGGGGCAAGAAATTGATTCAAGTATTAACAGTTTGCAGAATTACAGTACATTTCAAGCACAACTCGATACCAAAAAAACTGTTAACTGAGTGGATGACCCAATAAAGCACTACACTTGTTTACAAGAGGGTCCACCTTGTTCAATTCATCATAACATTTAGAGACATACAAATATACACTTCAAATGCCATTCACAATATGTTCTGGCATAAATACACTACATTTTCATGCTACTCTTACTCAATGCTACTTATTGTTGCATGATTGCAAATGCATCTTACACATTATTGATTCTCGTTTAGCTCTGTCACGAAATAATATTATCTGGTGTTGTATTCTATTGATAGTTCAGTTCACGGCAGGCCAATATACACAGATTACCGTGTCAATCACCCAATCAATGTTTCTGATTTTACAGCGACTGAAATGTCAAACTGGGATCAGATTCGCAAAGCAAAACTCATTGTGCAATTTATATACCAATGAATGTACTATCATGGCATTGAATCTGGTCGAAACGAATGTTATTCATATTTAAGTTTTTGGTAGTCCAAGAATGTTCACATTTTAGGCTACTGTAGTCTATGCATTTCTAGAGGCTTTGAGTAATAATACCACGTGTGATTTCTGGTTGTATTTCTGGTTTTCACTATATCAACAACTCTATATAGTTTGCATCACTACATAAGATAAGGAAAGTGTAAAATAACATTATGAAAATAAATAACAGAGTATAACAGTTTATTATGCGCCGGAAATGGTTTGGACTGAGTATTCACTTATGTTTGTATATAAGTCCTTGCTCCCTATTTATGTGTTAACGATTTATTTTAATTTGGACACAACTGGTTTTCAAAATAGACACTGCTGTTACATCACATTCAGGAATTATACACATTTTAGAGCTATTATGTTTCTCCTTATTTGTGCTTAATTTATGTTGCAGAGATAAATTGGCAACTGTTGGTTGAGGCAAGGATCGTCCAGTTTTAAGGGCTATACATTAATTTATTAAGTTCAATGTCAAACATTGCACACTCTACTTTACTAACCAGAGTTGATGTCTTTAATTTCAAGCCATACACTTTCTCTGTTTTACTTATCAAATGGAAGCTGTGGTAACATGCAAATCATTCTGAAGTTTGGACAGAAATTCTGTTCATGTTTAATCTCATATTTTGCCTGCCCTACATGCAGTGTTTGTGGTGTTTAAAAGAAAAATCAATTAAGTTATGCTTGGACTTTGTGTTACCTACTTTTGCCTAAACTTTATGAGCCGTAACTGAATATTTTAATAGCAGTGTTTATCTCATGTGGATGTAGACTGCTGCTGAGGCCTACTCAGAGCAATGAGTGTTTGATTTTATAGATGGAGTCAGGTTCTGGTTTGGCTGGTCGTCTGTAACTGGAGAGTCGTATAGATGGAGGCCGGTTGTGCTGGCTGATCAGTAACTGGAGTATTTTATAGATGGAGGTTGTACTTGCTTCAGTGGCTTGTGGTTGTTGCTAACGTAACTGGAGTATGTGCCCTCTCCAACTTTGTGTTTACGTACCATTAATATTGTTTACTATGCCACTGCATGAACTTGGCTTGAATACTTGTGTATAGTTGTGGATAGTACCTACTAATGTATTTGGTTTCCCTTCAAGGTTCCAAGCAAGCCGAAGTAATACAAAAAGGTGGCATAAAAAAACAGCAGAGAGAATAGACTAGAATAGTTCAGAATGTTTCTATTAGAGCGATATTTGAGTATGTCTATGGATATTTACACAATATAAAACAAAGTGTCCAGAACATTTTCTATGTCTAGTTTATCAACCTGTGGATATTTAGAAACGAAATAATATATTTAATATTCAATATCATAAGTGTCCAGAAATAAGGTTGATAAATATACTGTTCCAATGCAACGTTGCCGGCATTGTCTAACTTTAATGTCTACACAGAAACACATTTTGGTTGTAGTGATGTCATGATGATGACTACTAGTCACTGTTGGTAGACCTTGCAAGTCTAGTCTTTGTCACATCATCTCACAAGTTTAAAGGTCTAAAAAAGTAGGTGATGTTTGGAATTTTTTTTTGAAATTCTGCAGTTTCAAGAAATATCAAAAGAAAGAAACCGAATAATTAGTCGAATATCAATATGAGCATGTGAATTCATATATACAAAGGTGCACACTGCATGATATATACACATGGTTAAAATTGCAATGGGATGAGGCAGTATAGCAGCAGATCTCATCTGTTTTGTTGTGTTATAAAGCATTTGTTCTCTGAGCTAATAAGTAGGAACCAACAGAAGTGTAATCAAAGTACAGTACAGACGAATGTGCTTGATACTTTGATTACATTTGTTGAATGCTTTTGTTGTTTTTGGTTTTGATATCCAGACAGTTGGGTTTTTTTTGTCTGAAATTCACATGCGCTTCTTGGTTGGAGTCAGTGGAGTGGTGAAGGAATATTCATGGATGTCTGTTGCAGGGAGGCAGGTTACCCAACCATGGTCAAAGCTCTGTTTGACAGCTGGAGTAGCTTCTACACTTGGCCAAAACTCAAGAGCTGTCTTCCAGCCAGCAGGTGACTTTTCTGCTCTGCTGAGTCTTGAACCTCTGCAAACAATCTAGGAGGAATAATTCAAAGGAGTTCTTGAGAGTTTTCTGTGCTCGATAGATACTAGATACACATGTAGCATTAGTCTTTTGCATTTTCAAAATTGTGATCGAATGGTGGTCAAGGAAGGAAGTAGGGCAGTTTTAACTCATAAATGCCATAGCGTTGTAAAAGAATAAGTCTTGTATCTACGTTCCACGTACAATTTGCTTGTATTATAGCCGGGGGGGGGAGCCACAGGCTCAACATTTGAGAGGACCTGTGATGTCATGCCGTACTTATTAGTTATTATTTGTGTTTTTTCTATTAATTTGGTCATTGGGGTCCACAGAATAAGAGGCCTGCTCTGCTGTAAACAACGCAAAAAAAAGTTATGGCCATTTTTGTATACCACACCATAGACAACCTGAACCTATATAAGGCAACATTTTCCAAATTTCATCATGCTTAAAGGACAACTTTAGTTTTTTTCAACCAAGGTTCATGTTTTAGGTTGTTATTAGAGAAACTAAAAGGTGAGTGTTATTTTTCTTTCATTTGCTGCATTCTTTTGTTTTGGGGATTTTAGCAGTTTTTGACAGGGGGCGGGGGCATTCGAGCATGGGGCTAAATATGTATTTTTTTACAAAATATTATGGCGATTTATTATTTTGTTATTTACTATAGTCCTACTAAACCCCAAGAAATTACATCAGACCACAAAAGATCACAGGATCTATTGAATGTGACAAACTGACATATTGAGCCTATACACACAGTATAAGCCTTCCCCCAGTAGGCTACCTTCACATTCAGTAGTTCTTGTGATCTGCTGTTGCCAGATGTAATTTCCTGGCGTTTATTAGGACTATAGTAAACCATGAAAAAAGAAATCACCGTAAAATTATGTAAAAAAAGTACATATTTAGCCCCATGCTCGAATGCCCCCACCCCCTGTCAAAAAGAGCTAAAATCTCTAAAACAAAAGAAAGCAGCAAATGAAAAAAAAAATAAGACTCATCTTTTACTTTCTCTAATAACCACCTAAAACATGAACCTTGGTTGAAAAAAACTAAAGTTGTCCTTTAAGTAGCATGTGACATGTCAGACTAGGGGTTTTTCATGATTCTGATTTCTGAATCCATTCCAAGCATTGGTTTTGCACGAAAAACACTCCTTGGGCTAAAAACGGCCTTAGCTGTCATCACAAATGTGATGAGGTCACATGGCCGAATAGTTTGACATGTCACATGCTACTTAAAGCATGATGAAATTTGGAAAATGTCTATGGTGTGGTATACAAAAATGTCCATAACTTTGTTTCCGGCAGAGCAGGCCTCTCATTCTGTGGACCTTAATGACCAAATGAATAGAGAAAACACAAATAAAATGTACAGTATGACATCACAGGTTAAAACCGATTCTTTGAGCTTTTGGGCCTGTCGCCCCCCGGCTATTAAAATTTGCATTACATGTTTGGACGAAAGGCTGTTTATATCTGGGTTTTCTTGTTACTGCAGGTGGATTAATGTTGCGTTAAATACAGTTTTCCCAAAGGGATAATATAGGCTTGTCTTACTTGCCTCTAGCGTAGGTTGACTTTTGACTCTGCTCTCTTGTGATAGCTATTGTACTTACATACAATGAATCAACATACACAATCCAATGTGACAGGCAAGCACTTACATAGTGTTTTACACCTGTAAACCTGTGATGATGTGACGGTAAAACTATTCTGATTTTAACATGAACCAATGCATCCATAGGGGCTCCAACACAGATAAAATTAATTACTCACCTAATGCTGCAGTCAGAGATTCCATGATTAACATAATTCCAGTGTGTACATTGTTTAAGTGACAGATGCATGGTTAACTAGTGCTCTGAACACATCAAAACAACTTTCCGTTTAAAAAACTAACATTGCAGCTTGGTTACAACCGAAACTGACTTCCTGTTCAAAATAAGAGTATATTTTTTGTACACACTCAGAGTTAAATTGACATTGTTTTTAAGATATAAATAAAATATAAATGAATAAAATAATAAATAAATGGATATATTGTAAATGGCATAAAATGGGAGTCTGTAGTGAAATGCGTGTCAAACTGGAGGTCATTGAAATTAAAATGATGAGAATCATTGCTAGAGCCTAGCTCTGGTCCATAGCCCTAATGTTAATTCTGCCCTGCATTAAGGCTATGGAACCGATGGCGTCTAGCTCTCGCATGAAATACGAGAAATTTGACGGACAACACATAGGGGGCTCTGGCCCCATATTTAAGATGAGAATATGTGAATATTATAACGTGAAATTAATGGACCTATTTAAAACGATCCTCATGTGCCCAAATTAGAGCTGGCATACTTGGTCTGCATATTGAGACAGGCAGATATGTAGGCACGGTTGAGGAGGATAGATTATGTAGTCTGTGTGATCTAAAGGAAAATTAAATGCATTTGGTTTTTTATTGTCCATTCTACAACTCTATTAGGGAGAGACTTTTTAATGAGATAGATCCAAATCATGAATTTATATGGTGGGAGGACTTCGAGAAACTGAAACGACTATTTCAAAAGTATACATTGTCAGTTGTTTTCAATGTACTTTATTAAATGTGACATATAATCCCATATGGATGGGCCAAAGTGGCATGACACGAAAATAAATATTTCATTCATTCATTCATGAATGAGGGGGGGGGGGGGGGGGGGGGGGCGCAAACCACGCCCACTATATTTAGGAGACCATTTGTAGGCTTTGTGTACCATTTCGCCTCTAGTGGCTCCAATGAAGTTGGCCCATCTTCATACATAAACCATCTTTGGTAATAGGTCCTTGACATGAAAAAGTTTGAGGCCAGCTGGTGTAGGACAGTAAGGACACACACTTACATTCAAGCACCGTCGGTCTCACAGTCGCAGTACAATGAACCTAATTGCATGCATTTGTAAGGCTACTAACTTTCACCAATTCATGTTATATTGTTTTTTTATTAATTAAAAAAAATGGATAACATATTGGTGCTCCTTCATATTTTGTGGGTGCTCCTAAAATTATTCTGGTGCGCCTACATTTTTAAACTGCTACCAAGCCCTGCGGTGTCACAATACCAGCCCCCCCACGACTTTCCCTACTTGTGGGTCTCTGGGGGACAAGGATTCACTATTCTGTCCATATCGGATTGCAACTCGAATGGGGCTGAGACGCCGCCCCTCAGTTGTGGTGGTCTAAAACTACTTTATCGGCCAAATATGTAGTCTGCGGTAGTTAGAAAAATAGTGGCAGCAGCGGGATTCAAACCCAGGAGGTGTGGATTCAGTGGATTGGGAGTCTAATGACTAGCGAGGCACGCTACTGAGCTGTCTGCTAGAATCATGGCCAGAATGAGTGTTTTATAGCTCCGTTAGAATGTGAGAATGCCCCACCCCACGGGCACCCTAATAGGGTACTTCTAGTGATTTTTACTAGTTGACTAGTTGCCTAGTTTTCTAGTCGACTAGTTGTTTAGCTAAAAAAATCAGGGGGGGGGGGGGGGGGGGGTTAAAATAATATTTATAAACGGTGTACAATAGTGACTATAACTGTAATCTAGCTGATCTTTCAGGCCTACAAAAACGAGGTCAATTAGTGGATTTACTAGTCAACTAGTAATAGTCCGCCCTACTACTAGGAGGGGGACAATCAGAGGCAGGCGGGGCAGGTCTTTATGCAACTCGTATCGGTGTTATATCTAATCTAGAGAGTGGACAGCCCCGCCCCCGCTATTCATTTCAATGGAAGTTGCTCAGTGGCGTTTTGAAGGACCTAGAAGTCTTCCGGGAAGTACCCCTCGAGCGTCGATATAATTGGTTGGCTCCTATGGGAGTACCCCTCGCGCTCCTCTTGTGGTACCTCTATGTCATGTCGCCTCACGCGTTCACAAAGCAAAGACTGCTCCATCTTGCTCGTGCATGCATTTCGCCCGCCTGCAGTTCCAGCTTTGACCAGTAGGGCCGACGTCTTCAACGTTGGCCAGCCGTTCTGGGAGCTTGCGTATTACAGCTTGCAGAAGTGTTAAGATGCATTCAAACTGAACATGGTGTGGATGTTTTTGTTTTCTATAATGTTCGATCTGAAGGCACACTGAAAGTACATCCTCTGTCCTCAGTCACACTTGACATTACTCTCTCTCTCTCTCTGACAGCTGATGCCTCACATAGGCTCAACTTATTTTACGTTGCCAACGACATCATTCAGAACTGTAAAAGGAAAGGCGCCGTTGTGTACCGTACAGCCTTCGCTGACCTTCTGCCTGACGCCTTTCTTCTTATCAGGTGAGTACAACCACCTGGGCCGTGGCAGGCACCTTGGCTGGTAATCCAGTCTGGCAGTGTTCCGCGGGTTTGACTCCCGATCCCGACGGCCTTTACTGCATGTCACCCCCCCATTTGCCCCCCCCCCCGTCAGGCTACTGTCTATCCCTCCATAAAAATATAAAATAAAGGCGAAAGCCTTATTTTAAAATTAAGTGATGCAGATGTTTAACAATAATTTAACTTGAGAGAGTGTAAAATTAAACCAAATGAACCCATAAGGGTCCATTTGGGTCCACAGTTAAAGATCTAAGGGTCCATTTGGTTATCAACCCTCCATCATTTAGCTGGGGACCACCTGGAACCCCCTCAAGGAACACTGGTGGTCCCCGGAGGTCCGGACCACTGGTTAAAAACCACTGGTGTAAGACAGAGGTTCCCAACCACCGGTACGCGACGACACGACACATCTTGCCTGCCAAACTGTTTCCCGACCTAGATTTTCCAAACAGCAGATGAAAGGTTGACTGTCCGTTCCAATGAAAATACCAAGGATCCAGTGGCACTCAAGAAAACATGCACTATAGGTATCATCACATTCAATGGAAGGCTTTTAAAAATTAAAAATAAACATGGCATTGCCAAACATGGCTAATTTCACTGCATTTTCCATGTGAATTGCGGTTGTGTTCTTCTGCTTTTTTTTTGGAAAGTGCCTTAAATCATTCACTCCAGTCTTGATCCATGCTGGATCTGACCCTGCTGTCTGATAGCAAAATAATTATTTGGAGTGACAGCATGCTGTCAGTCAAGCCTTCTTATCATACCAGCTCTATGAAAAGGTCCTGGTGTACTCTCTTCACTGTTCTTGTTTTTTTGTGTGGTCTGCATGGTTTAGTTTATCTGGTCCCAGCTCTTTAATTCTAAGTTTTTCCTGCAGTGTTCTTCTTTCAAGCTGTGTTTTCTGCAGTGATTTAACAGTTTTATTTGTCCTTGTCTTGTTCCATTATGAAAATTAATTAATCTATATTATCTTTACCTGGCTCATGTGGCTCATCATTCATGTTTTTCTAGTCTGTGGTGACTGTGTTAAAAACTATATGTCAAACTGTGTTGTGATGTGTATGCTGCCCCCAAGTGGTTTGTGGTGTGAATAAAATGGATCGCACATATTCCGCGACCCAGTGGCTTCCTATCGTTTGTATTGAAGACATGTGTACCGCAATGCATTACTCTTCAATGCAGAAAGTCAAGGGCTACAGATGAACGTGCACCAACACGTGACACTCGGTAACCAATCAAAAACGTCACACAACATTTGACATTTCATGGCAGCATAATACAACTTTTAATCACTGCCTTTGGTTAGTGGTTACTTATATTATATAATATTTATGTTGCTGGATTGCTAATTTTAAATAAATTACAGGCTGCAGATTTAGTTTCTCAGTCATTCTTCACGTTTTATTCAGGGGTTGTGCATGGCGGTATCTTTACTGTGTGCTCAGCGGGCAGCAGCAGCAGATCATCAAGGGATCAACAGCTGCAGCCTATTTTATCACGTTCGCGCTAATGAAACGAAACACTACACGGTGACGGTACAGGATTATTAAAAAACATTCAAGTATCAGAAGATGATGTTACCCAGGTAAAATAATGAGTCACTCTGCAATTGTTTAGAAGTTAGTCTTTACATTTTTTTAAAATAATACTATCGCCATTTAGGTCAATATAACATTATGTTGTGATATGATAATATATCAGCGGGTAGCCTATTTAAGGGCAGGTCAACTGTCTTCTGTGAGAACGTTTTGGTACGTTTTTTTGTTGTATAAAAAACCACGGTGAAGCAGTTTTCTGCTTCTACGGGACGACAGCTTGGAATAAACTGCCACTACACCTTAGACAGGCAGCCTATGCAGACATTTTTAAAGCACAGCTTCTCCACTCTTGCTTTTAGTTGAATTGTTTTAAATCTCTGTTAATGTATTGTACTGACTGCTCTGCCTAATTGACTGCCTTTTTCTGCTCTTATTGTTTCATGTTCTATGATATCATTCTAATGTAGTTAATGATTTAGCTTTTATTTTAATGATATTTTATGGTGGGGTTTTTTTGCTCTGTAAAGCACTGCTGCATGCATGTCATGAAAAGTGCTATGCTATATAAATAAAGTTACAGCTGACCTGTTCTGACATTTCATATATTGATCCTGCCCCACCCATCCTTCCTCTTCGATGTCTCCCTTTTGACTGATACCTGTCCATTCAAACTCTAGACGGGCCCGTCCCAAAGCTATTAGTGCAGCCGCACCCGGCAGCCGGCGAAAACTAGAGTTCTCACAGGCCTGAAAATTCAGGCCCGGCCCTGCCTGGGCCTTCGTCAAACCCTGTACACTCAAGACATGCTCCATATATGGCCAGACCTCCTCAAACCCTGTACACTCCAGACACTGTCCCCGCTGCCACCCTTAGGTCTCTATATGTGGAGCTGACCTGTTCTGATATTCCATGACATACCCCCAGGGCGTCTTACTGGGTATATATAATAATTAATAATCGCATCAGTGTGCACTATAACTACAATATACCGTTTTATGCCTGCTGCCTTGCATTGCATCCATTTCCTCCACCACACTCCACATGTCTTCCCATTGATTTGAATGGGAATATCATGGATTTTCCACCTAAAATATTTGACTTGTTTGGAGGTAGAGCTTCAAAATCTCTGTCAAAAACTTAATGGACTGGACAAATGTCTATGCCATACTATTTCAACTTGGTGGTGATTCTCAGCACCAACCGTGGCCAACGAATAGAGGGAGAGAAAGCGACTTCTGTCTGTCTTTGAGTTAAGTTTTACTGAAACTGCACACAATATTTTATATTAAAATTGAATTATATACATTTGATTTGAAATTCAATAGGTTCGAATGGATCGAAATTGTATAATTTTCAAAATTGTGTGAATATAGCAATGACATTTTTGGCCATTTTAACAGTCCTTCTCTCTCGTTCTCTGTCTCTCTCCAGTCATGATAGTAACGCAAAGGTATTAAAGTCTGTGGAGAGGATTCTGTCCATCTGGGAGGACAGGAGTGTGTACACAGACAATCTGATCTCTGAGCTCAGAGGCTACCTGGTCAAAGAGGAGTCTCCTCCGACTTCTACAACACCCGTGGAACAGAAAAGTAAGAGCATCTCAGCTGCATTCTATATGTAGCTCTGTGTTAAAGTGCAAAGTTGCAAACACAT
Organism: Protomyctophum parallelum; assembly: GCF_964188405.1. NCBI lineage: Eukaryota > Metazoa > Chordata > Actinopteri > Myctophiformes > Myctophidae > Protomyctophum > Protomyctophum parallelum. Next base: position 30,700,927 of record NC_139697.1, on the reverse strand, counting down.
CATTCTCTTTTTGTAGCTCTGTGTTCTCGGCTACTGATCTCAATTGACAATTTAGGCATCTAGCAGACCCCCTTAACCACTTCACATAAATGTGAAATCAGAGTAAGCAGGCCCGGTTTAATGCCTTGCACGGCAAGTGTCAACCGATGCATCGTATGACAAAAGTGGCAACTAATGGACAGTGTCATGGAAAATCTTCAGACTATATCAAATTAATGTTATCACATGCATCAAAAAATGTGAATGGTTGGGAAGAAAAAGTAAGCTCCATTACAATAGAGATGCGTGAGAACCATTGATCTATACTGTAACTGTAGGAGGCACAACAAATCTCTGGCCCTTCATTTCAATGAAAGTTGCTCACCAAGCTCTCACAGAAGTCTTGACTTTTGCTTAAAAAAAATCCCTACTGGTTTTGGGGGCATGGCGAGAACACAATACAGCCTTTTTAACCAGCTGCCAAGCTGGTTCTTCTTTCGATGCCACTTGTAGAGATGACCTAGCAGACACTTTTTCATGATTGGCTCATTTGGCTGCCTAACGACATTAGCATGATGCTTGCCTATTTACACTGGGGTTAATATGTCGCGGCTGTAGCGGGGCTGACTGTAGCCTATGGCTAAAGGCTCATACATAGTCTGGATTTACGGTGGTGGGGTGACCACCGAACTACAACATGACGTCACGAGCCGCGGTGAAGAGCAAACCACCGCCACCGCTCCAGCCCTTCTCTCAGTTTTTACTCACCACCGCTCAACGTTATTTCAGCTCCGGTGGTCAGCTCACCACCGGAGCGGTGGTCACCTTACCACCGAAAATCCAGACTATGAATAGGCCTTAACAGTGTCCATGTTAGACAAAAATCTAATACTTTGAGAACCCCTGCTGTGTATGTATAGCCTATTGGCGTTTGTGTGCTTAGGCATCATAATGTTGTACCTTGGCATTCCTGCCATTCCTGGCATCACTTGTAAATAAAATATTAATAATTATTAACACCCCGAACGCCCGGGGTTATTTAATCCATTAAATCGGAGCGCCCAGCGATTTATAGCAGCCGAGCACGGACCAGGTGCTATCCCGGATGTAGCTGAAGTAGCTTGATGTAGCCAAAACACGCGACGGGACCGCGATGGGCCGTCTAACACATAATCTTTGCTTAGAATTGGATGGAATGATTTAGATCAAGAGATTTTCGGTCTCGTCGGCTGAAAAATTATTAAAACATTGCACCTGTCTCGTCGGCTAAAATGGGGTTGAACATTTTCGATGACGTCCCACCGGAAAAGAACATGCGCAACAGACGCTCCCAGCCTGTGGAGCGATGCGATCGGTTTTGATATCAATAATCTCCGTCCTTTTTATCAATCTCTGTCCTGAGTGCTGGGCGTTACTAGATTGAACGGAGAACTCTGTCCTTGCCACTCAGGGTGTTTATAAATCAGTCGATTTAGGCTGTGGAGCGATGCAATCCGATTTCATATCAATAAACTTCGTCTTTTGTATCAAACTGTGTCTTGGGCGGCGGGCGTTACTAATAGAAAGGACAAAGAACTTCGTCCTGGGCGCTGGGGGTGTTAAAATAATATATTTTGTACACATTGAGACATGTAGTACTACGTGTTGTTCAACACTACTCTCAAATCAGAAATTGATCCCCAACACTACTCTCAAATCAGAAATTGAACCCCAACATTACTCTCAAATCAGGAATTGAACCCCAACACTACTCTCAAATCAGAAATTGAACCCCAACACTACTCTCAAATCAGGAATTGAACCCCAACACTACTCTCAAATCAGAAATTGTCCTTAAATGTAAACCCTATAGAAATGAAAGGTGTTAACTTGTATAGGTTATACAACAGGTATAGATGTTAATGTGAGAAGAGGTGGCCATGGGGAAGTTCAAACAGAAGGAACTATCAATACGAAACGTTGAGCGCAATAATAGGGTGCAGGGCTTATTTAAGCAGTGTGCATTACATTTTCTTTTGATGTATATTAATTCCCCCCCCCCCTTCACCTTTTCAGCTCCAGTTGATTCCAATGCAGCTCTTAAATCAAAGGTTCTTGCTGAGTTTGTGGTGAGTGAGAAACTAGTTTTAAGTTGTACTTTAACCCTTTAACTACCATGCACACCATTGCCATTATTTGCAACAATGTTGAGATTGAGAAAGTTGAAAATCAGTCCATAAGTTAACCACGTCAGAAAGTGAAAATAGCTGCTATACAAGCTCACAACACTGGGTTGTGTGAGCTTGTAGATCATGTCCTATTTTTGTAAATGTTTGGGGCCCAAATTAGGGTTGCCAGGGTTAATGCTACAGTATTAACTGCCGAGGTATCATGACTTATTCCATGTTTAATTGTTTAATAATTCAATAATAATTCAATGTTAATAAACTGAGTAATGGTTCTAATTCCCATTCAGAAAATTATTTGTCAGATGTTTGATTTATGACCATATCTTCTGATGTCTTACCCTAGATTGAAATGCAGGTGTCTCTTTGGTCACTGTTCTATTGAAGCCAGTTGATCTGTTTTTGTGACTGAAGTACCTGCCCCAAATTCACAAATTCAAGACACCCGTCTTGCATTTGTCTTGTCTGTGTTTAATGGCCGCTCCAATGCATTTCCAATGGAAGCCCATATGGTTTGACCAAACATTTTGTTTGATGGGGGGGAAGAACACATCCATCAAAGCAGTGTTCAGACACAAGGCAAATGTCTTGAATGCAGCCCAGTAAGGGCATATGTCGACCCTGTCCGCTCACCTCCGCCACACCCCCTCCTGGTGCTGCGGCCATCTTGTAAACTAAACACAATATAAACAATAGGAGAAAGTCCCTTATGTGCTGCAGCCCCAAGCGCTGGTAGAACAGCTATCTAATCGGACTGTCCCGTGTGCTGCAACCCCAAGTGCTGGTAGAACAGCTATCAAAGCTGACTGTCCCCTGTGCTGTAGCCCCAGGCGCTGGTAGAACAGTTATCCACGTACAAGAACTCTCTGGACGAGGTGGAGCTCCGAGAGAAGCAGCTGGCAGCCATGAGGGTGGACGTCTGCAGCACCAGTGCACTCAGGAGACTCAAAGGTACCAGGGTTCATTGCTCTAATGTAGGGGTTCCCAAACTGTGGTGCGTGCACCCCTTGTGCACGAACGCCCTCTAGGGAGTGCGTGACATGAAAAGGGTATAATGGCGGTTTTATGGTGTTATTTAACACAAACGGCAAAATCCGGTAAAACACTGTTGTAAGGAGATGTGTAGAGCAGCTGCATGTCTCTCAGTGCAGTGACATTCTGTGATTATTTGCCATAATCATATTAAATGTATAATCTTTGGTCAAATGCAACTAGACTGAGTATTGGGGGGTGCATAAGCTAGGTCAGGAGGTAACAGGGGGTGCACGGCCAAAAAGGTTTGGGGACCACTGCTCTAATGGCTATTACCTTCCATCACTCGCTTGGGTCGACGGAGACATGAATCTACCTGATGCGTCTTTCTATTTTGAGATTCAGATACCTAATTCTTTGTTTTTCCTTTCTCGTTCACATTCTTTCCCTCTAAATTCTTTGCTTTCTCTCCACTTCCTTCCTTCAATATCTTTTGTAATGTTTTTCTCTGTCTCTTTCATATATAGATAAAGCAGGGGGGAAGAAGTTCTCCAAGGACTTTGAAGACGGAAGCTCGAAGCTGCAGGACTTTGTCAAGTTCCTTGACCAACAAAGCAAAGGAGGGCCACCTCTCCTGGAAGCCCTCAACAATGCAGATATCTTCTATGAGATGCAGTACCAGGAGGTCAAGATTGTGGCAAATGTAAGCTGGGCTGCTGCTAACGTATTCATAATCAAAAAAATCTGTCTTATTTATTCAATTATTAATTTGTTTGACATTTTTAGATATAAATTTTTTTGCGGCTTACGCCTTTTATTGATTTTTGAAGGGACAGACAGTAGGCTGACAGGAAACGGGAGAGAGATGGGGGGATGACATGCAGTAAAGGCCGTGTCGGGTCCGGGAGTCGAACCCGCGGCACACTGCGACTGGATTACCAGTCCGGTGCCCAGACCGTTACGCTACGGCCTGGGCCTTGTTTGACATTTTTAATACATTTTATATTGCTTTATATGGATCAGCTAAAAAACAACTTTTTGCCCTGAGCCGGTTACTAGGCAATGCCCAGACCACCGCTGCACGCACGCAAGGTGTTCACACATGCGTAGACTACTGTTATAATTTGGATATTCTATAGCTTTTTACTCAAAAACTACGTCACTGTCCGTTGTGCTGATCAGACATCCGAGGTTCGGATCTGATTTTTCATCGCATCGCGATCGAAATGTCAACGTTTCTCGAGAAAGATGGGTACTAATGCTAACATTAGCCTTTTCTTACAATGGTGGTCTGCGAGCCACCTCCAAGTGGGGAAAATGGAAGTACTTTAGTAGTAATCTCCCCAATTCTGTCCCAGTGCAAGGTATTACCACCAGGCCGCAGTCTTAAAGGGATAGTTCAGATTTTTTTAACTTAAGTTGTATGAAATACTTGCCATTAATATAGTGGTCGCAACTGTATTAATTGATTGCCCGAGTCCCATGGTGGGAGTTCTGCTCTGGTTTTGGTCAATTTTAAGTAGTTCTGGTAATTTTGTGGGGGGTACTGGGGGCCACGCAGTAAAAGTAAATTAATCAACAAAACGAACGTAATTTGTATTGTTGACCTATTTCTAAAATATTAGCGCGACTTTCGTTCAACTTTGACTCCTCTATCACATGGAACTATTTTTTGGGCGTAGTGATATGGACACAAAAAACATAGTTCTGGGTGAATCATTAACGAAAGTTGCACTAATATTTTAGAAATAGGTCAACAATACAAATGACGTTAGTTTTGTGGATTACTTTACTTTTACTGCGTGGCCCCCAGTACCCCCCACAAAATGATATTTTTGATATTTGATATTTCACCGAAACCAGAGCAGAACCCCCACCACAGGACTCGGGCAATCAATTAATACAGTTGCAACCACTATATTAATGGCAAGTATTTCATACAACTTAAGTTCAAAAAATCTGAACTATCCCTTTAAGTGTAAAAAGCACCTTTATTGAACCACTTTAAATGTTATCAAAACCCAGAACTAGAAAGGTACAGCGCAAATCTCTGACGGGATGCATGCACTGATCTATACATTTGCAATAGCTGTGTGTGACTAACTCTAACTCTGACGCTGTTAGATCTCAAATTACCATATTATAGAAAATGTAAAACAAAGCACCTCTATTACACCATCAAGAATAGTGCATCAGCCTGTTCAAAAAGAAAAGTGCAGTACTCCGTCTTGCACTGATCACAGCATGTTCCAAAAAGGCTAAAGGCCTCTAGATTGTCCACCATTTTATAAAAGGCAAACTCCACCTTTAGGCGTGATGCCACGGCCACCAGTCCTTTCATTTTGTGTCTACACAAACTCCCAGTAGTCGGCCAAGTAGCCATCTTGGCTGACCTAGAAATAATTTGTAAACCAACCTAGAGTGCTCTATAAACAAGTGAGACACTGATTCAGAATGAAAAGAAAAAGGACAACCCCCCCCAAAGGAGGGAACCAGGTGTTTTGTTTATAGCTATCGCGCTGTCGACAGTTTTTTCTTTTTTTTTCTTCTTTTTTTCCATTCTCTCAATGGATGGCTTGTACAGGAGCCAATACAACAACTCAGAACTCGTATTAGTTGTATATTATGTAACAGACAATCATTCACATTGAGGGTGACGTTGTAAATGGCACTAGAAATGTTTACATGGATAGAATAGACCTGTTATTGAACCCAAGGGAAATGTAGGAGCACCAGTCAGTCACCACAGAATTGGTGGTGACTGGCATTTCTTCCATGGCCCACTGGGACTGCTGTGAAAGCATTCAGACTCTGCGTCATGATTTCTGGAAGCCAATCTTAGCCAGGATGGAATATAAATCATGTAATAAATCTAAATATGGGCATAACGTACAATGTATTGTAATATGGGAATACAGACTATAAACAGTGGATATGCTGAGAGGCATATGTGTACATATAACGTACAAATATCGTACATGGGGTGACAGTAATTTGATTACTAACATCTAATTGGATCACCAGGCGACTTGGACTCAACTGGCAGAGATTCAACACAACATTCTGTAATTTTCATGTTTTACAAAATCTATGCCATTCTCGATATCTTGTGGAAAGCTATTAAACCCTTCAACGCCATTCACGAGAACACGAAATTTGATAAAAGATCATTAATCCAGAATGAATAACTATACTGGTGCCCGACTGTAGAGCACGGAGTCGGTAACGATGGAAGTTGGAGATCCATGCCCCACCCGTCTATGCAATACCCGTTGTACCCATGTCTTAGTACCCGTTCCACCCATCTGTCAGTGTCCCTTTTATGCCCATGTATGGAAATTTCTGTATCTGTCTGTGTCCCTTTATTCCTATATATGGAGTTCTGTGTCAGGCATGCCCAAATATGGAGCGTTGTGATGTCAGAACAGGCCAGCTCCATATATGGAGCCTGCGCAGAGGCCCTATCCAGAGCCCGGGCAGAGGCCTTTTGTGGTGGTTCTGGACAACCGTGGGTCCGATCGACTCGATACCAGCACTGCACTCCCTGCGGGGGTATGGAACGTGTGTATCCAATTTCCAAAGTCAGTGGGGCGAACGGTTCTCGATTTACGTGGATTACAGACGTAAATTACAGCTCTTCTCTGGATTTTTTTGTATTTTGCGGGCACTGGCCACCGATCGCTGCCTATGGTAACGGGAGGGAATATGTTCATTTGCAGTGGATAGACTGTGACCTAGGTTTCAACCAGGTTGTTTCTGTATCCATTTATTTATGTGTTGCTCACTCTCTCACCTTTCAAGGCGTACCAAACCTTCGCCAACCGAGTCTCCCACCTGAAGAGGAAGCTGGACAGCCTGAAAACCCAGTTGCCAGACCTGGACGAGTCCCCCATCCCCTCACCATCAGCGGATGCGCCATCTCCCACAGGCTCCGAGTCCCCCTTCCGTGGCCTGGAGACATCCCAGCCAGACCCCGATCTGGATGGCTCCGCTATGGACGATTCTGCTATGGACGACGAGGCTGAGCCTCCGGCTCCAAGCCCCCTGTCCACACCCGGAGGGTCCCCCAAAGGGTCCCCCAAACACGTCTTTGTGGTCGGAGAGAGCGACAACATAGAGGTGGAGGACATGGAGGTGTCTGATGATGAGATGGAAATCTGTGGGATCATTGGTAAGGTGTTGAAGCATTATTTTACAATTTACAATTTACAATTTAGGCATTTAGCAGACGCTCTTAATCCAGAGCGACTTACATTTAAGCAAGAACAAAAGCATGGGAATACATCACATAAAAGCATTTATCATGAAACATGCGTATTTTAAACCTAATGGTCCGTATCAGTGTTCTTGTATGTTTTAGACCATTAACTACAAATAATTTACATTACTGCATGCAATTTTCAAAACTATATCATAGTTTTAGAGTTTTCAATGTTCCTACTTTCCAGGAAGCCATTGGTTTCCATTCATTGTCTCCACCAGGCCGAAGGCATGTGGGGAGAGTATGTTTTGCACTCCGTCCGTCTGCGTGTCCATCCGTCCGTCCGTCCGTCCGTGTGTCCGTGTGTCCGTGAACAGCTAATCTCGGCCACCGTTAACCCGGTCGATGCCATATTTTGCACACACACTCCCTGGATGCCAACCATGAACCTCTGCCCCAAACTTTCCAGAACGGCCTGTTATAGCGCCACCAGGAGGCCGCTTTGTGCAAAACAAGTTTTTGCACAGTACACCTACAGATTTTGTCCAAACATCACGCAAATTGGTACACAGTCTCTCTAGAGCCATTCAACGAAACGGGTCTTTCAGATTTATCAGACTCCATCCTGATTGGTTAAGATTGGCTTCCAAAGTTCACAGGAGTGCTCAGTTTCAAACAAAATGCTGCAAATCATGAACACATCGCGTGATTTCCGTGAAATTGTGCACCCACATTCCCACTAGGCCGAGGACGAAATGCCACATGAACAATTTCAACTCAGCCTCAAGGTGGCGCTATAACTGGCCGAAAAGTGTTTTTACCTCTAACTGCACGGATCTGTGGATAACCTGGTGGAGACCTGTGCCCGGAAGGGCACTTTTTCTAGTTTTAGTATGTTATGAAAATCAAACATAATTAGTAACTTCCAAATTGTATTTGGCAGTGTACCTCCAAATATTTTGTCAGGAGCAGGGACTCCCATACAAGATTTATAATCAGCGCCAGGATTTCTTTCAAAATAGAAGCTCAGGGTGCCAGGAAGACATGGCAGCTTTTACTCTGAAAGCCGGGGGCTTCCGTTCCGTACAAAAACCGGGAGGCATAATGTTTTTTGCTTACCTCGCTATAATTACGATCGAGTCTCTCTAGAAGCGTTAATATTCCGGGCGAGAGGCATATTGAAGTCAGAAATGAAGACCGAAGTATGGACATCTGGTCAAAACCACAGAGACTAATCAACGATACAAATTATATCAAATACAATACCAATTGGAATTATCGACCGAAGTTAATTGTCCAAACTGTATTATGAGCTTGTATGTATAGGATTAAAAGGGTATCCGGAGAACTCACCAGTTTACCAACTCGCCACGATTTTGTGCATTTTTGTTTTACTTCACCTTCATTTAAATTGCATTGAAATCAGAGAGAGAGAGAGAGAGAGAGAGAGGATAGTTGTTTAGAGTTAACAGTAGAGAAAGTAGGAATGCTAAAAGTTTAAACACTAAAGTACCGAAACAATGTAATTCATTAGTAAACAATTCCTGAAATGGTAAGCCTACTTATCATTGGTATTCATATACTCACATATTTATCATCATCTAGCTTCACTTCACTTTCAAAGTTTTATTATATAGCTGACCATCTAATTGCACAAAATAATTTGATCACTTTGGAAATGAACTATAACATCTGTGAGTTTGACATACTACACTGATGAAGACATCATGTTAGCATAACGATGAAGACATTGATGAAGAATTTTCGCTGTGGTGACTTGGTAAACTGGCGAGTTCTCCGGTATCCATTAAAAGTGGTTAAACCGATTTTGATGCCATATTAACTAGTTTAGCTGGGGACCACCTGGAACCCCTGCTAGGACCCAGGGGCGGGGGGTCTCCATACCCCACTGTGAACCACTGTTCACACTGTACAAATGTCGGGCAAATGGTTGCCATGGTTGTTCATAATAAGAACATTTTGTTGAGCATTTACACGAGACAAAGGAACATGGTAATTACTGAAATCCATTGTGGCGTTGCACAACAGTTGTCAATGACTGTTGATGCTGCATTTATCACGTGTATTTGTCACGTACAGTAACTGCACAGTAGAGTCCTGTGCAATGTACATCTCTGGCCATATTAGTAATTATTAGCACAAAAAACAGACACCCACTGCAGCGATGTGATGTCGGCTTAAATCTTTTAACAAATATTTGTATTATTGGCAGGTTATTATCTTACACATGCTTTGTACATTAGTCAATATAAAATGGCTCAAATGTTTCTACACCTCTCTCTCTGTCAATTTGTCACCTGTAGTTGAGGAGCCTGTTAAAATCCCCTCCCCTGAAGCCGTGTCAAATCCAGTCCCTGTACTGCCTGCAGACACTCGGCCATCGTTGGCATCAGAGGCACTTCCTGTCACAAATGCCACAACTTCTTCTTCATCATTTCCTGCTGCTGCTCCTGCTGCTCCCGGCCTGTCCACCATTGACCTGAATAAAATGAATTCCCTCATCAGCAGTTTGACCTCAGCCTTGAAGAACACAGGTGAGTGACAAAGTGTGATTAGGGCTCAGCAATAAGAACAAAATCTCTCACTCACTCACTCACTCACTCACTCACTCACACAAAACTGGGCCCTAACTTCCGAGGCTCCTCCTGCCCGACTAATTTGCATAATGTTATGCTGCGTTCACACAGGCCGCATTTGCTCCAAACGTCAGATGCATCTGTGCATCTTCATGTCACTGGCTTCCATTGAAAATTAATGGTGGACTGTAGTTTTGCATCTGCCCATGTGAACGCAGCATGAGGCCCTAAAACATTCATATTCACAGGGAAGCTTTTGACCCTCTCAGTTAAGTATAGACCGATTCCGTACCGGTTTCATGGTCGCAGCCTACGTATTTCCTGTAGGCGGACTCGACGTAGCTGCGGGGGTAAAACCCTCACCAGGCGCACCTCTTCCACTACAGTGAACGGCAGAGTGACTGATGTTAGTTTGCTTCAAACTTTACTCTTTTACCTGCTTTTTTACTAACACTAACATTACAAAGATGCCCAGAACATCGAGATGAACCTGTGTAGTTTATGGCTGCTCCAACAGTAGTGGCAACATAACAAATAAAATAAAACGGAATGTCTAATATCCACCGCGATGGCTGAGACCAGAGCCATTGAGTAATGGTTGAGACAAAGCAGTGAAGAATCCTGCAAGATACATAATTTCAGTCTTACCCAATACCCAATCTTTCTGTTTTATGAACACAAGGCTGCTGTATTTTATACCTCATACTAAGCATTTAAAGTATGAGGTATAAAGTACAGCAGCCTTGTGTTAATAAAACAGAAATATTTGGTATTGGGTAAGACTGGCGTTATGTATCTTTCACTGCTTTGTCTCAACCATTACTCAATGGCTCTGGTGTCCGCCACCGCGGTGGATATTAGACATTCCGTTTATTTTTATTTTTATGTTGCCACTACTGTTGGAGCAGCCATAAACTACACAGGTTCATCTCGATGTTCTGGGCATCTTTGTAATGTTAGTGTTAGTAAAAAAGCAGGTAAAAGAGTAAAGTTTGAGGCAAACTAACATCAGTCACTCTGCCGTTCACTGTAGTGGAAGAGGTGCGCCTGGTGAGGGTTTTACCCCCGCAGCTATGTCGAGTCCGCCTACAGGAAATACGTAGGCTGCGACCATGAGACCCGCTACGGAATCGGTCTATACACACACATAGCGTTAGCCCATCATGCATCCTGTTGCGGCGGCGTGGACCCATAGCAAACGGAGACACAAAGACAAGCAAGCGCGCACACAGACCTGTCGGTGCCATAACCATGGGAAGGTAAATGTTGTTAGCTATATGCTCTAATATCACAACCCCAGGATTAGAACAGCAAGAACACACACGTCACAGCCGAACACACACACACAGACCTGTCGCTGACACAATGGGAAGGTGATCTTTAAGCTGTTTGTTATTTGTGCTAATTACGCAACCTGAATCTCCATGCTTGTGCCATGAAGCTTAAATAAAATCTTTTATACGTTTTGCAGCTTTGTGCCTCCGCACAGTGCCCATGTGCAGTGAGTCTCTAACAGTCGGCCCTCCGCACAGTGCCCATGTGCAGTGAGTCTAACAGTCGGCCCTCCGCACAGTGCCCATGTGCAGTGAGTCTCTAACAGTCGGCCCGCCGCACAGTGCCCATGTGCAGTGAGTCTAACAGTCGGCCCTCCGCACAGTGCCCATGTGCAGTGAGTCTAACAGTCGGCCCTCCGCACAGTGCCCATGTGCAGTGAGTCTAACAGTCGGCCCTCCGCACAGTGCCCATGTGCAGTCAGTCTAACAGTCGGCCCTCCGCACAGTGCCCATGTGCAGTGAGTCTCTAACAGTCGGCCCTCCGCACAGTGCCCATGTGCAGTGAGTCTCTAACAGTCGGCCCGCCGCACAGTGCCCATGTGCAGTCAGTCTAACAGTCGGTCCTCCACACAGTGCCCATGTGCAGTGAGTCTCTAACAGCCGCCTCCCCGCACAGTGCATATGTGCAGTGAGTCTCTAACAGCCCCCCCTCCCAGCACAGTGCCCATGTGCAGTGAGTCTCTAACAGTCGGCCCCCCAGCACAGTGCATATGTGCAGTGAGTCTCTAACAGTCGGCCCCCCCAGCACAGTGCATATGTGCAGTGAGTCTCTAACAGTCGGCCCCCCCAGCACAGTGCATATGTGCAGTGAGTCTCTAACAGTCGGCCCCCCCAGCACAGTGCATATGTGCAGTGAGTCTCTAACAGTCGGCCCCCCCAGCACAGTGCCCATGTGCAGTGAGTCTCTAACAGCCGCCCCCGCCCCCCACACACAGTGCCCATGTACAGTGAGTCTCTAACAGCCGCCCCCGCACAGTGCCCATGTGCAGTGAGTCTCTAACAGCCGCCCCCGCCCCCCACACACAGTGCCCATGTGCAGTGAGTCTCTAACAGCCCCCCCCCCACACAGTGCCCATGTGCAGTGAGTCTCTGTAACAGTGCAGTTTGATTAATTCGTCTCATAGATTTGGAGGCTGATGGCACTAGGATGGTACATTCCATGCTATGTGCCATTGTAGTCCACTTTAATGTATACCGTTTCGCTTGCTGACAAGAACTGATCTTCATGCTAACAACGTCTGAATTGTATGTACTGTCTGAAGATCAGCTATTGTTGGTAAGCAACACTGTTGATGTATATATTGAGCTTGAAGTTTAACATGTGTCTCTCTTCTCTAGGAGCCTCTGAGACACCTTCTCCAGGTCCTGGCGCTGGCTTCTTGTCGGCACAAACCGCAACGTTGCCTCCTGCCTCAGTCCTGCCCAAGGACGCACGCTCTCTGGTCAACATGCTGTCCAAGGTGGACATGACTCCTGCGGACCTCCTCAACGCTCTGGCCAAAGCCCGTGGTCAAGGCAGTGGAGTACAGGGTGAGATGTTCACACATGTCATCTCTGTCTTTGTTTGTTTCAAGAGCATTTAACAGAGCATTGTTTCAAGAGCATTCAACAGATTTTTTTCTTTTTTTTTCTTTTTACATTTAGCCTATAATTACATGCCCAAAATAGGGATGACAGGTTGAAAGTGGTTAAATCTTTATTTTGCCAAGTAAACTCGGCAACAAAAGAAATGTATCTTTGGTCTATTATTTCTCCACTTTTATAATACCAATTGGTATTGTACTTTATATAATTTGAATCGTTCATTAGTCACCTTTATAACGATGTATAGATTGTAAATATGAGGCGTTCGTGAAATGAGCAACTCAGCTAAACGTGCTTGGTATTCAACCCTTGCTTTGAGTTGCTTATTGGATTGGATGATTGCATTATCCCACAGTAATAAGGGGGGAAAAACATATTTTATACTTTATTTATTTTACACTGACTCAGTGTTGGGGAACTCTGTAGCAGGTGGAACATCCAAAAGCTGCTGCAACAGCTTGGCAACCAGGTTTGAACCCTTAGCTCACCAAGTCGAATACCCTCTCCACCACGACTTCGCCTCGGCGGAGGCCAACCCCCACCGGAGACTAATCCGACTTACTCCTGAGCACACGGACACAGCTCTCACTTTGGGTGTACAGAGATTGGATGGCCCTCAACAAGGTCCCCCTCACCCCATACTCCCGCAGCACCTCCCGGGGGACCTTCTCCAAATCCACAAAACACATGTAGACCGGTTATGAATACTCCCAAGCCTTCTCCAGGATCCCTGCAAGAGTATAGATCAGTAGTTCCACGGCCAGGACGGAATCCACATTGCCGATAGTCAAACCTCAGATTCAGGAGGAGCGATGTGGATAAAATACAATACCAATTGGTATTATTAAAGTGGAGACAGTCACATAATAGACCAAAGTTAAGTTTCTGAACTTTTGTTGCTGAGTTTATGTTGCATGTGCAAGGGAACAGGATTTAACTTGGTGAGGTTGGCGCATTGTAACAACATAAACAAATAAAACATTTACTTTAACGCTTTCAAAATAGTGACCCAGGGTGCCCAATGTTATTTTTGTCTTTTGTTTTTTTATTGAAAATCACAAAACGTGACGTCCTGGGCACCGTATACGGTAATTCCCAGGACGTCTGTGGACGTCTTGGACACAAAATGTGTTTTAAAATGCAAGACAGCCTTAATAAAAACTATACAGTGTTGGAACTAGGAAGTTACTATGTCTGTAGTTTGTGAACACGGCTAAAATGTACACACTCACAATGCTTTCCCGCCAGGTGTTGTTACCTTGTAGATGAGCTATTTTCACAATAAATTAAACAAACTTCATCGGAGAGCGCAATCGGAATAATTTATCACAAAAAATAATTGATCCCTTTCCTCCTTCTCAGCCAATCACAAGTCGAGTCCTTACCAGCCCATCCTAGGGAAAACAATATGATGGCATCCAGGTGATCTAAAAAGGTCTCTGTTCTTACTCAGGGATTTTTCATAGTTCCTGTCTCCTGTCTTTATTATAAAGAGTTGCTTGATTCTCCATCTGCCCAGAGAATGACTGTTGGATGCATTTGTCCCATGTGCACTGGAACCACTTCAAAATCAGTCGATTACAACAATTGACAAAATAAGAATATGGTAAAGCAGTTAGAATGTTTTGTTTCTCCCCTTTTCCCAGTAATCTTTCTCTCTCTGTAACCATTTCCCTCTCTGTCTCTTGTCGTTGTCCCACAGGTCTCACCTCCTTCCTTACCAATTCAGTTGGAACTGTATCTTCTGACTCATCCAGTACAGGCAAGCCTCCTCCATCCCTCTCCTCTACTCTTGCATCAGCAGTCTCCAACAGTGGCATGTCTCTCCCTTCCACCACACCTGTTCCCTCTCCACCCATCTCCGCTGCGAGGCACAGTCCCCTAAGGGCGACCCTCCAGGAAGCTGCCACCCAGGCACCAGCCCCCCATGTGCCTGCCCATCAGACAGCAGCCCAACCAGCATCACCAGGCCCCTTTGCACCGGTCCCCCATGTGTCAGGCCGCCAGCCGTCCGTGCCCCATGTGCCAGCCCCCCAGACATCGGTCCAGCAGGCAGCACCTGTCCTGACCTCAAGTGCAGCTTCTGCTCTGCCCTCCCGTGCACCATCCCCCTTTGTGCCTGCCCCCCAGGCACCAGTGCACCAAGCGCCAGTCCACCAGGTACCTGTCCCCCGTGCACCAGTCTCCCATGCGTCTGTCTCCCATGCGCCAGTTCCCCATGCACCAGTCTCACATGCGCCAGTCTCCCATGCGCCAGCCCCCCAAACACCAGTCCCCCAGGCGCCAGTCCCCCAGGCGCCAGTCCCCCAAACACCAGTCCCCCAAACACCAGTCCCCCAGGCACCAGTCCCCCGTGCACCAGCCCCCCATCTGCTAGCCTCCAAGGCACCAGCGCCCAAGGCAGCACCTATGCTGACCTCAGCTTCTGCTCTGGTCTCGGCTCTGCACAGAGACATGGATCTCTTGGCCGAACCAGAACCAGAACCGGAACCCTCACAGAGCCTGGATTCCAAAATCCACAGCTTCCTGCATGGGAATCCTGGTTTCAGTTTTAGCCTGGGCTTTGCCTCTGATGACCCCTCCCTGGGAGGCAGCCCGGTAATTGGCACAGACACCCGGGACGGGACCCCGGTGAGGGATGAAGGCGGGGGCACCCCTACTCAAGACGAGATCATGGACAAGCCAGCTGTGGATGCGTTTGAGGCCAGCACCAAGCAGCCGTCCACCGTGGACACAGCTGCAAAAACAACAGAGGGCAAGTTGTCTCCCTCAATCTACCAGACTAGTGCCTGGCAGGACTCCGCCAATCCACAAAAACACGTTCACGCACAGCCAGGGGCGGCTCAAAATGGGCAAGGCTACCAACCATACCCATATGGTACCCAGGAGGGGGCGGAGCATGGAACGGCAGCACCTGTTGAATGCTACCAGCAGATTGCAGGGCAGGCGGTGGGCCCAACACTAGGCGAGCGAGGCCCCATCAATACAAGCGGTAATGAGAGAGGGGTGGGCATGGGAGGTTGGTACAGTGGCATATACCCTGATGGAAGCGTCCTGCCCCCTGGTGGCTGTAGTGTGGCAACCCCAGGAGGAAACAATGAACACCAGACATCACACCTGTACCCTTACCAAGCAGACCAAACTCAGGAGCCCCAGGGTTCAGCCTCCCAGCAGGGCTTGTTCAAAGGCATCCTCCCCCCTCTCCCCAACTTGCCACCTCCTCCAAGTGGCTTGGAGGCTCTGCCCACCATGGCTGGCAGTGAGATGGTTCCTCCACAGCGACAAGAGGTGCCCAATGCAGAAGTCAAGGAGGACACGGGGGTTAGAACAGACAGTTTAATTGGTAGGATGGTGATCCACGACCATCAGCATAAATCGATGTTCCATACGGACGATCCCCCGTATCATGTTGACGTTCACCGTCACCCTGATGGAATTCGCCACCCTGACGACATTCACCGCCACCCTGATGGAATTCGCCACCCTGACGGAATTCACCGCCACCCTGACGGAATTCACCCTCACCCTGATGGAATTCACTGTCACCCTGATGGAATTCTCCACCCTGACGACATTCACCGCCACCCTGACGGAATTCACCCTCACCCTGACGGAATTCACCGTCACCCTGATGGAATTCACCGTCATCCCGACGAGGTTCATCGTCACCCTGACAACATTCACGGCCACCCTGACATCTTCCAGCCTCCTGACTTGCGGTACCAGGAAGATCGGAGACGCTTCCATGACGACCTTCGGCGGGGTGATATCCTGCTCCCCCCTGATCCTCGCCGACTCCTTGACGAGCCTTTCTATGGTCCAGAGGATCCATACTACGGACCTGAGCCGCACTTTGGCCCTGACGCCTATCAACGCAGCCCCTCTCCCCCCCCCTATGCTCATGGGAGAATGCCGCCGCCACCACCTCATCATGAAATGCGTCATCCCGGCCCGTGGCCCCGTCACCGCCCCCCTCACCCTCCACATCGTCCTCCTCACCCTCGCGGAATACTGCGTGGTGGTCCACGCCCCCTTCTCCAGCCGTTCCATGGGCCAGATCCACGGCTACAGGGCAAACGTCCTCCGAGAGGAGCTGGACCCGGTGGCCCGATGTTCCCCCAAAAAAGACCCTACCTACCCCCACGTTTTTGACTTGACCAGTTGCCACACCTGCTTCAAACGGGTCCCTCTTGTCATGGTGACAGAGGTGAGACTTTTCTCTACATCTGATGAATTGGCCTTGAGACAGGGAGATGTATGGCCAGCACATAGATGTGAAATGGAGAGGATGTAAGGGGGAGAGAGAGAGACTTCAAGTGGACTTAAAATCAGCATGGCTCAGAGCAGTGAGTTGTGCACGAGAGTCATGGAGCATTCAGAAGAAGAGTTTTTAACAGTGGGGCTCAGAGCCGTCAGTTGTGCGTGAGAACTTCATGGAGCAGTTGGAAGAAGAGTTTTCAACTTGAACGTCCTTGTGAAGAGCACCAAACAAGAAGCTAAGAAGAAAATGCCACAGATGTAAATGAAAACAGCTTCTGAGAAGATTGTCAAGCTGAAGTTTGAAGACCGAAGATAAAAGGAAATAAGAGGTGGATATATACATACATACATATATAATATACATATATACAGTATATAATTCACTTTCTTTCTTTTTTTTTTCAGTTTGTTCTAATATAAACCGTTGCTTTATCTAGAACCTAGAATTCTGACTCCCTTTGATATAGCTTCGTGTGCATGATGAGCCGTTGTGCATGCAGATGCGTGAGTATTCTGGGAGTAGAAGATGACCAGTTTTCAGTTCAATGCGAATATATTTATTTCATGGGAGGGGATCAACAAATGAATGTAGGTGATGCAATGATTTTGCTGTTCGCTTTTCAGTAAGAAGTTGTAGCCCCCACTTCCTCTCTCTCTTCCATATCGTAATCCTTAATTTTGCTAAAACGACAGCGTGTTAAAATACACTTTGAGGACGTGAAAACTGAAAAGTATATCGGTGTATAGAGTTTTATGTTCTTTCCACGTTTTATGTTCTTTGACTTTGATTGTTATTTGTGAAACTATGCTTCCTTCGCCCACTGCGTTAGTCTTTCGCCAACGAGTTTCACGTCTCGTTTAGTTGTTTGTAGAAATGCTAGCACAAGTCTAGTTAAAGGGAGACAAATAAGTCCTTTGGAGAGAGCTTTTTCTTCTTTTTAAATCGACTCAGAAGAAAGGAGGTCCATTTTCTGCACTGGATGAAGACTCTCGCCTTCACCTTCATTTTACTTGTTTTGTCTAATAAAACCTAATTTTGAAAACTGGTGTTTTGCTTTGCTCTACTCTGTGATGGAGTCACACTCCTGCCTGAAACCATCACCCATCACCCCACAAAACTTTCAATATGCATGCATATCCTAAAATTATGTCCTGTATGTACTTGGCCAAGAGAAAAGAGAAAAGATTTAAATTAGGCTAATTGGGCCATTTAGAATGACTATTTAAAGATTTACTAATCTTTAAAAGGATTTAATCTAATTTATGAGCATTAGGAAGCTGGTGGGAAATGTTATCTTGCAGAGCAAATGTTGAATCAGATTTGTATATTCCCTGTAGGGTTCATAAGCTGTTGAGTGCTACCAAAATTGGCTATAATTCACAAAAGACTGAAGTAATGTTTAACATAAAGGAGAATAGCTATATATATGTCACTTTGTTTTCTAACCTTTAATGTAAATAACTTGATCTCTGGGACTGCACGACTAGCATTTCATACCAATTTACTACCATGATTGACTTGACAAAGCTTATTGATATTTAGCTGCACTTGGTTTTTTAAATGTTGACCCCAACAAGCTTTCTCAGAAACCAGTGACCCTTTGGGCCGATTCATACTCTTATTTTACCGCTGTTTCGGCGCTGTAGTGCCGAAATGATTTCGGCTCGTCAGCAATTTTCAGTAGCACCGAAGAGCCGACTTTAGGACGATACCCGCCCACCCCGAACCTCAAATGACGTCACATTGTAGGCTCTACAGAGCCAAACCGACTTTTATTCGGCTCTAAAATAGGAGTATGAATCGGCCCTTAGTCAAATCAGAGCCAAATAAAGACCTGCTGATGGTGGATGCCCATTATATTGTAATCATATTCTCCAGAGTTGATTTAATAACCAGTAATGTAGTTTGACAGGCAGTCTCAGTAGATTTCTCCTCTGTAATTCTGACTTCGACGGGAAGTAAAGATGAGTTAAAGCAAGGTTATGATATCCTGGTGGAATATTCAGGCACTAGCCTGCCTCAACTTGAAATATCGTCATTTTGCTCAATTGATTTTCTTCATTGATTAAATACTATAGGATTTTAAAATGTCTAATTATATATATAATAATTCTACAAATTTAAGATTCTTGATTATTTCTGTCCAATCGTATATACATTTTTAGGGCATAGGATATTGGCGTTTTAGAAAAGTAAAAAACATTTTTTTAGAGCAGTATAGGCTTAATAACCTATACAGTTAAACTTTACTGTAAGAGTAAAAATTGTAACCTCGTCATTTTCCAAATTCAAATATGTGAACTTGCAAAACTAGGATAATTTGAAACTGACAAGATTTGCATGATTTACATTCATAGCTTACTAGTGCAAAGTTACATTTTGGGGGGCTGTTGGGTAAAATGTTCTGTAGCAGATCTAGGAAGAAATTATACTTTTTAAAAAAAGAGAAAAGAAAACCAATTAAACTAACCAAACAAAGGTATTAGGCTTCAAAAATAAGTCTAACTTATTGAAATCCATTTGCTATAGTCTACAATCAATCATTTGAAATTGAACTAGTTTTATTTCTCATCTTTTTACCAACTCAACTAAAACAAAAAGTGACTTCCTGTACGATGAAAGTTAATGCAGATATTCCTCGTTACTAGGCATGTACAATCTTTTAGGTTACAATCCTCGAGTAGCGTGTCCGTCAAAACGTCTTTAGTTTATAGTGTAACCGGGGGATAATTCGAGACGTGCAAGTGAATATACAAATTCAGGTCCGTTAGTTAATTTCATCCAGTCGACACCAGATGTCAGTAAAGCGTCTCTATCACCGTGTTGTTGACTTGCAGTATAGCCTACGCTCCTCGTCGTCGGTCAAATGCAAGCTACAGTCTGAAGCTAAACATCCCGTTGGATCATGAGGATCTCATAGAGGAGATTTGGTAATGGCCTACTAAATACGGGACGCGTCGTACGCGTCCATAGTTTTCAGGGTAGGCTAAATGACGGGTTAGTGTTTGTTCATCCGCAGGCCTTCATTCGCGTTTGCCCATCTATAGAAAGCAAGAGATTAAGCATTATATAGCCTTATACACGTAGACTTACAGGTCGTCGGGTTCATTGTCCAAAATTGTGTGTCTGCATGCCCGCGCGCGTGTGTTGGTCTATATAGACGATATATACATGTTATCAGTATTACTGTACACATGTACATAGGAGGCTACGTGCATGTGTTTATACACACGCACATCTCATTTATAGGAAATAGGGAATTTGTCAATGTTGATAGGAAGTTCAAGTTTTGGAAAAACTGATGTCTTTATCACTTTATGTAGGCTACCTCGCCTTGACGCCCTCCCATAGTATTTCATCATCTCTCTTCCCCTTTCCTCTTCCTACTCCCCACCCCCACCACCTGTCTCCTGTAGGACTCCAGAGCTACACCTTGATGTCTCTCTAATGTGGTGCCAGCAGCTTCTGAGACGAGATGTAAGAAGGAAGGTCTCCTAGTAGAGATGGAGCTTGTGAACAGAGGAGGAGTATTGTGTCCTCCCCATGGTAACGACCCCGCAAGCTCTACACAGCTCTGCTTTTCACTCTGCCATTTAAGAAATAGACATTCTCTGCAAGAAAATGGTAGCATTTGATTTCAATGTTGAGATTGATTTGTGCGCGCGTGCGTGTGTGTGTGCGCAGGACTGAACAGAAGACCTTGACAAGAGCCACAGGAGAGTGGAGTGGATGAGTGAGACTGGCCTGTGAGTGAGTGACAGTGTAAGTACAGCCCAAGATGATAGAACATTGATCTATGCCTCTCTCTGAGTCTCTGTCTCTTTCACACCAGAAGTTCATGCATTAAATGGGAAAATGTGTGCTTCAGAAAACATTGTTGTTGTTTTGTTCATAGAATGTGTTCACGTCATGTGCAATAAAGTATTACCTTGTATATTTTTAAAAATACTGTTTGTCCTTATTTGTTTTTGTGCCTCGACAGTCTGGCCTCTTTGTGATTTGTTGTTTGTGTATATATTCTCATGCATTGTTTGATCCAGTGGAAACTGGAAAGTGTATGATTTAGCTGTTGCAACCATTACGCACAAAGTCAAATTATTCCCTGCATTTATTCGTTCTTGGTAGATTAATGAGTTTCTCTGTGAGATTCTGATTCTGTTATTTCCATGCAGGGGAGAAATGCAGTCATTGCAGCAAAGCTACATAAATGTGGATGTCCACAGAAGAGGGGTTGCAGTATCATCAATACATCTAATCCAGGGGTGCCCACACGTTTTGGACTTGAGAACTACTTTTAAAATGACCAGCTCAACATGATCTATTCTATTCTATACCCACCCTGAATAAAATAAATAAATACATAAAAACTGAGGGGCGGTTTGGAATAGCGGCGCTAAAACACACTTAGAAAGTGAAATAGTGGGGGGGGGGAAAGCCTGCCTCCCATTCTGTATGGAAGTGGTAGATTTTCAGGTTCTTTATAATGCTATACTGACTCTGGAAAACAAAGCATTTCTCTACATTTAGAAGCCGTGAAGGGAGCCGACAGGCCCTTGTCAATCAATCAAGTCATCTTCAGTGGCAGATGCCAAAAAGAGGGGTTTTGTTTTTATATTTAATTATAATTATTTTGGGGCATGTCATGATCATGTCATGATCTACCTGCACAGCCTTTGTGATCAACTGGTAGATCACGATCTACCTTTTGGGTACCCCTGATCTATAATCGAACAGTATGAATCAGTGCTACTGATGAGTATGTGTCTACAGTCTATGGTCTACACCTAGCATGGTCCATAGCTCTAATGCTGTTGCATTTAGAGCTATGTTACCGATGACTTCCGGGGCTCGCATAAATGCAGACCATGCAGCCTCTCGTCTTTAGTGTAAATAAAAATAACGTTTTTGCTTCTCACCAATACAAAGGCGGGTTGTGTCATTAGAAAGCCTACTTTCCTTAGTGGAAGCACTCTGAGTCCCCACTACACATATAAAAGGTACTTTTTGGGCAAAAAGGGATTATTTTTCCACAGGGAAAAAAATACTTTGTTACTCCACTGCGCCCTCTACCGATATTGCCAAGAGAAAACCCTCATAGAAGGGAAAAAATCCCTTTCTGGCCAAAAAGTACCTTTTGTGTATAGGGGCTCATAGTGCTTCCACTAAAGAAAGTAGGCTTTCTAATGACACAACCCCTCTTTGTATTGGTGAGTAGCAAAAACGTATTTTGTATTTACGCTAAAGACGAGAGGCTGGTCTGCATTTATGTGAGCCCCGGAAGTCATCTGTAATATAGCTCTAAATGAAACTGCATTAGAGCTATGGATCAGAGCTAGTACTACACCCAAGTAATAGGCCTGTTGTATAACAGCAGTGCAGGATCATTCCATATTCTGTGTGAAATCCTTTGTGACATGTCACTTTAATGTAGGCACAGTAGTTCAGTACACTATATACTTTGTAAGATTATAGCCAGGCTGGAATCACTCTTAAGTCCCTGCAGGGACCATTCATTGGAGTAGATTGGGGTTGAAGTGTCGAAGGGCGGATATAGGATTTAGGGACAAATGACAGATGGTTAGGTCTCACCATTCGAGGCAAAGCCGAGAAGTCATCTGGGTACAGCAGAGTGAAATACACACACACACACACGCACCGACACAACAGGGATTGAGGTCTAAAACTAGGCTATATTATATAAATGCAGGCCCTTTGCAGGAAGAGTGTGTATTTGTAATAAGTGATGAAATGAGTGTGTAACATTATATTCATTGTGTGTGTGTGTGTGTGTGTGTGTGTGTGTGTGTGTGTGTGTGTGTGTGTGTGTGTGTGTGTGTGTGTGTGTGTGTGTGTGTGTGCGTGTGTGTGTGTGTGTGCGTGTGTGTGCGTGTGCGTGTGCGAGAGACACACCGACCGACCCAGCTGCGAATCGTGACTGAATCATCCCCTAGTTTTTAAGTCTGCGCATGTCGGGTGTGTGCCGTCATGTGGGCTCATTGTTTACATCATGCCCGAGTCCAGCTTGGATTTCATCTCGTTGTGGGCGTGTGTGCCCCGTATACGTACGATTACGCATTTGTGAACAAACTGGGGTAAAAAAATAAATATTTGTTCCCCCTGAAAACGTGATTTTTCATGAGAGGCTGGGAACGTACGTGGCAGTCACGACTCACGACGTCTACCCATTTCAGCACCGCGGCCAGCTCCTCCTGCGAGAACAAAAGATGGATTTGCATCCCTTCATGTCAGGGACCATCTGCCTTGTGCACGACCAACGTTGAAAGCATAAAAGCAGGACCATATATACGCGAAAGCTAACATCTGTTGCCCTGCTACACATTTAGCATTTATTTTGTGCTAGTAGGCTATATATAATGTCATAATACTATTCTGTTATATTCTATCCTATAACCCCCCCCCCACACACACACACACACACACACACACACACACACACACCTCACTATTTTATGGCAGTAAATTACTTAAAATTAAAAGAGCTCATGTTATGTTGATTTAAGATTGACTTGCGTGTTTAGTGTAGCCTACAGGGGTATCACAAATACATCTTTTTACAAACGTTATTTTTTATTTTATTCGGTATTTATTTAGTCACCATTTGAGCCTGGTTTGAGGTCTTTTAGCGACGGTCCCCACCGTTGGACATCACGGCTTGTACAACCCAAGGGAGGATGGAAGTGAGATCGACAGGGGAGGGAGACACCGGCTTACGACGTCAAAGGAGGAGTAGCTACCCACACACACGCACGCACACACACACACACACACACACACACACACACACACACACACACACACACACACATGCGCACACACAGACACACTCACGCTCACACACGCAGACAGAGAGAGGGAGGGAGGGAGACAAGAAGCAAAACCGGGAGCAAGCGACAGCCCCGTTCTATATGTAATCTATTGTGAGGAATTCAAATTATAACACTTCACGCCCTTTTAAATCTGGCGAAAATTGTTTTTCTATTTCGAGATTTATTTATTTCAGTTGGGGCTGGTGTCTGTAAACAGTCGTATAGCGGAGGACAAGGGCTCTGTCAACAAAGACCAGAAAAAAACAAGAGGAAAATCAAGATAAACACGCTCATGCCGGATAAAGGACCGTCGCTGGATTTGTTAGTTGCGTTGCTATAGGAGGTAGGTGGTCGTATAACTTGTTATTCTAATATCATTCACAGACACATCTATGGAATATTTTTGTTAATAGCCGCAAAATTAAGCGAGAGAGCCAGGAAATTACAATATTTACAGATTAGCCTACATTATTTCGTCATTGAGAAACCAGGTTTATTTTATTATTATTATTTTTGTCAAATGTGAAATAATAATCGGGCCATTGTTTTTGTCAACCTATCTTGACAAAGAGACCGCAGGGGTCGGTGTGTTGACACGCTGTCACATCGCTGTGTATTTCACTATGATCAGCCCCAAACGCACGAAGGGCGCCACAACAAAGGATTCTGTTTGACTTAGCCAATGTTTATTTATTGCGTTGAACAGTAACCTATTTTTTTTTAACCAAGATGCTCCCCAAATTGAGAGAAAACCTTATATGTCATCCCTACAGCTATGAATTATGAATATTGATTGCAAACTGTGACATGCCAAGATCATTACACATGCGAGATCACGATTTTATGGCCATATAGCCTACTACTAGTACTAAATCATCCAATATGTATTTTTTTTGTACCTTTCCAGATTTATTATGGGAGTCTGGCCTATACAATTTGTTTAAATATTTAGAAGCTGATAAATTAATTATTTCAATCTTGTTTTCATTTAAATTCAATGTTCTCTTCCATTTGGATCATCTAATTGTCACAATTGTAAAGCATGTTGAACTACATTCTATTATAGGTTTGATATTGCACAGTAAAATCCTGAACGTTCATTTAATCCAGAGAGTGTATACAAATGTAACCAAATGGACCCCTTATACGGAGTCCCATTTCCATTTCTATGCCATGCAAGTTCTGTATTTGACAGCATATGTGCTGTTCTTCTGAACATGGAATGACATCTGTCTCGCCGGCCCTGTCGTCCACAGTGTGAAAGCTTCTGTTCTGCCGCCCTCTCACTGCCTGAGGATTTGGATCCTGTCCGATCCACCTGACTGCTTCCACTGTCACTCCCCCCCCCCTTCACCTGCAAGACTCTCAATGAAGGAGGCAGACGCAATCAAGCTCTTCATCGGGCAGATCCCCCGAAACCTGGAGGAGAAGGACCTCAAGCCCATATTTGAACAGTTTGGGAAGATCTATGAGTTGACCGTCATAAAGGACAAATACACGGGGATGCACAAAGGTACGAGAGAGAGAGAGACGAGTTCTTCAGATGACATCTGTATAGACTCATAGTTTCAGGGTTGTGAAAGCGTATAGCTTATCTGTAGATTTAACCCACTCAAAATACTTTGAGTCAGATGTTTCAGGTTGTATAGCCTATCCTATATGGTGCACAAAAGATGAGTGTGGCCTTAAACCCCTAGTTTGACATCATTTATTCCCATGTGGAATAAGTCTACGTTTCAGGCCCTAGCTACACACAGTGAAATCCTCAATGTTCATTTGTGTGCATGTGTGCGTGCGTGCGTGCATGTGCGTACGTGTAAAAATGGACCATTTTACCCTCAGCGTTTTAAATGAATATTGAGGATTTTGTTGTAGGATCAGTGCAGTGACCCAGGTTAGATTATGGCACAGAGAATGTCATTACAGCTGCTCATCTGATAGCAGGAGGGGGAAAAATAACTCTCTCCCAGAGTCAACATACACTATCAATCATTTGTGTGGCACACGGAGCATGTGGAATCACTCCATTAACACTTATAACACCTATTCTACATACATTTCCATATTCATGTTTCTCTGAGCCCTAAAGGTTAATGAAGGCCTTTGCTGTTATGTGAGATTGCTTGCTATTAGTGTTATCGTTTGCTAAGATCGTTTCCATATGGCATTAGAACTCAGAATCAGAGAAATGGAATTAATTGGCAAGTATAAATATAAAGTCGTTTTAAGTACAATGAATGAATGTACAGGGATTCCTTTCGGCGACTCCCCGTACTGCTTAGATTCCACCAGAAAGCTATTCATCAAAATGCTATTTGTTTATTTTACTATTAATTTGACCAAAAGAATGTACACAAATGTGTGATTAACACATTTTCACATCATTGTAGGAAAGATTGTTCAGAGATTTAAAAAAAATAGTGACGATAGCAGATCTACAAGCTCACAAAGCATCACGACATATTTCAAGTTTGTAGATTGGCTATTTTCACCATGCAACGCCATCATTCTGTACAATGAAGTATGAAAGAGGGATCTTTTTTAAATATACTAAATATTTATAAATACTAAATATTAACTGAAAAAGGTGTGCCAATCCGAACGAGACAAGACGAGAACTCCTCTAGCGCGCTGTATGAACGCAATAAAAGCAAGTGGAAGTGCTTTTGGTCTTCCTGGACACTTCAGGCCACTGGCCTTTACCATGAAGCCACAGTAAGCGTCTCTCACATAATCTGTTTACACGTGGCATATGCGGCTGACATTTCAAACATGACATGTTCAGTAAAAATTCGCTGACCTCCATTTAGCGCACATACACTGAGCTGCTTGCTGCCTCTCCCCCCCCCTGTCTGCAGGATGTGCCTTCCTGACATACTGCGCACGAGAGTCTGCCCTAAAGGCCCAGAATGCATTGCACGAGCAGAAGACGCTACCAGGGGTGAGTGTCGTCATTGTCGTCTTCCTGACTTAACCGGCGATTCTCAAGAGCTCGTGTTTGCATGTGTGTGTGTGTGTGCGTGTGTGTGTGTGTGTGTGTGTGTGTGTGTGTGTGTGTGTGTGTGTGTGTGTGTGTGTGTGTGTGTGTGTGTGTGTGTGTGTGTGTGTGTGTGTGTGTGTGTGTGTGTGTGTGTGTGTGTGTGTGTGTGTGTGTGTGTGCGTGCGTGTGTGTGCGTGACTGTGCATGGAAAACAACGCTAAAAAAAGAGAATGCGATTAGTGACATTATTACGCCTCCCTGCACACTGCACACATATCTAGACACGGAGTGACACAGGAGGACAAATACAGCACACACACACACGCACAGCACAGTCCTGAACATGCAGTGACACAGGGCACACATATGAAGACAAATCATTACATGAGAGACACACACACATGAAGACATGCAGCAACACAGGACACACACACACACACACACACACACACACACACACACACACACACACACACACACACACACATAATAAGATGTGTGTGTGAAGTCGTACACATAGTCGTACACATAAATATGGAGACATGCAGTGACACAGGACACTCACAAACACACATATGTAGATCTTCATGTGACAAACATGCGCGCACACACACACACACACACACACACACACACACACACACACACACACACACACACACACACACACACACACACACATATGAAGACGCACAGTGATACAGGGAACGTAAGTGACTTTGACATGCAGCCCGACTTCCCCTTTAGCTGATGGGGCTTCATTAAAGGGCAGAGGCTGCTCTCCTATGTGGTTCATATGTGATGCATTCAGACACATCCTTCCAGTGAGGTCTGAGTCATCCTGGAATCTGTCTCTGTTCGGAAGAAACCGCTTTGAGGCATACTGACAGTTCTCCTTCTGTCTTCTGTTCCTCTCTCTCTCTCTCTCGCTCTCTCTCTCTCTCTCTCTCTCTCTCTTATCTCTCCCCCTCGCTCTCTTTTCTACATTGTATTTTGTACTCTCTCTGCCTATCTGCGTCTCTCTCTCGCCCCTCCCACTCTCTCTTAGTCTAATCAAAGTTAAACCTAGCATTATTAGCATAGCCAGGCAGCAGGTGCGCCGTCAATTGACATTTGCAGAGCTAAATATGACATGACAGCTGTGTCTCTATAGAAACACACTGTATGAGAGACGAGGCGACCGAGGGCCCTCCCTGACTCCTCTATCTATGAGACATTTCCTCTCCTCCTCCGTATCCTCGCTTCTGTTCCTCTTTTTTTATTTATTAACAAGGGCCTTTAACCGCCGATGAACTACGTCACCGCCGGTATGGCGAGTGACTAATATGTGCCATTGTAGACTATAGACAGGCTGTTTGAGAGGAAGACACAGAGAGGGGGGTGGGGGGTGGTTTAGGGTACCAGCTATATAAATCCCATTATTAGCATGACAGTAGTGTAACCTCCCTGACCTCTCTGAGGAGCTCAGCATCCAGGTTCCCTGTGGCTAAAACCCCCGCGTCTCCCGCGGGCGGCCATCTCCCCAGCGGCCCTCTGGCCCTCTCCTTCTCGCTCCCTCTTACCTCTGTAAGCCCCATAAGAGCATCGGGAAACAAGCCGAGCCCCCTCACCTCCACCCCCCACTCCCAATCTCAATTGTGAGCCTCCTTCATCGCACCCCTCCCCCTCCCCCCCCCCCCCCCCCCCCCCCTAAAAAGATGAAAACCATCTTATTAGCTGCACACGCACACAACGTGAATGCATACGTACTACACCCAGGGTAGAGGAAGCACCACCCGGCCCTTGCTACCAGCTGTGGTGTAATTGTCGTCTAATTGCACCTGCCCTGCCAAAGAATAATTAACTTTGGCATCTCGTGGCCAGAGCCGTACAAAAGAAATAGCATGAAAAGCAATTAAAGTAGAGCAGAAAGCTCACTGAATATAGATACATGAAGGCAGAGCTTTCCTGATTTCCTATTATATGGCGTTTCTCTTCTCTGTAGAGGAAATGTCGTCTAAAAGGCTCTTTTACATTTCTTTCATTGTTATCTGCTATTAATAAATGGGAGGGTAAAGAAGTGCTTGTCGAAGGAGCGCAAAGAAAATGAAGGAAACGAAAGAAAGGACAGGAAGGAGGCAGGGAGTGAGGGAGAGAGAGAGGCAGGGAGGGAGGGGTAAACAGATGGTGGGATTGGAGTGCACCTGGCTTTGTGTTTAATTTCAGGTGAGAGTGAGTCTCTCTCTCTCTCTCTCTCTATCACTCACTCACTCACTCACTCACTCACTCACTCACTCACACACACACACACACACACACACACACACACACACACACACACACACACACACACACACACACACACACACACACACACACACACACACACACACACACACACACACACCTATAGAGTGACAAAAACACATTCAGGTAAATGTCAAGAGAAAAGACAGAAAGCTCCCCTGAATGAAAGAGGTGAGGGGTGAGAAAAAGGAAGAAAAGTGAGATTGGCGGCATAATGAAACCTTACGATTTTGTTCCCATAGTCAGTGCACTCTTCATGTCTGTCTTTGGACACCCTGTCCTCCCGTTGTCTTGTCTTGGCTGCCCTGTACTTTATCTGTACGTGCTATCTTCCTCTGGCCGACAGAGGCCTGTTGTCGGGCCGATGTGTCTGGCTGGTCAGCTGAGCAGTGTTGATTTCGTCGACTAAAACTAAGACGAAAAATGTTCGTCGACTACCTTTTTTCACGGAGGAAAACTAAATGGAAACTAAATGAAAACCAAGCTACGATGACTAAAACTAAGACTAAATATATCGACAATTTCGTCAATAAATAAAAACTAGACTAAAATGTTAGGAAGGGACTAGTGGACAAGAGATCCAGTATAAGTCATTTTACACTTGGTTGCATGCTGAAAATAGCAGATCTACAAGCTTTACCAACTGCTTTTTTACTTCTTCACCAAATGTCTTTAGTGTAGAAGCACAAATGGCAGATCTGCTTGTAGATCTCCTATTTCTGTTATCAAATGCCCAGAATAGGGATCATCACTAGGGTTCATGTGGTTAATTAGCCAGGACAGTGTGGTGGACAGACAGGAAATTGAGCGAGAGCAGAGAGGGTAAAAGTCTCTTGCCGGAACCGAACCGGCGATACTGCGACTGTGCGGTCAACATCTCACCCGAGCAACAGAGGTTCTTCAAACCTCCAGAACAGTGAAGTGCTGTCATAAATGTTATGTAACCATTTAGCGTAAAAAAAAAACCTGCTCTCCATACACTATATTCTAGGTTCAACTGGCAGCTATCAAGTATAGATCATAGAGCTTAAACTGAAGTGGATGTTGTAAAAGGTATATTCTTTTAGGGTATAGCAGTGGCCTCCCTCCCTCCCTCTCTTTGTGTAAGGATAAAAATGATTGAGTTGTATTTTTAGTTGCCATTACAGTTCATGAGTGCTCCTGTGGGAGGCTAGAGATATCAGCCCTTATTAGCAGACGGCAGTGGATATCACTCAGGCGGTTTTGCCATTTGACTGACATGCATGTATTGTCTTTTTGACAGATGTTGTCAGTGCTTATAGGAGTGAATTTGTACATTATAAGTCAGCATGCAGAGTCTGTTCTTGCGTGTAGTAGTGCGTGTGCAATGGGGGAGGGGAGGGCAGGTGTTCAGGCTAATGTGGTTTACTGAAGTGGGGGGGGTGGTGTGTGTGTGTGTGTGTGTGTGTGTGTGTGTGTGTGTGTGTGTGTGTGTGTGTGTGTGTGTGTGTGTGTGTGTGTGTGTGTGTGTGTGTGTGTGTGTGTGTGTGTGTGTGTGTGTGTGTGCGTGCGTGCGTGCGTGCGTGCGTGCGTGCGTGC